>NC_142443.1:116180961-116495769 GCF_059453495.1 Arachis ipaensis | reverse complement strand
AATAATAATAATAATAATAATAATAATAATAATAATAATAATAATAATAATAGGTTCTAGAAATTGCATAATAGATAAGGTCAACAATATTCCTCTCACAAACTTCCAAATAGAAGCTGCTAACCAAATACTTGTTGAAAATAAAAACAATAGAGTTAAGCAGATAATGGAATTATAATAGTACTTAGTCAATTTCTTTTCAAAGAATTAGTTAAATTGTTCTCTTAAAGTATTACTCTACCTATTGTTCCACCCAATTCAATCACACAAACATCTGCTGGCTCTTCTTTTCCATCAACCGGTATCTTCGCAACACACTCTATCCACTCTTGGATGGCGTCTGTTATGTGCGGAACCACCTACCACCAAGCAAAGTAACACCGAATTAAGAATCAAGGCACCGGCAACCATTACAAACTCCTTCAAAAAAGAAAGAACTAGAATCGTTGAACTCACCTGGACAGTCTTTCCAAGATAATCTCCTCTTCTCTCCTTCTCGATAACAGACTGTAAAACATTCAAGAAGGGAAAATAAATGAAAAACTGCAAGCACACCGAGTCAAAAAATAAAGAATACATATGAAGTTAGTTTGTTCACCTGATATATTTTTCCAGTAGTTATGTTATTGTCGCGGGTTAGTTTGATGTCCAAGAAACGTTCATAGTTACCAAGGTCAAGGTCAACCTTCAACATAAACAAAAGAATGAATAAGAATTAATAACTTAAAATTCAAACTGAAAAGGGATTGCAGTATTCCGGTTTACTATAAATGAAACCAGTCAATCCATCTCAGAGAACAAACAAAAGACAGTTAACTGTAATTTCAAGTAAAATGAGAAAACTGAGAGGAAGGTAAACGCAACATAGGTTCAAGATTTTGAGTAGCAGATAGAAATAACAAATACAATCACTGTCAGCGACTATATTCCGAAAGAAGAAACACTAATTGGCCCCCTCATGGCAAGAAAACTAGTATATTTACCTCGCCGCCATCATCTAAGACAAACACCTCTCCATGTTCAAAAGGAGACATAGTCCCTGCATCAGTATTGAGATAGGGATCTGCAAGTGCAAACAAAATTAGAAAATTTCAGAATTGAACATTATTATTTTCATAATAAGAAAGAAATACAGGGTTATGTTTGGTTGTAGGATGGAAGAGAAATAACGATTGCTGAACATAAAATTGGAACTACTGACAACAACAAAAGAAGAAAGCAGTATGGAGAAAGAAACAAAAATGCACCAGAATTAGAAGCCCTTTAAAATCATAGCACAAAATATGAAGGAATACATCAACTCGGGAAAAAAAAGGAAAAAAGCACTCAAATGAATTTCCTTTAAAATTGAACCAATTGCAATTAAAAACACTCAAATGAGTTGGTTATCCAATATCCATTCAACCAAAAGAACTGAACTGAAATTTTTATACTGAAAAACCAACATATTAATATTGACAAAATCATTTTGTTAATTAAAAAAGTTGCATTCTCCTCTTCAGTACAAGAGGGTAGAGAACCAAAGTGTTAATTCTAACATCCAAGGCAGAGTAACAATAAGAGAGGAAAATTACCAATCTTGATAGAAGTGACTCTAAGACCACAAGCCTTAAGAAGAACACCAATACTGCTAGCAGTGACTCCTTTCCCAAGTCCACTAACAACACCACCTGTTACCAACACGTACTTCATTTTCACCACCCTCTTTTTCAAGTTTTCCCTCTTCTTTTGCACTCCCCTGCTTGTACAAGACAAAATGCACAAACCCAGATAATATATCAGTACTTTGAACAGAACAAAACAAGCCCAACCAACAAAAAAAACAACCTAGGACTGTAAAACAAAAACACACACACATGTTAATATATATAGCAGCACTTAAGTGTGGTTTACACATAAGAGCTCACTAACCCTTTTGTGCTCTCTCTGATAAAACTATGAATGATGACAACAACAGTACAAAAGACAACAATGTTTATAGTGACGGTTTTCTTTCTGGCATGAAAAAACGGATAAGGTATGTGAATAAGCTTAGCTTAGCAGATAAATACTGGCAGTGACACACATTACATAGATATCATAAGAAATGGGGCAAATTAACAAAATAAATTAAAAGATGGTGAGATAATAACAACAGAAGATTTTAAAAAAAATAGAAAAGTTGGGAACTTTCAGCAACCCCACAAAGAAAAATGGAGAGAATAATGAGGAAAACCTTGTTCAATATGACGGGGTTTACAAGGCCTCCTCCTCCTCTTACCCCAGAAAAAAAAAAAGAAAAAAAAAACGCTTCTTTTATATTCTTTTCTTTCTAATGTGAAGACCCCTTCTAACCCCCCTCAAAGAGAGGTTTTGGTTTTCAGTTTTTCTCTATATACACCCTCCAACAAAGCGAAAAAAAAATCCTCTTGCACCCTCCACAATGGCTCTATCAACTCACAAATGGTACATGTATATATATAGATATAGATGTGTGTATATATAGATATAGATATATAGGAGTGTGTGCGAATGAGCGTGTGTAATTTTATATAAATATTTGTGTGTGTTTGAGAGAGAGAGAGAGAGAAAGAGAGAGAGGAATATAAGTGAATAAGGAGGAAATTGAAAAAGAGAAAAGGGATATAAGCATATAAATCTCGGAGGAAGAAGAAGATGCCTTTTGGTTTGGCCTTATGGGTTACGAGGGAATTGAAAATGTGTCTCTTTCTTTCTTTCTTCTGCAGCTTGCTTTGCTTTGCTTGGTTTCTGTGTTGTTCTTGTTACAGGCGGCGGGTGAACAAGGAAGCTAGGCCTGAACCTTTCAACTTTAAAAAGAAGCAAAAACCCCAACGCCCCCCACAATAAATAAAAATAAAATGAAAATAAAATTGTTTTATTTCATAAACAAAATAAATAACAAAATACAAAAATGTAAATATTTCTAAAATTATTTATCTATATCTATTAATAGGGTAATCGTTTTATTTATTTAAAAAATCAATTATAGTTATGCCTTGATGATTAAGTAATTATATAAAATATAGGCTTTAAAAAAATTTTAGTCTTATAAAATATATGTTTCTCATGTAAAAAATATTTTCCTAATTTAACCTAATAAAATTTAAAAATTGTTATTTGTTAAGTGATAACGTGATAATTAGTTACTGATATAATATATTTTTTTCGGTTAATATTTTATTAACATTTAATTTAATTTGTCATTTACAAGGAAAACTGATTAGGAGAATTAAGGGGAAGAACCTTTTATATTTTATTGGTTTAAAATTATTTTTAAAAAAACACAAAAAGAATAAATAATTATTTTGTACTAAAAAAATTAGATTTTGACAAAATACACTCTTGAAAATACAAATGAGATATGATAGAGTAATTCTTTAAAAATATATTTTATTTGACAAAATAAATTAAATATATATATATATATATATAAGTAAATTGATTAAATATTTTGATTTAGTTTTGTCCAATCAAATATATTTTTAAAAATTATTTTATTAATCATATTTTTTAAAATTTATTTTGTCAAAATTATAATTTTTTGAGAATAAAAAATAGTTATTCACTCAAAAACAAAACTTAAAAATAGCAATAAATAATCCTAAATTTATGTTAGATACTATGGATTTTTCTATTTTTGACACAATCAACGATAATAAATAAATAAATAAATATTGAAATAAGTATTGAATAACATTTATGGGGATATTAATTGCACATGGCTCATGTTGATATGAATGAAGAAAATGTTGTCACTCAATATGCTAACAGCAAGTGGTTTGTATATTGACACGGTGAATCAATAAAAGTAAAAATCTTTTACTAATAAATAATTAGTAAATTAGTAAGAATTAATCTTTACATACAAATCATATTAAGTCATTTACATTCACGCGCCCACATTCTTCTTCACGTCCCTACTGCACGTTTTTCTTCTTTTTCTTTGTCACTCTTGATACTTTTTCTTCTTCTTATTTTTTTCATTATTTTTCTCTTTCGTTATCATTATCATCAACACCGCCTCCTCCTCCTCCTCTTTCTTTTCTCATTAGAATTTCTTCTCTTCCTTCCTTTTTTTTCTTTTTCTCCATCATCTTCATCATCATGATCATCATCGTTATAGTCATCATCGTCTTCTTCTTATACGTATCGTCGTTATCATTATTGTCATTATTGTTATCGTTATCGTAGAATTTTTACCAAATTGATGATGTTGCATGATCTAAAATTAATTTGGATGTGCTTTTTGTTGATAAATCAGTCATTTTCTATGTTGTTTTCAAACTAATTTTGTATGTTGCAATCATTAAATAATTTTGATTCTGAGTTAATTGAGGTTTGTAGCAAAATTTTAGTGTAAAAACTAAGAAATTTATGTGTTATTGTTAATAAATTTTGGTATATTTTTATTCTGATAAGTTCTACATAATTCAAAACTTTTCTTCTTCCTCCTCCTCATCTTTTGCTACTTCTTCTTCTTTTTCATCATCATCATCTTCTCCTTTTTTTTCTTATTCATCTTTTCCTTCTTGTTTTACCTTCTTAAGTTTCTTCTTGTTTTACTCCCTTAATAAGAATTAAAAAAAAAACAAACAAAGAAGAAGAAGAAGAAGAAACACGTAATGCTACAAAATTACTAGAAAGAGGATAAATCTACATTCATTCAACTAAAAGAAAGAAAGAAATAAGAAAAAGAAGAAGAAGAAGGAGAAAAAAATGCAGCATTAAAGAAAATAATTTTGTGTATTTATAGCAAAATTTTGGTGTAAAAACTAAGACATTTATATGTTATTATTAAGATATTTTCGGTGTAGTTTGATAAGTTTTGCATAATTCAAAACTCTTCTTCTTCCTCCTCCTCATCTTTTGCTAATTCTTCTTCTTTTTCGTCATCATCATCTTCTTCTTCTTCTTTTCTTATTCATCTTTTTTTTTCTTATTTTACTTTCTCAAATTTTTTCTTGTTTTACTCTCTTAACAAGAATAAAAAAAATCAAATAAAGAAGAAGAAAAAACACATAATGCTGCAAAATTACTTGGAAGATGATGAATTTACCTCATTCAACTAAAATAAATAAGGAAAAAGAAGAAGAAATTTTATGCATGTTTCATTGAGTTACATGTCTTTTTGAACTCGCATTGTATAATATAATCAAAAAATAATAACGATGTATTTTGGATTATATTTCGGTGTATTTTGTATGTCTTCAGTATATTTCGTGTGAATTGAGGTGTATTTATTGATGTTATCCTCTTTATATTGTAACTAAACAACAGAATATTATTATTGTGCTTCTGATGTTATTTTGTACATCTTTGAGTGATTTGCAATTGTTTTTGTCCATTTATTAGGAAATTTGTTCATCGATTTGGTGTAACAAACCATAGAATTTTGTTCTAGTGCTTCTGGTATCATTTTATATATGTTTCATTGAGTTGCATGTCTTTTTGAACTCACATTTTATGATGTAATCAAAAAATAATAGCAGTGTATTTTGGTTTGTGTTTCGGTGTATTTTGTTTATTTTTCGGTGTATTTTGTGTGAATTGATATGTACTTATTGCTGTTGTCCTCTATATGTTGTAACCAGTCAACAGAATATTGTTATTGTACTTTTGATGTTATTTTATACATATTTGAGTGATTTACAACTATTTTTGTCCATTTATCAGAAATTTTGTTCATTAATTTGTTGTAACAAACCATAGAATTTTGTTCTAGTGCTTATGATATTATTTTATGCATGTTTCATTGAATTGCATGTCTTTTTGAACTCACATTATATGATGTAATCAAAAAATAATAGCAGTGTATTTTGGTTTGTGTTTCGGTGTATTTTGTTTGTCTTTCAATGTATTTCATGTGAATTGAGGTGTACTTGTTGATGTTGTCTTCTTTATGCTGTAACTAGACAATAGAATATTTTTATTTTACTTTTGATATTATTTTGTACATATTTGAGTGATTTGTAACTGTTTTTGTCCATTTATCAGGAATTTTGTTCATCGATTTCTTGTAACAAACTATATAATTTTGTTCTAGTGCTACTGGTATCATTTTATGCATGTGTTTTTGAACTCACATGATTTTACTCTCTTAACAAAAATAAAAACAAAAAAATCAAACAAAGAAGAAGAAGAAACGCATAATGCTGCAAAATTACTTGAAAGAAGATGAACCTACATTCATTTAACTAAAAGAAAGAAAGAAATAAGAAAAAAAGAAGGAAAAATGCAATAAAAAAATATTTTTGTGCATTTGCAGCAAACTTTTATTTTAAAAACTTAGAAATTTATATGTTATTGTTAAGAAATTTCGGTGTATTTTTATTCTAATAAGTTTTACATAATTCAAAATTCTTCCTCTTCCTCCTCCTCATCTTTTGCTGCTTCTTCTTGTTCATCTTCTTATTTCATTTTCTCATAATTCTTTTTGGGAGAAAAAAATCAAACAAAAAAGAAAAAAATACATAATATTGCAAAATCAATAGAAAGAGAAGGAGGAAAAAAATGCAGCAACAACAGCAGCAAAAAAAAAAGACGAAGAGGATGAAACGCACGAAGAAGAAGAAGAAGAATGAACGTGAAGAAAAAGGAGGAGAAACACATAAAAGAAGGAGAAGAAGAATGATGAGGAGGAGGAACGCGGGATACAAACATTGGAGGAGGAACGCGGGATACAAACATTGGAGGAGGAACGCAAAGAAGAAGAAGAAGAAACACGAAAAAGTACGGCGTGGTTTCATGCACACATTATGTAAGTCGGTTTTGTTGGTTAAGGTTAACTTGTTTGGACTTGTTTGCCAAAAAGACTTGTATGTGTAGTAGGACTGAATTAGTAATAGCAACCAAAAATATTTATGCAAATTAAGTCATATGCTTAGCGAGATTTAGCATGCAAGACATTTTTAAAAACAGGATCGGGCTGGCTGGTTCAATCAAGATAATCGAAAACCAGTTATCTGGCCGGTCTAGTTGATGTCTAAAATTGGCCTGCAAAAAATCGGTAAAAAAATTGGCGAAATTGGTAGTTAACCGGTGAACTGACTGAATCAAGCCCTTTTTTAGGGGTCGGTTCTCTATTTGGGATTCAAAACGATGTCGTTTTGATCCTCCAAAAAAATAAAAAGCCCAAACAGACAGAAGCATAGTACACACCCCCTCTCCCTTCTCTTTCACTATTCACCAAAATTCCTAATTTGTATGTGTAACCCTATCACACAAACAGCAAAGCCACGCCTTCACTATCAGCCCCACCACTATCGGTGCCGACGGTGACTGTGTTTGTTGCCATCCTCACCTCTCAAAGCCGCGAAGGTCTGCTCTTCAGAAGGTCGGTTCAGAGCTGCTGTTGGTGTCGTCGTCTCTGTCCTCGTCGTCAAGCTCGCCTTTGTCCTTGACGTCGTTGGCCGCCCTGAACTTGTCATCGAGCATCTGTCTTCGAACCATCTCTCTCTCTCTCTCTCTCTCTCTCTCTCTCTCTCTCTCTCTCTCTCTCTCTCTCTCTCTCTCTCTCTCTCTCTCTCTCTCTCTCTCTCTCTCTCTCTCTCTCTCTCTCTCTGATGAGCACTAGAGCTCATTGCCACTATAAGAAAATGTTGAATACCGTTTGATTTAGCATCAGACGTTAGGGGTGAATTTGACAATAAATTCTTCGGATAAAAAAGTTACCATCGGGTTTGATTTTTCGACGGTAAATCTACTGGTGATAAATAGAGGGAAAAAAGAAAAAATTGGCGCGAGCAATCCACTGGTAACCTTGATTAGTGCAACACTTCATTTTGGTAACTCGCAAAGCATTACCAGTGGATTTATTCGCCGGTAAATCTGACGATAATCTTACCCTAAATTCAAATCGCAAACCTTCTCCCCCTTCATTTTCACATTACTCTATCTCTCTAATATACTCCCTCATTAAAAAAGCAAAAAACCCTAGGCTCACCCTAGCTCTGTCACTCTCACTCCCACTCCCACACACAGAGGCACAGCGCCGCCCTCTCTCCCCCAGCCCCTCACTCTCACCTCGGTTCACCACCACCACACGCTCACCTCCATCGCTGCACCTCTCGCCGGATCCACCACATCATGTGCTTGTGAATCGTGTCTCCTCCGGATACACTGCATCATGTGCTCTCGCCAGATCCACCACACGCTCGCATCTCATCGCTCCTCTTCTGCTCATTGTCCCTCGCGTGCTCATTGCTAGCTGTCTTGCTCCATTTGTCTTGTATTCTACTCATCTGCCATCACTGCACCCAATGCTTGGTGAGTGCTCTCGTCTTTCCGCACCGCGCCACATCCCCATCCCTCCCTCGCCTCACTTCTGCGAGTGTTGCTGCATGCAATGTACTGCTCAATTCTGCAGCTACAACAATAGTCAACATGTAAGTTTTTTATAGTTATTCTATATTAATTTTTAATAGTTGATTCATTGATTAGAATCTGATTTATGAATCTGATTAGAATATGGAAGAGGTTGAACTTGAAATGTTGAACTGGTTGAAATGTTATTGTTGTTAATTTTATTGTTGAATTAGGTTAGGAATTGGGTTTGCTGACTATGAATATGCTGATTTTGTTAATTGTTGAATTGGTTTATGAATTGGTTGATTATGAATATGAATTGGTTGCTTTGTACTCAAAAAATTGAACAAGATAATGAAATATGTGGTTCAAATGCTGGTCCAAATGCTAGTGCACCTTCTACTTTGTCAAAATATAAGGATAATGAAGTGGTATGTCTTATTTGCTATTCTAACTGTCAGTGAAACTGTGAATCTGAATGGTGTAGTATATTGTAATATTGTCTTTAAAGCTTAAACTACCTTGCTTTCACAACTGTACTTAACAACCCTTTGGTGAATTGAGATTATACGAGCAAGTGCTCATTTCAAATTATTGAAGTTATTATTAGATGCAATATTTTTCTCATGATCATAATTAACTACTTTTGTTATTTCACTCTTAGGAGTGGGAGATCAATTCTGATCCTCAAGATAAATATTTTATTGGCAGTAAAGTTCAAGTTGTTTGTAGTGAAGATAGGGAATAATAAATCCAGCAATTAATTTCTTTCGATGCTTTGTTAGAAGTTGAGCAAGTTACAAAAGCTACAAAGTAGGCTATCAAACAGAAAATTGCACAAGCGACAACTATCGATGTCCAATCACGAAGTTTACCAGCAAAACTTCGTATAGAACCGGATGACCCTGAGGATGTGGTAAGTTATTCAATAAAATTATCATTTCCTAATGTTTTCCCCTTATTTATAAAATTTATTAGTTTTTATACATAGAATGCTTGCTACCAACATTAATGGTGTATTTGACAAAACTGATTTTTTTATCTAGATAGTCTTAAGTTTGTCTCTTGCTCTCTTTGCCACTTTTGATAATTATTTTTTGGATGACTACTACTTAATTTCTAGCTCCATTTTCCTTTTAATTATTATTTTTCAAAAATTGAAACAAAAAAGATTTATAATTTTACTGCGTTAAACTCAACATTACTTACTACATTCCTGGATTCTGTGTGCGTTGTGCTCCATCGTCTTTAGTCTTTTCGTCGTTCATGTTGCTGTGCCTGCCATGATACTCCGTCTCTCTCAGTCTCTGCGCCTCTTTGGCTGTATCTTCCAATGGAGTTTAGGTATAATTTGTTCATTCTTTGTTCTGATTCCTTGTTTATTATGATTTTTAAATTTTTCAAGCCTTAGAATTTTTATTTATTGAATTATGTTTGTAAATTGTATTTACTTGATGAAACTTGTAAATTCTTTGTTTTGGTTCCTTAAGATTTTTTTTTTTTATTTTTGTTTGTAAATTCTTTTTATTTGCTGAAATTTGTTGTCATATCATTAAGCATTTTACCCTCAAGTTTCGAAGTCAGTTGTTTAATATGCATGAATTGTATATTAGTTTTTAAATCATTTTAAAAAAATATAAAATTTAATTTTATCGCCGGATTTACCGAGAAAAAAAATCCGATGGTAAAAATTACTAGTGAAAATATTCCGACTGTAATTAGCGACGGACGAGAAATTTGTCAGTAAATAATTACCGGCAAGGTTTATAACAACGTCGGATTTATTCCGACGATTAACACATTACTGGCAGATTTTTTGGTAATTTCGCAGGTAAATTCGACGGTACTTAGTATTTCTCTTGTAGTATGCGAAAGTACGAAGTGCGAACTGCGAATGTCCCCCTCTGTCGTCTTGGACTTTTCACCGTCTCTCTCTATCGCTGTGAGTTCTCCAATCTTCAGTAATTCAGTTTAATTTTTTTATTTTATTAATTGTAAATTTATAATAATTCTAAATTGTTATATTTTACTATTTTGGATTCTGAATTTTGGTTGTTGAGCATAATAGATTTTGGTTGATATAATTGTCAAAAATAATAATAAGTTCAACTTTGGATTTTAGATTTTGATGACTAGAGATGTATTTTGTTGAATATAATTTGTATTGTTGTTTGCTGAAATTTGGATCCTGAGGGTTTGTTTATTCTGAAAATCGGTGCTGAATTTTTTGTTTAGTTTTATTTTGGTTTTTTTGTTTGAATTTTTAGTGTTTGTTCTGAGAATTGGTGTTGAATACTTGATTAAAACTTAAAAAGTAAATTTTTATTTTGTGATTTTTTAATGATAAAAAATGAATAAATTATTAAGTAAAATTGTAAAATTTTAAATTTTATTAGTATAGAAATGATTGAATTTAAATATTTAAAATTATATATTAAATTTTTAATAATTTTATTATATATTTAACTAAATTGATTCAACTATAATTTGATCCTAATTAAACCGATTCAATGACCGATTCAATTCTGTTTCTTACCATTTAAAGCTCAATTTTTTTTTCCAAAGATAAAAGTTATATTTATTTCATTGTGAAAAGAAACAAATACATTAGCAAAAAATTCTCAGTAATTCATGGTGAGGTATCTTGACAAGTGGATTTATATATGAGCAATAGAAAGTAAATTTGGACTTATGGTTATCAAATGAATCACCAAATCAATTATGTATATTTTTATATTTAGATATGTTTTACATATTTTGTTAATAAAATAACCGACTATTAAAATATTAAGTTTTTAATAAAGTATTTATAATATAATAATTAAATAATTTTTATAATAGTATAATTAATTTTTTTATAAATAACATCATTGACTACTATATATATTTTTTATACTTTTTATTTATATTTGTTATTATAAATAAAAACTTACTGGTTATGTAATTACAAAGTTTGAATAGAAGCTAAGTGTGAATAAAATTTGATTTATATTGATATAAAATTTGGTTATAAATATAAATGTGAGACAACTTTATATTCTGATATATGTATCTATATTCATATATAGATAAATGATTTTTTGAAACTGATTTTTAATATTTATGTAATATTATTATATCGTTCGTTATATACAAATGACAAAACTCTTGGTTTTATTTTTGATTATTCATGCAAGATCTAACTAAATAGACATTCTTTAGTAGTTTTAATTATTCCTTAGCTTAATTTCATATATTTTACGATAGGTTAAAGTCGCATTTCTAAAACGTAAGAACAGTATAGCCAGTATTATCCAGATTTAAGAAAGCTATAATGTATATCTATTATTTATCTATATATTATTTATTATTAAAATCGAATTTCTTCGATTAATAACATAGTTGATGTGGTATATTCTTAAAAATATTTTTAATTTATTTTATTTTATTTAATTTATTTAAATATATTAATCAATTATTTAATTTGATTAAAATAAATATCAAATTATTTAGGGATAAGTACGATTTTGGTCCCTAACGTTGAGGGCCAGAATCGAAATCGTCTCTATTCTAATTTTCGATTTAAAATCGTCCTTAACATTTTTTTGTATTAAAATCATCCTTTTAATTTTTCTTGGACAAAAATACCCTTACCACTACCAACATAATTACCTCCTTCACCACCACCACCACCAACTGCCACTCCACCACCATTATCTGTAACACCCTACTACACAGTGTTTTATGCTTAAGTCATAGAACAGAGGTAGTGTGGTATTACAGACCTTTAATAGTAAGGATATACATATAATACTGAAAGAAATAATATACTAGGAGCCTTGAAACAGAGCGGGTAAACAAAAATCGCAAAATAAAAAGCGCAACGCTCAAGGAATAGGATTACTTGCGTGCTAAGAAACCTAATAGGAACATGATAAAACAATAAACGAAGGGATAAAGAAAAGCCAAGGAACAACATAACTAGCCTCTGACTCAGCCTGCGAAGCTAAGGCTGGCCGGAGGATACATATATACATATAAACATACATAAGTGTCCCCAAAATATACCAAAATACCAAAGTAAACTCCTATCTCTCCCTCAACCTCTAAGAGGAGCAGCATACATAAGTTACTTGGAGAGTAAGCTACACATATACATACATATATACAAATAGAAACCAAAATATACCCAAGGACTACTTCGCTTTCCAGAATCCAGACGCCTAGCGAGGAGCCTCTCGACCTGCATCTGAGAAACAACAATACAATATGGAATGAGAACCGGAGGTTCTCAGCATGGTAAAAGTGCCACGCGTATAAGAAATACGGTCCTGAGAATGCCATAGGCAATCCTAGAACTCCGTTATTCAATTAACCAACTTAAGTACTAAACAGAAGCCATAAACAGGGGTAGGTATTCTAAATCTGCCTAACTTACTCAAGTTCAAGCTTAACCTAACATCAAACCATTTCCTCCGTTTTCTCCATCCTTTCATCATTCAGAATGTAACAGAAACAAGCAACCAAACAAGTTCACGCACAAGTAATGATCAAATAGTACAAATAACAAGTATAACAAATAGCAGGTAATATATATCAATTAGGCATACCCAAAAAAATGCATAGCAATCAATACAAACAAATGCATATGATGCATGCCTGTCCTATGGCTGATGGGGCCCATCTGTCGGTTATCCAGCCAACCCGACAAGTCCGAAAACCTTAGACTGTCCCCCGTCGCGCATCCCCAAGAGTCTATGCATAGAGTTCACATTCAATCATCATATAATCACTCAATGGGGGCTATCCATACCCGGGAATTTATACGTGCCCGGTCACCCTTACGACGTAGGGTCAACAGAGTATCGAGATTCAACCTGGAACACGTGGTGGCGAGCCACGGCTCTTACCCAGGGAACTCGTATCTCAGATAGCATTATTCATAAGCCATTTCATAGTCATAATCATTATTTAATCATTCATCAAGCCATGGCATATTAACTCCTTTTATTAACAACCTCCCTTTCACATTTTTCATCGTCATTCCCTTATAATTCAACTTGATTACCCTTTCCGGGTCCTGACCAAACTTTTTATCAAACTCTTCTCATCCTTCTTAATATCGAATAATCTTAAAATCAACCCAACTCTAACATTAAATCAATCACATCACACGAGGATTGAACTTTAACTTCTCGAACTCATGACTATCACTAAGACATCCTCGACACTCTATTTTCTTTTCTATTTTTAATATAGCAAATGAACTCGGAATTGCACAAACTTTATGTCCAGGCGTTCATATTGAAATAAGCTTTCTAACAAACTAAATATCATAATTTTCTGATTTTTCTAGCCTCAGGAATAAAGGAAAAACCGTGACTGCTCTGCAGTGCATAAAACCAGAAAAACAGCAGCAGCATGTGATATTCAAAATTCAATATAAAATCCAAGTTAAATCCAATGACTTTGAAAATTAATGTAGTTAAAATTTACTCATCCAGGTTTCTTTCTCAATTGGTTCTGAGTCAATACCATTTTTAATGAAAAAGTTACATTACCTGGAAGTTAAGTAAAAATGAGACAAAATCTGTTTTAAAAACCAACAAGCTTAGTACCTTTCAATTGGAATAACTTTTATTACAAAACTCCAATTAAGCTAAATTTTGATTTGAGAACCCCTAGCTCATCTAAAAACAAGTGTGTCTTGGTTGCAACCCAATTTCTATTTAATTCTAAGAGTTACAAGCATTGGAAGTTGATGCATAGCTTGCTGAAATCTGTTTCTTTTTAGTTTTGACCACCAATATTCAAAAATTCACAGCTCCCAATCCTCAACTCTTAAAATTCTGAAATTTTAGAGAACTAAAGAAAGTTAATCAAATTTTATAACAAAATTGGTTTCGCTCCAAGACTCAACTCGTAAAAGTCGCAGCAAGACAAACAAGTTGCTGCCTGTTTGATCTTTTCTGCTGCTGGACAGATTTAACAACCTAACTTTAAAAATTTGCCATAAATTGTATATTTAACAAAAAAGTCCCAAAATTTCCAGTTTAGTTCCTTATATTCCCAAGTTTAGCCCAAACTTGGTCTCATGCAATTCCGATCATTACATAATTAGTTACAGCATATACAATACCACCACAACACAACTCTACATCCTTATTAACAAACACCAATTCTAATCCATCATAAATAAATATAAGAGCACACTATTAATAGCTTTCACACCTCATAATTCTAATATATAAATTCACTAACAAATCTATTCTAACAACATTACAAGGCTAATCATTAAATACAACAAACAATCCAACTTATTCTATGGTTCCTCTAACCTGAGTTTTCACAACACCGTAAATATTAAACGTGCGAAACTTAAACCATACCTTGGCCGATCACTTAATTCACCCAAGGCAGCTTCTCAACATAAAATCACAGCCCCTCCAAGCTCAATCAAACAGCCCCAAAGCAAGCCTTGTCACCAACAAAGCTCCAAGTAATCCAAATTCAAGTTCAATGCATAAACACCCTCTTAAACTACACCTAATACACATATATATGTTCCAATTCAGTTCTCTATTACCAAAAACAAGATTGAGCTAGGGTTAGGGTGTTCTTACCATACCCATATGCTCAATAGCTTGAGCCCACAAGTTCCGGAATCTAACTTGAACCTAGAACACAAAAATTAGACAAGATTCACTATAGGTTTTCAAGTTTACCAAAGAAAGAGGGATAGAGATTCTGAACTCAATAGAAGGCTTACCAGAGAAATTGTTTGGATAGAAAGGTAGAGCTCGACGCGCTGAGCGCGTGGCCGCGAACGGTGCGGCAATCGGAGCCCGGATGAGGAAGTTATGGTAGTTGGAAGGAATGGTGAGGGTTAGGTTTCTTCTCTTCTCCCCCTTGCTGTGTTTTTCGTTGCTGTGGTGAAATGGAGAAGATGAAGCTGCTGCTTCATTTATGTTAGGGGCCCGGTTGAACCCATGGGTCCGGTTTGGGCCCCGGTTCAACCGGTTCGGCCCTTCCGGTCCGATTTTGGGCCAAATTATCGAAATTGGTATCAAAATTTTCGTTTCGACGAGCTCTATCCTATTTCAATATTAGTTTTGTATTTTTAACTTTCCTAATTAAAATTCAATATATTAACTAATAATTTACCGATTTTAGCGGGGTTTACATCCTACCCACCTAATTAGGAATTTTGTCCTCAAAATTCAGAGGGAGTTACCTGAAAAGAGGTGTGGGTAGTCCTTTCGCATCTCTGATTCAAGCTCCCAGGTATGTTCTTCAATACCTGCCCGACTCCAAGCTACTTTCACCAAAGAAACTTCCTTTCCGCGGAGACGTTTGGTGCTGGTATCATCAATCCTAACCGGAGTTACTGGAAGCGTCAGGTCTTCTCTCACTTGGACTGATTCCGGTTCTAGGACATGACTAGGATCAAAAGTGTATTTACGAAGCTGCGATACATGGAACACGTCATGCAGGTTCGAAAGATGTGGTGGTAACGCGATCCTATACGCCACTGGTCCAATTCTCTTCAGGATTTCAAACGGTCCAATGTAACGGGGATTTAACTTCTTGGTTTTGATGGACCTCCCTATTCCAGTGGTTGGAGTAACCTTCAAGAAGACGTACTCTCCTTCCTCAAATTCTAGAGGCTTCCGTCTTCGGTCTGCATAGCTCTTCTGACGGCTTTGAGCTTCAAGCATTCGACTCCGAATTCTCTTTATTTGCTCAGTGGTTTCACTTACCATTTCAGGTCCTATCAAGCTCTTTTCTCCTGCTTCGTACCAACATAATGGAGACTGGCATTTTCTTCCATACAAAGCCTCATATGGAGCCATTCCAATACTTGCATGATAGCTATTGTTATAAGCAAATTCTACCAAAGGCATATATCGATCCCAGCTCGCCGGTTGATCCAAAACACAAGCTCTTAACATGTCTTCCAAGGTTTGGATTGTTCTTTCTGATTGGCCATCCGTCTGAGGATGATAGGCAGTGCTTAAGCTCAATTGAGTGCCAAAAGCTCGTTGAAATGCACCCCAGAACCGTGATGTAAAGCGAGGATCTCTATCCGATACAATGGTGGAAGGTACGCCATGTAACCTCACAATCTCCTTTATATATAAGCGCGCCAACTCCTCCATAGAACAACTTATCCGAATAGGCAGAAAATGAGCTGATTTGGTCAATCGGTCTATAACCACCCAAATAGCATCACAACCGGTCCGAGTCCTTGGTAAGCCCAAAACAAAATCCATAGCAATGCTCTCCCATTTCCACTGTGGAATCTCCAAAGGTTGAAGGGTTCCTGCTGGCTTTTGGTGTTCGATCTTAACTTTCTGACAAGTTAGGCATTTAGAAACATGTAACGCCACATCATTTTTCATTCCTGGCCACCAGAACATCGTTTTTAAGTCTTGGTACATCTTAGTGCTTCCAGGATGAATGGAGAACCCGCTCTTATGAGCTTCCTTCAATATGTTATGTCGCAAATCCCCAACATCTGGCACAATTATCCGGCCCTTGAACCTCCACAATCCATCTCTATCTTCTGACACTCTCCATTGCTTGCCTTTCTCAATCGCCGGCAAAATCTTATACAATTCTTGGTCGTTCTGATGAGCCTTTATCAGTTCAGCCTTGAATTCGCTTGAGATCTGTAATTGGCTTAAGCATAAAGTCCCAAACTCTTCTCTGATTCCCAATTTCAATCCTTCGAAGGCTCTCAACAACTCTTCCTCTCTCAGCATCATCCAAGCAGCACATAGGGATTTTCTACTCAAGGCATCCGCCACTACATTCGCCTTTCCCGGATGATAGTTTAGCTCGAAGTCATAATCCTTCAGAAGTTCCATCCACCTCCTCTGACGCATATTCAATTCTTTTTGTTCAAACAGGTACTTCAGACTCTTATGGTCCGAGAAGACTTGAAATTTCACTCCATAGAGATAATGCCTCCAAATCTTCAAGGCAAAGACAACGGCTGCAAGTTCCAAATCATGAGTCGGATAGTTTCTTTCATGAGGTCTTAATTGACGTGAGGCATAAGCTACAACCTTATGATGCTGCATCAACACGCATCCTAAACCTTTCAAGGATGCATCACAGTACACCTCGAATGGTTCTCTCGGCTCAGGCAACACTAGTACAGGGGCGGTAGTCAATATCTGCTTTAAGGCAAGGAAACTCTCCTCACACTCGGGAGTCCACACAAAAGGAACATCCTTCCTGGTCAGCTTCGTTAAGGGTAAAGAGAGCTGTGAAAACCCTTTAATGAACCTTCGATAATAACCCGCCAAGCCTAAGAAACTCCTGATTTCCGTCACTGAAGTTGGCCGCTCCCAATTCATCACCGCCTCAACCTTAGCGGGATCCACTGCTATTCCTTGTTTACTTACCACATGGCCAAGAAATTTCACCTCAGACTTCCAGAACTCACACTTGGATAGCTTGGCATACAACTTCCTATCCTTCAGAATTTGTAGCACTGTTCGCAAGTGTTCAGCATGCTCATCCTCAGTCTTAGAATAGATAAGAATGTCGTCAATAAACACAACAACAAACTTATCCAGATATGGATGGAAAATTCTGTTCATGTAATCCATGAATATCGCCGGAGCGTTAGTTAGTCCGAAGGACATCACGGTATATTCATAGTGGCCATAGCGCGTTCTGAAGGCAGTCTTTGGGATATCCTCATCTCTAACCCTTATCTGGTGGTATCCGGATCGTAGATCAATCTTGGAGAACACGCCAGCTCCCTGTAATTGGTCCATCAGGTCATCAATCCTTGGCAGCGGATATTTATTCTTCACTGTAACCTTATTCAGCTGCCTATAGTCAACACATAAGCGCATGGTTCCATCTTTCTTCTTCACCAATAATACTGGCGCACCCCACGGAGATACACTTGGTCGGATAAAATTCTTACCCAACAGATCCTCCAGTTGAGACTTCAATTCGGCCATTTCTAGAGGCGACATCCTGTAAGGAGCACTCGAGATTGGTCCGGCCCCAGGTACTAAATCAATAGCAAACTCAACTTCCCGTTTCGGTGGAAATTCATCAATATCATCAGGGAACACCTCCGGAAACTCACACACAACTGGGATTTGTTCCAAATCTTGATCATCACCCGAAACACCCGCAGCTAGCAACAATATCCCCTGACATTCAGCCCCAGAACAGTTCACCATCATGGAATTCAAGTAGTAGTTATTCACTACAACCGGCCCTTCAGTGTCTTCAGGCATGAAATACACTGTTTTCGCCGAGCAATCTAATAGAACGCGGTTCTTGGATAACCAGTCCAATCCCAGAATGAGATCAAGACCAGTCATCGTCAAACAAATTAAGTTATGCACGAAATCACGCCCTTGTACTCGAAAAGGAACTTGGGGGCACCCTAATCTAGTCACCATAGCCTCGTGGGTAGCATTATATACCTTTAAATCATACCCCAGTACTACTATTTTCAATCCTAGCTTATCAGCCTTCTCAAATGCAATAAAAGTATGTGAAGCTCCAGAATCAAACAAAGCATTCAAAGTTTTACCCGCCATCTCACATTTACCTCGGATCAATGCCTCTGACCCCTCAGCGCCTATAGAAGAAGTAGTGTATACCCTTCCTGGTTGCTGCACCCTGCCTGTCTCATATCTCTTCTTCTCGGGGCAACCACTAGCCAAGTGTCCCGGCTGCCCACAGGAGTAACAGACTCCAGTCCCAAACCTACATTGTCCTGAATGATACTTTCCACATCTGTGGCAACTCATATCCTGCTGTGGCTGCTTACCCTGTCTCCTTCCCTGATTAGCATTGGTATTAGGCCTCCTGGAGTTGCCTTGCCCCTGATTATTCTGAGGAACAAAGCTACCACGCTTGAACTGTCTGCCTCTGGGTGCAAAATTTCTCCCTGTGGTCCTCTGGAATGGCATCCTCATACCCCCTTTTTCTGCTGCAGCCCTTCTAACACAATCCTCTGCCACCCTGCTCCTATTTACCAACTCAGAAAACACCCGAATCTGCATAGGCGCCACAAAGCTCTGAATGTCACTCCTAAGGCCTCCTTCATACTTTATGCATTTCCACTCAGCAAAGTCCTCAGGAGCTCCCTGACAGATGCGTGAGAAGCGGCACAATTCCTCAAACTTACTGGTATACTCAGTGATGGTCATCTGTCCCTGTTTAAGCTGAAGGAGTTCGAGTTCTCTGGCATTTCTAACTGAAGTGGGGAAATATTTTTTATAGAATTCATCTCGGAACAACTCCCAAGATATCACAATCCCATCAGGTTGCAAAATGCGCCTCATGCCCTGCCACCAGTGCTGAGCTTCACCATGCAACTGATAGGTCCCAAACTCAACCCACTGCTCATCCGGAACCTGTTGAGCCTGTAATGCTCGCTCAATGGCCTGTATCCAATTATCAGCATCAGTCGGATTCGAGGTCCCTCTGAAAGTTGGAGGGTGAACCTTCAGGAAGGAATGCAGTGACATAGGACCATTCTCACCATTATTGCCATTATTTCCATTATTAATTTGATTTCCCAGGGCTTCAGCTGTTGCTTGCATTGCTGCTGCCATATTGCCTAATGCAGCCATGAAGTCTATAGGATTAGGAGTGTTTCCTGATGCCTCAGGCATGGCATTGCCTATTCGGCCTCTACCTCGCCCGCGTCCGCGTCCGCGAGTAGACATCTGGTCCCTATACACACCAAACAGGTGATATCAAGTTGATCAGTCTCAATATCGCAAGTTCAGTGCTTTAAGTCCCAAATGCATGCTCAGGAACGTTTATGCCACATACATCAATTAGATATCCTAATAGCACATAAACACATACACAGAGAATGCACAAAAGCACAATCAGTCCGTCCTCAGGCTCTATAGGAACGAACAGCTCTGATACCATAATGTAACACCCTACTACACAGTGTTTTATGCTTAAGTCATAGAACAGAGGTAGTGTGGTATTACAGACCTTTAATAGTAAGGATATACATATAATACTGAAAGAAATAATATACTAGGAGCCTTGAAACAGAGCGGGTAAACAAAAATCGCAAAATAAAAAGCGCAACGCTCAAGGAATAGGATTACTTGCGTGCTAAGAAACCTAATAGGAACATGATAAAACAATAAACGAAGGGATAAAGAAAAGCCAAGGAACAACATAACTAGCCTCTGACTCAGCCTGCGAAGCTAAGGCTGGCCGGAGGATACATATATACATATAAACATACATAAGTGTCCCCAAAATATACCAAAATACCAAAGTAAACTCCTATCTCTCCCTCAACCTCTAAGAGGAGCAGCATACA
The DNA here is from genome assembly GCF_059453495.1 of Arachis ipaensis. NCBI lineage: Eukaryota > Viridiplantae > Streptophyta > Magnoliopsida > Fabales > Fabaceae > Arachis > Arachis ipaensis. The sequence continues at coordinate 116,475,149 of NC_142443.1, read as the reverse complement.
TAAGTTACTTGGAGAGTAAGCTACACATATACATACATATATACAAATAGAAACCAAAATATACCCAAGGACTACTTCGCTTTCCAGAATCCAGACGCCTAGCGAGGAGCCTCTCGACCTGCATCTGAGAAACAACAATACAATATGGAATGAGAACCGGAGGTTCTCAGCATGGTAAAAGTGCCACGCGTATAAGAAATACGGTCCTGAGAATGCCATAGGCAATCCTAGAACTCCGTTATTCAATTAACCAACTTAAGTACTAAACAGAAGCCATAAACAGGGGTAGGTATTCTAAATCTGCCTAACTTACTCAAGTTCAAGCTTAACCTAACATCAAACCATTTCCTCCGTTTTCTCCATCCTTTCATCATTCAGAATGTAACAGAAACAAGCAACCAAACAAGTTCACGCACAAGTAATGATCAAATAGTACAAATAACAAGTATAACAAATAGCAGGTAATATATATCAATTAGGCATACCCAAAAAAATGCATAGCAATCAATACAAACAAATGCATATGATGCATGCCTGTCCTATGGCTGATGGGGCCCATCTGTCGGTTATCCAGCCAACCCGACAAGTCCGAAAACCTTAGACTGTCCCCCGTCGCGCATCCCCAAGAGTCTATGCATAGAGTTCACATTCAATCATCATATAATCACTCAATGGGGGCTATCCATACCCGGGAATTTATACGTGCCCGGTCACCCTTACGACGTAGGGTCAACAGAGTATCGAGATTCAACCTGGAACACGTGGTGGCGAGCCACGGCTCTTACCCAGGGAACTCGTATCTCAGATAGCATTATTCATAAGCCATTTCATAGTCATAATCATTATTTAATCATTCATCAAGCCATGGCATATTAACTCCTTTTATTAACAACCTCCCTTTCACATTTTTCATCGTCATTCCCTTATAATTCAACTTGATTACCCTTTCCGGGTCCTGACCAAACTTTTTATCAAACTCTTCTCATCCTTCTTAATATCGAATAATCTTAAAATCAACCCAACTCTAACATTAAATCAATCACATCACACGAGGATTGAACTTTAACTTCTCGAACTCATGACTATCACTAAGACATCCTCGACACTCTATTTTCTTTTCTATTTTTAATATAGCAAATGAACTCGGAATTGCACAAACTTTATGTCCAGGCGTTCATATTGAAATAAGCTTTCTAACAAACTAAATATCATAATTTTCTGATTTTTCTAGCCTCAGGAATAAAGGAAAAACCGTGACTGCTCTGCAGTGCATAAAACCAGAAAAACAGCAGCAGCATGTGATATTCAAAATTCAATATAAAATCCAAGTTAAATCCAATGACTTTGAAAATTAATGTAGTTAAAATTTACTCATCCAGGTTTCTTTCTCAATTGGTTCTGAGTCAATACCATTTTTAATGAAAAAGTTACATTACCTGGAAGTTAAGTAAAAATGAGACAAAATCTGTTTTAAAAACCAACAAGCTTAGTACCTTTCAATTGGAATAACTTTTATTACAAAACTCCAATTAAGCTAAATTTTGATTTGAGAACCCCTAGCTCATCTAAAAACAAGTGTGTCTTGGTTGCAACCCAATTTCTATTTAATTCTAAGAGTTACAAGCATTGGAAGTTGATGCATAGCTTGCTGAAATCTGTTTCTTTTTAGTTTTGACCACCAATATTCAAAAATTCACAGCTCCCAATCCTCAACTCTTAAAATTCTGAAATTTTAGAGAACTAAAGAAAGTTAATCAAATTTTATAACAAAATTGGTTTCGCTCCAAGACTCAACTCGTAAAAGTCGCAGCAAGACAAACAAGTTGCTGCCTGTTTGATCTTTTCTGCTGCTGGACAGATTTAACAACCTAACTTTAAAAATTTGCCATAAATTGTATATTTAACAAAAAAGTCCCAAAATTTCCAGTTTAGTTCCTTATATTCCCAAGTTTAGCCCAAACTTGGTCTCATGCAATTCCGATCATTACATAATTAGTTACAGCATATACAATACCACCACAACACAACTCTACATCCTTATTAACAAACACCAATTCTAATCCATCATAAATAAATATAAGAGCACACTATTAATAGCTTTCACACCTCATAATTCTAATATATAAATTCACTAACAAATCTATTCTAACAATATTACAAGGCTAATCATTAAATACAACAAACAATCCAACTTATTCTATGGTTCCTCTAACCTGAGTTTTCACAACACCGTAAATATTAAACGTGCGAAACTTAAACCATACCTTGGCCGATCACTTAATTCACCCAAGGCAGCTTCTCAACATAAAATCACAGCCCCTCCAAGCTCAATCAAACAGCCCCAAAGCAAGCCTTGTCACCAACAAAGCTCCAAGTAATCCAAATTCAAGTTCAATGCATAAACACCCTCTTAAACTACACCTAATACACATATATATGTTCCAATTCAGTTCTCTATTACCAAAAACAAGATTGAGCTAGGGTTAGGGTGTTCTTACCATACCCATATGCTCAATAGCTTGAGCCCACAAGTTCCGGAATCTAACTTGAACCTAGAACACAAAAATTAGACAAGATTCACTATAGGTTTTCAAGTTTACCAAAGAAAGAGGGATAGAGATTCTGAACTCAATAGAAGGCTTACCAGAGAAATTGTTTGGATAGAAAGGTAGAGCTCGACGCGCTGAGCGCGTGGCCGCGAACGGTGCGGCAATCGGAGCCCGGATGAGGAAGTTATGGTAGTTGGAAGGAATGGTGAGGGTTAGGTTTCTTCTCTTCTCCCCCTTGCTGTGTTTTTCGTTGCTGTGGTGAAATGGAGAAGATGAAGCTGCTGCTTCATTTATGTTAGGGGCCCGGTTGAACCCATGGGTCCGGTTTGGGCCCCGGTTCAACCGGTTCGGCCCTTCCGGTCCGATTTTGGGCCAAATTATCGAAATTGGTATCAAAATTTTCGTTTCGACGAGCTCTATCCTATTTCAATATTAGTTTTGTATTTTTAACTTTCCTAATTAAAATTCAATATATTAACTAATAATTTACCGATTTTAGCGGGGTTTACATTATCAACATCATCATCACCATCATCATCATCATCAACACCCACTGCCACTCCACCACCACCAACACCGCCGCCGTCCCCCTCCCCGCTTTCCCCTTCCCCCTCCCCTTCCCCGCCTCCCCCTTCCCCCACCCCGCGTCCCCTCCCCCTCCCCGCCTCCCCCTTCCCCCGCCCTGCGTCCCCTCCCCGTCACTGCCTCCCCCTTCCCCCCACCCAACGACCCAACCCGTCCCCTCCCCGTCTTCCCTTCCCCCACCTCCTCCTCCCACCTCCACCTCCACCTCCACCTCCACACAGAGAAACAGAAACAGAAAATCAACAAATTCAAACACAAATTTAACCCAAGCAGAAACAGAAAGCAGAATTCACAGATCAAATCAGCAACAATAATAAGAAGAAATCCAGAAATTCACAAAATTCACAGAAGAAGAAGAAGAAGCGGCGGTGGGGCGGTGGCAGGAAGAAGAAGCGGCGGGCGGCATGCGGCGGCGGTGCATCCCCCTTCTCTCCCCCCACCCATCCACCCTCCCCCACCCCCTTTCTCGGCCCCCCTTCCCCCCTTCTTTCTTTCTCTCCCCAGTCCCCACCCACCCCGCTTCTCTGATCCCTTTCTTTTTTTTAATTTTATATTTATTTTATTTTAAAATTTTATTTTTTTATTAAAATAGGGGTAGTTTAGGAATTAAATTAAAAATTTTATTTAAAAGGACGATTTTAATACGAAAAAAAAAAACATTAAGGACGATTTTAAGTCGAAAATTATATCAGGGACGGTTTTGATTCTGGCCCTCAACGTTAGGGACCAATACAGTACTTATCCCAATTATTTAATATTTTATTAGACTATATTAACAATAACTAATCAATTACATTCCTCATTTGATTTGATTCGAACAAATGAGTTAATTTTATTTTAATTTGTATTAATTTTTATTATCTTGTGTATTTTAATTCATAATTTTTAAAAGTATTAAAATTAATCATTTATTTAATTTGATTCACATAAATTTCACAGTATGTGATATTTTATTTGACTACATTAATTATAACTAATCAATTATATTAATTATTTGATTTAACTGGAATAATAAATTAATTTTATTTTAATTTATATTAATTTTTTGTCTTCTGTATTTTAATTAATTATTTTTAAAAGTACTATAATATTTACATGGCATATTTATAAGATTTTTTAATTTATTTAACTTGTTTTATTAAGCTAAATAATTATAATTAATTTATTATATCAATTATTTAATTTAATTAATTCATATATATGTTATTGATTCAATTTACTGTCATGTTAATGTTTGAGTTATTGTTTACTAAAAGTTCATTTTCATTTTTTTTCTTAATCTTAAATATTTTTATTTAAAATTTCATATTTTTATTCATTTTTTATATTTTTTATTTTAATATCAAATATAATAATATTTCTATTAACATTTGTTTATTTTTTTTATAAATTATAAAATATTATTATTTATTAGTATACTCTATCTCTTTTTTTTATTTTTTTGTATTTATTTAAGTTTTTATATTTTTTATTATAAATTTATCATTCATAACCCATACAAAGTTAATTTATCATAACTCTTCATGTATTGAGTCTTTTCAATATTTAAATTATATTCCTTACATATTTAATTTCATTTCTAATTTAGTAGATTGAGTAACAAAATAACATCGATGATGGTTGTTGAGTATCTTCTTCGTCTTTTTAACTTACCTCCTTTTTTGTCGGTATCATGAGTAATTATATATAATAGTGTTTATGCATAAAAGGTAAATATAAATTATATCATATTTTTTCTTAATAAAATTTTTATTATCTATCTTAAAATAGAAAAAAATATTGTAAATTACTTTAAACCAATAAGTAAGTCATCGTTGTGGGCAGCTATAGAATTTAAAAAAATATATAATTATTTAATGATTATTTCATTTAGTATAATATATTAGTTTTTTTAATCAAATATTATCTTGGATTTGTGATGGACTCGAACATTTTAACAAAAAATGTTTAAAAGAGTGCAACCCTTCTTAATTGAAGAATTGGTAAATTTATATGCTTATTATAATAGTTAATACCTTAGACAAAGATAAAGAAATAAAATGAACAATTAGGTAAAAAAATTAGCATTTTAGAAGAGTTTAAAGATGACACACTTAAATATTGGATGATTTTTTATTGTGTTTGTTCTAATTATTTTATATTTTACTATTTTTTGTTTGAGGTTTTTCAATATTATTCTTTTGTATCTTGGTATTTTTTAAAAAAGAATTTGGTCTAATATTGTTTTTAGTCTAATAATATTTTTTTAGAAAATAATACTAAATTAAACATAAGATAGTAAATTTGATTTTTAAAAAACCATATTAAAACTGAAGTTATGTTATGTTCTGCAATTTAGGAGAGTATTCTTATCCTAACATGATTTTTGTTTTTGCTCAATAATGCATCAATCTTCTTTTGTTTTCGAGTAACTGTTACAGTAACCGTTAAGGATGTGTTTGGCAACCACGTTAGAAAAAATAGAAGTGTGTTTAAGTTTTTTAAACGTTGTTCTTTGATATTTGGCGACTTTTTTTCTCTGAAGGCAAAAGTGATTTTGTATCCCAAAAGCCCGTTCACTTGAAGCAAAAAATTATAACTTCTCCGTTTACGCAACGTACATTTAGAGTTGTTGTTGATTTTCTCCATAGTTTTTTTTATCACTTTTAATACTTGTTTTTCAGACTTTGATTTTTTATTAAATTTTTTATTGTAATTTTGTTTTAATATGAATTATTGATTTTATTAAAAAAAATAAAATAAATATAAGGTTGATCATATATAACAATAGAGTCATAAGTAATAAAATTTTATCATCCAAAATAATACTAAATAAAAGAATACTAAGAGTATTAAAATAATTATTCTAATTTTTGTGTATTGTTTATTATTTTAATTTTTTATAATATGTATTATTGTTTCTATTAAAAATGATAAATTAAATAAAAAACTAATAATAAATAATAATAAAAATAAAATTATTAAGAGTACTTAAAAAAGTACTAAAATGTATTATTTTATATGTTATTTTTAATTTAATAAATAAATATTAACTTTGATTATAAAAAAAACTTACAAAATTGTCAATTTTTATATGTTATTTTTAATTTTATAAATAAATAATCATTTTTATTATAATAGTAAAAAATTAGAACATACTAAAATAGAGTACTATAAAAAATATTATATAAAAAAATATTAAAAAAAGTATAAAAAAGATTAAATATACTTAAAAAAATAATATTATAATTTAATATTATATTTTTTAGTAATTAATTAATTATTTATTTAGAAGTGATTTTAACTAATATTATCTAAACAATATTTATTTTATTAAAATCAATTTTAATATAAAATTAACAAACATAAATCACATTGATATAAATTTACTTCTATCCAAAATTAATTCTACAAAATCACTTTTATTTAGACTGTAATTTCACGTAAATTTAAATACACACTAAATAAAACAAAAAATGCGCTACTGATATAATCCATGATGGTGCAGCGTTGCATGTTTGACTTGTGTAGCCATTGGTGTCACAAATAAGTGATAAATCAGAATGATCTGCCACAAATGGCATGTAACTCTGGTTGCTGTGTTTATTTTTATCCAATGAATTAAAATTCAACACATTTTTTCCTATTTATAATAATATGTGACAAATCAGAATGATCTGCCACAAATGGCATGTAATTCTGATTGGTGTGTTCATCTTCATCCAATGAATTAAAATTCAACACATTCTTTCTTATTTATAATAATATGTGACAAATCAGAATGATCTGCCACAAATGGCATGTAACTCTGGTTAGTGTGTTCATCTTCATTCAATGAATTAAAATTCAACACATTCTTTCCTATTTATAATAATGATCGCTGTTAAAAAAATTAATTAAATATTCCTCATTCCCATATTTTAATACAAGATTATTATTTATTAAATAATTTTTTATCTTTATCTCCACATACATACATAGTATTAAGCACAATAAATAATAAAACATTTATATCATAATTTCGTTATTAATAGGATAAATATTCTTGTGATACACGAGAAATTTGTATTCAAATTATATTTTTGTTAGAATGTTTGAGTTTATTCTTTGCTAATTTATTTAATTTGCATACTTTTTATTTTATTGTATAGTTATATATTAATAATATATTATATATATTTTTTATGTTTATTGTATAGATATTTTAAATAATTATTCAACATATGTTATGTTTTTTATAAATATTTTTCAAAATAATTATTAAAAAATATAAATTTATGTATTAAAACTTCTTATATGATTAATAAATATCACTACGTTACAATATAATAGCTTAATTATAAATAAAATTATCAAAATAGACGTATTATGAATTGAATAGGACAAGAATCTATATTATTATTCACTTATTAGAGTTTGTTTCGATGAAATTTAAAAAAAAAATTAATAAATTTTTTAAAAAGATTTTTTAAAAATTAAAAATAATTTTATATTTAAATATTTCTTCTAAAAATATCGTTTTTATTTATTATTATATTTAAATATAATAATATAAAGTACTTGTTTATTTATTATGTCAAAATGTCTATTTTTTTAAATAAAATATATAAATTATAACTTCTAATTTTTTTTATTTTTTTTGTTCTTCTGTTTTTATTATTAAAAACTTATTAAACATACTAAAAAAATAAAAATATTTTTTAATAATTTAATGACATCTAAACAAATTCTTAAAAATATAATTAGAATAAAATAATAGAATATGGATAAGAAACTAATATTGAAGAAGTCATGTCGTTTATAGTCTTTATCACAAACATGACTAATAAATAAAATATAAAAGAAATTTAACAAATTTAAAAAGTAGAAAAGTGAGCATTATAATTTGAAACAATAAAATAATAGTAAAATGACAAAAACAAATTAACGTGTCAGAAAACACTAAAATATGTTTCAATATTAATGACAGCTTTACCAACAATTAAACTATCAGTAATTAATTTTATCCAGGATTAGACTGTTGATAAAATTATGTGAATATATGACTCGTTAGAAAAATTCAATCAAATTTAGTCGAGGATTCGATTGTCGATAAAATTAAATTAATAATATCAATAGAAAAGCCGTTGGTAATATTAACATTGACAAAATAATTTTAAAAAAATTAATATTTACCTAAACAAACTGTCACTAATTTTAATGTTGTCAAAAAGAGATTACATATTTACCGATTCCATAATCATCGGTAAATTTTAAAATTAATTTATCATTATTAAATATTACTAACGGTTTATCCGTCGGTAAAATTAATATTGACTGAAACTCTTTTTTATTTTTAATTAAATTCATTCTATGTTAAAAATTTTATCCTTCAGTATCTGTTGCATATTGTCAAATAATTTATAAACCATGAAATTTAATCAAATGTATTTGATAAATAATAAAAATGACATTCTAAACTTGTTACATAATATGGTTCACTAATCACACACAAAAAAGTGATAAAAAGTATAGATAATGTATAATTATAAACTATACTACTCATAATATCATTTGGGCCGTCATCACTGTAATAATGATTCTTTGGGCCATTATGGAACTCATCTACAAGGCGTTTGTTGGGATTGCTCGAAGGTGGACGTGGCAGAGCATGCATAAGAGGATTGGAGGTGGGAGTAGTGTGGGCGTGCAACTAACGCATTGTTGGAAAATTCGTTCTATATCTACTAGTACAGGGAGTACATCTGGCTCAACTGCTGGCACATCTCGTCAAATTGGGTCATCATGCGGGTGATCTCTCCCTCATTTCTCTGAGCTCGTTCTTTTAACTACTGCTACTCCTACTGAGACTTGGCCTGCAACACCCTGTGCTACTCTATCTACTAAGTCAGCTCTTGGTTGAGCAGGGTAACCTGCTTCCAGATGCCTGTCCTGGTCGATTTGCTAGCAATGGAGAAGTTATCAGCCTCCGAGAACTGTGGGACATGTGTGCTGAAGACAGGGCCTATCTCGTAGATCCTTCCCCTCTTGTAGCCACCGATCATCTAGATCTAGATTTCATCCTCCGAAATGAAGGAGGGTTCTAGACTTCCCTCACAATCTATATCTGTCGCTCCTTATCAACCCTCGATAACTCTCTTTGAAGAGACCCTAAAAAAATGATTGTTAAAGTGTTAGTCATTAAACTACAAACTTGTACTTTAATTGATTCTTAAGTAATCATTAAACTAATCATTAAACTAAAGGTTTATGTGAGCATCCTCAGAGCGCTTGTCGACCCACTTTGACTGGTCGGCTTTCCTGGTATGGGTCCTCATAAACAACTTGCTCATACAAGGCTTGCGACCTAGCTTAGCCTCATATCAAAAGGAATACTTGATGAATGTGATATTATGTAAGTTATATTGTGTACTATTGTTAAAATGTTAAACACATACCATCTTCTTAGTCGTGGCCTTGTAGGTAGTGGATCCCCCAATATGCACTAATCCTCTAGTCGTAGATGTTCGACTAGCTCGTGCCCTGACCCTAGTCTCCCGATAGTCCGTCGTGCCCTAATAATCTCTGAACTGCTGGAGGATATTATCCAGGATCCAATCGGTTGGAGCATTCTTATTGCGGATGTCTGATAACATCTCCTAGAGGCACTTGGCTGCTCTATACTGCCAAGTCCGGTAGATGTTTAGTAACTCTGAGGGAATGATATTGAAGTGTTGCTGCAGCAAGAAAAGAGACTGCAATTAATAACATTGTAATTAAACAAAATTATAAAATGAAAATAACTTGGTTACCTTAAAAAAGTCCCACCAAAGTTCAATGACCCACTCTGGCACCTAGCTAAAATAGGGTATGAACCATTTATAGTGATTCTTGAACACTTATGTAATCATGTCTGTGCCATTACGCGCCTTATGCCAACTTTTAAAAGACACTTAATAAATATATACACAATTAAATATTTAAATTCAAATAGAACTACGGTTGATTAAATATAAAATCTACCAGATTTTTCCATCCTATATGAGCAGGATATGCGTATCAGTGGCAATGAATTCCCTACCCTCCTATGTCTGTGAATGTGGAGTCTGTGGTTGAGACGTCTCAGCCTGCTAAGGCTGAGACTGGTGCTGAGGCTAAGATCATGCCTGCAGCTGAGGCTAGAACTACAGTTGCGACCACCACCATTGCCACTACCACCCCCCTGCCCCCGACGCCAACCTACATCTCTAGCTATGGCTTCTATTCCAAATAGAATAATAAACACTATTGATAACACATTAATAAATAATTATATATAAAATAAAAAGATGTGCACGTATAAAACTGTTATATACAGTCATAATTAAACACATTACTTTTACTCAGATGTCTTAGAGGAGTGAAACATAGATTTGGCATCATCATCCTCTTGATTCTTATTGTAACACCCTATCACACTAAGCTTCACCTATAGCTGTGAAGCAAAGGCGATAAAGCATCACGACAGTTCTAAAGTTGCATACAATAGTATATAATCAAGAAATAATATAACTAGAATCCCGATGAAAGGAATAAAAGATCAAAGACTCATAGAATAAAGATACAATGCGTGAAACGTTCACACATGATAACTAAACGCGTTAGCACGAAAGGTACAAAGCATAATATATAAAGCCTTATAGATAGCTCCAGGATACATAAGGTAATAATTAAAGTAAACAAGATATATATATGTATAATATACAAAAGAGAACTAGTCACAGCCTGCGGAGTTTAGGCCGGCCAGCTTAGACAGAATACAACAGTTTGAAGTTTAAAACAACAACATCCTATCACTCAAAGTTTTCAGAAATAAAGCCTCTAAGGCAACAAAATACAATAATCCCAAAAGTGAGAGAATAATACATCAAAATAAACGAAATATAAAAGATAAAAGCGATTCTCCACTCTATCACCATCCCGCAAACTCACCGAGGTGGGTTGTGACCTGCATCTAGAAAACAACAACAATATATATGGTATGAGAATCGGAGGTTCTCAGTATGGTAATAGTCCCCAATAGATAAGATATAAGGTTCTGGGAAGCCAGAGGCAATCCTAGAACTTCACATCGATACAGATATTCAAGCTTAATGATATATATATATATATATATATATATATAACCATAAACAGGGTAATCTAACTTAAGGGATTTCTAACTAATGCTAGTCACCGCTATCCCACAGCCTTCACCAACCTACCCTCCATGCGATCCCATCACCACCGCCTACCGAACTTCCTTAATACTAGCAGAAAACATAGGTAATGCAAACAAGTAAAGCACAAGTAATATACATATACAACAAATAAAACAAATAACAAGTAGACATGTGATTCATTTAGGCATAACAGAAATTAAGCAAAGCAACAAGCATATAGAAGATGCATATGATGAATGCCTGTCCTATTGGTTGTGATATCACATTGTCGGTTCAAAGTTGCCAACCTGACATATCCTTTCGGATGTAGCCTTTCTGCCACATCAGGGATATAGTGCCATGCACACTATCGTTCCAAGGATATGGTGCTTGACACACTTTCATGCGCATTTCAAGGATATAATGCTTGGCACACTCTTGCGGCAGAGAAGGTTATGCAAGCGGGATACTACCTCAGCCCTCACATCTGAACGTAAGTGGGATTAACCACCATCCTTACGCCGGCACCGTGACCTCAACAAGTGGAATTCACCACCGTTCTTGTCCGAGGTGCATAGTTACTTAACAAATCAAATATATCATAATAGATATCCAATCTCAGTGATCACTGCTTATAGCACACATTCATTATTCTTTTCCAGTTTCCAAGTTCATCATCAATATAGTACTCTGCCAATTTACTCAACTAGTCCATCCACAGTACTTTCCAATCCTAAGTCACCGTCGTCTAAACTCATAATAGAAAAATTATCTAATTTAAGTCACCTAACCCGTCCTTACTAGTCTCAAAGCCCAATTATGAACTAAGAGTCCTAAATAGACATTAAAGGAGTTTAGAAAGCTAAATGAACCATTAAAATGTAAAAAAATAAGTTTTCAACAAAACAGAGATCTCGCATACGCATACCCCTTCTTGCGTAGGCATGGGTGTCAAATCGCCAAGGTCGCGTACACGAGCTACGTCTGCGCACGCAGACACTTGAAACAGGAAGGGGAGGCTGCATTGCGTGTTACAAGTCGCATATGCATGCTTGTAAAGATTGACATTCTCATGTACGTATGCCAGTGTTACGTACACGAGAGTGCTTGGTAGCAGCCAGTCTTTGTGTCGCGTGTACTATTCGCGTACGCATGCTTTGAAGAAAATTTTAAAAGCTGTATAATTTAGATTTTTACCCCAAACTTTAAACGCGCATAACTTTCTTGTTTTAAAACATTTTTCACCCATTCTTCAAACGTTTTAAAGCTCTCGGACCCAACTTTCATTTAAATTAATTTGATCAAAATAAGGGGTCTAGAGACCAAGTTATACTTTGTCAAAATTCATAAAAAATAAGGTTTTACCAAAAATTTTCCAAGTCCTTTAGTTTTTCAAAACTCAAACCAAATCTAATCAACCATACCCAAAATAACCCAAAGATTCACACCAAATATTCCTCAACCATTCCTCAATTATTCCACTACCTAGACCATTCCATGATGTCCCATGTATGCAACATCCTTATACGTGTGCGACTATTTGTGTACGCAACCATTTACTGGCATGTGAAACAAATTTCACGTTCCACATGAATGATGCATGCGAGTTTGCATTTTCGGCTTCCTAAAGCCCCTCATTTGCTACGATTGTAAGGTGGAGAGAAGAATAATGAAAGGAGGCTTGGACGTTCACTCATATTAATTTATTTTTAGTCTTTTAGTTTATTTTTCTAAAAAGTGAAACTCTACCTTCTCTTTATGGTTCTTAGTTCTTCATTAAGGCTAAGTTTAAAGTTAATCCCATTGCAATTTTCTTTAATTTTCTGCAAGACTAAAATTGTAATCTTCGTTTTCTTCAAATTCTAGTTGGTTTTCATTTCCTTTTCACTCTCATTATGATTTATGTTATGAATGCTTATTAATTAAGACTTTTATTTGAACTTAATGAATGCGTTTTAGTTATCATGAATTTATATTTATTTGAGTGACTTTTATCTTTTCTTGTAATTTTAGTGAATTTACTTTTGTGTTTTTACTTATTGCAATGCCGAGTTTTGTTTATGCTTACTAAATGTTTGATAAAATGCGTATAGTTAGTAAGGAGTAAATGTTTTACTTGGCTTAAGCCTAGGACCGAGGAGAATCTTGAGTTACATAATTGCTCTTAATTAGTGGTAATTGAGGTGGTTGAATGACCTTAATTAACATAATTTTAACTAACTTTTCATTTTTAATAACAGTCAACTAGTTAGGATTTTGTTAATTAGGGTGAAAAACTCTAATAGACTTTACTCGTTATTGAAGATTAATTTATTATGACAGTTTCACCTGAATTTCATTTATAACTCGAGTAATTAAGATAAAGGTTCCAAGAATTACAACTCTAATTGCTTACTCTTTAATTTCATTTATATTTTAACTACATATTTTCACTTAAAATCTTCCTTTATTCCATACTCAATTATGATTTACTTTCTCAAAATACGACTCGGGTCTAAAGTTCTGGCCTATATTTTGAAAGTTTAATAACTTTTCCCACATCTAAATTTGATTAGAAGTGGATTCAAAGTTACTACTATGATGTTACAATGTTATACTCTATCCTATTTCTAAACCACCTGGTGATAGGAAATATTAAAACTATTAAATCATTCGGTAGGCATTATACAATGGTAGGGTTCAAAGATCATTTTCAAATGAGATAAAACTACTCAATTTCAAACAAGATACCTTATTAAAAAGTAAGTATACAAAAAAATTTAAAAAATTATGTCATTTTTCCAAGTTTATCAAATGGCCTCAAATGAGAATTAGAAGTGCATGAAATATGAGGAAGAACTTAGAGAAAAAATTGCCAATGTAGTAATACCTTTCGAGATAAGAACATTTTTCTAATTGATCAATGAAAGACAATTGGCTGAAGATTATTTGAAAAAGTAAACAACAACATGAGCAAACTTTTGAAATTCCATGAGAATGGATACAACAAAGGTATAATCCACAAAAGTCTATATTCAAACCTCAATAACTGCAATACAACAATAAAAATCCCCATGACAATCACAAAGAACTACTACACAACTTGCGCAAGTTGTGGAAAGCTACATGGGAGCCGCTTTTACCTATTGCACGTATGCTATAAATGCAAAAACCTGGACACATAGTGTTCCGAGGGTTACCTGAAACGTTGAATTGATCCTGAACGTGAGGTTCAGATCCTTTTGTATGGCAACGTCCGACTTGTTGATGCCAAGATGCCGCCTGTCCGAGTTCCTCGTGAGGAGGTGGGTGGTGGTACTTGCAAGAGTCTCTAATGCTTAAGTTAGCAAGGGATTTAGGCAGGTTTTTAGTAGATCAGAACGTGAATATGCCTAAGAGATGTCAGTGTATTTATAGTAGAGTTGATAACCACCTTTGTTGGAGTAGTTTCACCTTTATTGGTAGATGACCGTTCCCTTTATCTGGGGAGTTACTGAGATCTATCTTTTAGAGAAGATAGAGGTAGTAGAGAGATTTGCGGAGGCGGTTTACCTATTTGGATAAGTAAACCAGTTCTTTGTCGACAAGTTCGACCTTTTTAAAGAGGTTGGGTACGGATTGGAGGCCCCCTTTACGGATTGGGCCTTTTATCATCGGGCTTGGCTTTAGTTGTTAGGTCATGGTATGAACACATAGCATGTGAGTGTTTGCAAGTTTAGAACCGCAATGCCAATGACACCTTTTTTTTTAGATGTCTCAACTACTCCTTCTTCCAATGATTTAATTCAGAATAAGTGTACCATAACAAATGTTTATTTAATTATACTTTTTTATTCGGGTGCTACACATTTTTTCATTTCATTATGATAGTACAGCTAGGATTGCATTATATTTATTTGAGTTGGAGTATGATTTGATTGTTTCAACATCGTCCTCCAACCTTGTTGAAACCCATACTATTTGTAAACAAGTTATTTTCCTTTGACAACCAAAACCTTACCCTTGATCTTATTGTATTGCCTCTTATCGAATTGGAAACCATACTTGGATTAGGCTGGTTATCTGAACATAAAGTACTGTTAGATTGTTATAACCATTTACTCAAATTCATGTCTAATACCCTATAGCACCCATAGTATTCATCAATTTGTATCTTTTTGTTAGTAGATGTGTACTCTAGTTAGTAATAGTAGACAGATTTACTAAACGAACTCATTTATTTCTTATTAAGGTAAACTATACTGTGGATAAGTTGACTCAGTTTTATTTATGAGAAATATAAGATTGCTTGGTGTCCTAACTACAATAATATCCAACAAAGATACAAGGTTTACCTCAAGATTTTGGGTCATTTCAGATATCCTTTAGGACTAGATTAAATTTAAGCACAACATACCAGTCTAAAATAGATGAACAAGATGAAGGAACCATGCAAACTTTAAAGGATATGTTACGAACATGTGTGTTAAATAATAAGAAAATTTTGGGTAAAGTATTTACCACTAATTAAGGTTACCTATAATAATAGATACCAAGCATGCATAAGGATGGCTTCGTATGAAATTATTTATGAAAAAATTTCAGTCACCCTTATGTTGGTTTGAGTCAAGTGAAATAAGTTTGATAAGTTTAGATATAGTCTTTGAGACTGCAAAACAGATAAAGAAAATTCAAGAACGGATTCAAACAGCTCAAGCCCACAAAAGATTTATTTCAATGCTCAAAAGAAACCATTAGAGTTTTGAGAAAGAAAGCATATATCCTTTAAGGTTACCTCCATTACAGGTAGATCGAGAGTTATCAAAGTAAAAAAGTTGAGTCATAGGTACATTTTGTCTCTTCTAAATTCTAAAAAGAACTAGCTAGTAGCCTATTAAATAACTCTCCTACCTCAATGGTCAAATTTTCATGATTTTTTTTCATGTATCACAATTGAAAAAGTATTGTTTTAATCTAAATCATATTTTAAAAATAGAACCTGTACAGTTAAAGAAAGACTTTACTCTATCATTACATCTAACTCGAATCATTGACAAAAAAAATATTGAGGAATACATGTGAAAATTAGAGTCACAAATGCAATTAGAGTATCGTAACCTTTCTAAGGTATATAAATAATTTTGAAAATAAAATTTTGCTAAAGAGGATAGTGTAACAACTCTTTTTGGTGTAGTGAAAAAAAAAACCAAGAAATTGATCTCAATGACAAACAAAGCTGTCAATTGTAGCATCACACCTTTTTCTCCACTATCTCATCACATTAACCACCCATGAGACCTCCATCACCATTCCCGCATCCCTTCATCTTCTCTTAATACCTCACCTTCATACCCAACTCACCTCGCTACTTTTTCTCAACATGGTATTCATATCAAAATTTGAACCTCTCATGTATGCATTACCTCAACCTCGTATCCTTCTTCCATATGTAAACCACTCTCAACCCGCCTTCTACATAAACTATGAAGCCTTCAATCCATAACCTTACATGCACATTTATTTTGTTTTGTCCTTTTAATCTCATTTTTTTTTATTCCGTCATACAAAAAAAAACTTAAAAGTCAGTCCAAAATCAAGCTCTACATGTATATACCTTTTTCTTTCACTTTGTCTCCTCTTACACTCCTCAAACATACACACTTATAACAACATACGTAGTATACTTATCAAACCTGGCTCAACCTGCCCATTCAATTGGAAACTCGGTCATCCAGTCATTTGGCAAGGTTGAGCCACTCCTTGGATCACTCCTGCATCAACCCATAAAGACCCAAGTTGACCCACCTAATTTTGAAGAGACCCAGTGACTCGATCGATTTATAAAACTCAGACTAGGTCATGTGTTTTATCTATTTTTTTTAAATAAACGACATCCTTTAAGATGGATTCTAAAACCCTAATATGTAATCTCAGTCATCTTAGAATCACATACAATGTCTGTCTTTTTCAAGGACTCAAACTCTCTCATCTCTCTCACTGAAACATGCAACGTCTCTCAGGCTCTCCAAAACTCTCGTTTTCACTCATACTCACTGGCGTCAGATCGTGTGTTGCTGCCTTCCCTAGGCTCATCGTCACTGGCGGCAGAAGCAACATAATCAGCAATTGGCCCTCACTATCTTTTTTCTTCGATGCCTTCCCTCCACCCGTTGTCTTCTAGCTTCGGACCTCATCATTGTTTCCTTTTTGCTGGTCTCGTCACCAAGTCGCTGTGGATCGTGGTGGTTGGTGAGTCCCTGCTTGCCCCTGTTATCTCTTTTTTAGTTTTTCCTTGTCCCTGTATTTGCCATGTTGCTAAATTGTAATAATAGAGTTAATTAACTTGCCACATTTTTCTTTGTCCCTTTTCAATTTTTAGGAAATTACAGCTTCTTACACTCTTTTTAACTAATAAATTAATTTGTCATGTTCCTAACCAATTAATTTACTATGTTACTTAACTAAATTTTGTTACTGTAAATTACCACTGAACTAGCATTGTTGTAAATCATTACTAAATTTTGTTGCTAATCACATAACTTTAATAGATACCTTAGTTTTTGAGCTAAATTTTGTTGGTTTATGTCTTAAGAATAAGGAGTTGTTGTTTAGATACTCTTAGCCTTTAATTATAATAACAGAGTTGATTCAGCATTAGACTGATTTATAAATTAGCTAAATTTAGAAATTGTTGTTGTTTGAAAATTTTGATGGACTCATTTATAAAATAATTGAGTTTACATTTGCTAGAGTTGATTTAGTATTAGACTATTTTAATTAGTTTGTTAATCACTAATTTGCTGATTTATTTTTCTTTTTTATTTTGTTTTGTTAAAAATCTAAAAATATCTTCATCACAATCACCATAAAAAATACCACTATCTCAAAAACAAGTATCATCAACCCCTAATATTATCTTATCTGTTAGTCCTAAAATTGTTGTTCACATAGTGATAGACAGTGTTGCAAATTATGTTGTTGCCAGAAGATTATTAAAAACTAAAGTTCTTAAATTCTACTAGTCTCCTTGTGTTGTTCATTGTGTTAATATTGAAAAGTTAAAAGAAGTAAGTGAGACGATATCACACACACTTTTATTGCATTTAAAAATTATGGTAACCTCTTAAGAATGGACAAGTTCAGCTTACTTCAAAGAAGCCAAAGCTAAAAAAGTTTATAGATCAAGTCTTAGATTTTAAATTTTGGAGTCAATGCACTGATATAGTTAAGCATACTAAGTCACATGTTTGTGTATTGCGTAGTGCGAAAAGTGAAGATGAAGCTAAAATAAATTTTCTTTATCAAACAATTTATAAGACTATAGAAAAGATAGTGAAGAGATTTCAAACAAGAAAGAAGATTGTGGAGCTTTACTTAAAGATTTTAGATACTTATTGGGATTCATAACTTCGCAAATAATTTTATGCTACTGGCTATTGGTTAAATCAAATTTTTCGATTCAATGCTAATGAATTTGAAAAGTATAAGCAAACGACTTTTGGCCTACTAGATATCATTGAGAAATATATTTATGGTGATCTAGATTTAAATTCTAAGTTTACAAGTGAGATGAGAATATATAGCAATGTTAATCAAGATTTTAGAAGACGATCTGCACTACTCAACAAAGCATAGTGATGCCAGGTAAATATTTGAGTAATTCACATGAAAAAATAGTTTGGGGTTAAGAATTATATAAATGTCCTAAACACAAATAGATTACACGCCATGTCCTAAACACTTTTTATATAAATCGAACCAACTTGTTTCGATGTATGCTATTTACATATAAATCGAATCAATCAAATTTGATTTAGTTGGAGACACAATAAATCGAATTAATCAAAGTCGATTTATTAGGAAAAGAGCCAAAATACTACTAAATCTAATCATTCAGAATCGATTTATAGTAGCATTTGGCAAGGAAAAAATTGAATCCTATGAATTTGATTTACTAACAATTACATCTATTAGCATTACAATGCTATGCCATCAATAGCTTCATATTTCTTCACCGATGTGACATATTTTTATCCAAATAAATACAATAATTTATTTAGTGATAAAAACTAGTACCACTATTATTGCAACTAGCTATTATTAAAAGAAAAAAATACTCATAATAAAACAAATATATCTTAATTTATTTGTGAAAATATTAAAAATGATTTTTAACAATTTATAGCACTAAATAATACTCATTTATAGTATTACCCAATATAATATTCTTGAGAATATAATTTTTTAAAATATATTTCTTAATTTTGATCTATTATGTATAATTATTTTTTCTAACTTCACACTACTATATGATATATACTTTTAAGAGTGTGTGAAAAAAATAAAATCTTAATTCAAAAAAAATTCATACATATATTTAATTTTCTTTTTTATTATTAGTATAAACCGACCAAAATTCAACAAAGAAAATTGTTTTTTTTGTACACAACAGAAATGGGATCAAATTAGACCACATAAATTAGTTGTATACAGTTATCCATTTATATAAATTATTATATTATATACATAAAGATATGTCATATCGGTGAGAAAATATGAAGGTACTGATTGATTAGCATTGTAGTGCTAATGAATGTATTTGTCAAATGCTTGTTACTATAAATCGATTGTGAATGATTCGATTTAGTAGTATTATGGCTTTTCTCTTAATAAATCGACTTTGATTAATTCAATTTATTGTGTCTCCAACTAAGTTGAATTTAATTGTTTCGATTTATATAAAAGGTCTTTAGGACATGGCATGTAACCTATTTGTGTTTATGACATCTATGTAATTTTTATCCATAAACTATTTGTTCATGTGAATTACCTTAAATATTTGATTAAGTTTTATCATCTTTATTTATTTGTAAGTTATGATTGTAATTCAATGTCTCTTTTGATTTAAAATCAATGGTGGGAATCTTATGAAACTCGAGCACCAAATTTTAAAAAATTAACTATTCGTGTTTTAAGTCAAACAGATGTGAGCAAAATTAGAGTATTTTTGAACACATCCATACAAAAAAGAGAAATCAGTCAGAGCATAAAAAAATTAGTGATCTTACTTTCATCCATTATAACTTGAGGCTACAACAAAGGTAATTTCTTAATTATATACCTACTTTGATAAGCATAGCACTTTATAAAGTATTGCTTTTTAGAATTTAATTGTTATAATAGTAATTATATAAATTAATAATATCAAAACCAAATGAAGAAGTAAAGTTATGATCCAATTTGACTTGATGTATTTGATAACCGTTCGAATTGGATATTAAAAGATTAAGCACCATTCTTAATTCCTGACCAGATTGATGCTTTACGAAATAATTTGACAAATATGTCCATTCAACTAACTTTAGATGATCATGATATGATTTTCAATAGTTTAAACATTTTAATTATCAATTAATATTATGAATTATAATGAATTAATATATTATTTTTTATATTAATTTGTGAAAAATACACAAATATAGATCAACCGAATTTGGAAAATGATCAAGATGATGACGGATGAAGAAACAATTCTATCGAAGATATATATGCAAATTAAAATGAAGGCAATGTTGGTCAAGCTCCAAATTTATCCGACAAAGATATAAATGCCGACTTTGATATTAAATTTTGGATTTAATTTATGGATTGTGTTATTTTTTGCTCTCTTATTCATTTAAATTGAAGTATTTTGTATGTGACTAGTTTATTATCTATATTTGCATTATTAATTATATCCAAGAAGTGATACATGATTGTTATTAATGTGTTTGTGAAGATATTTATTTAATTTTTATTTTTAATTTTATTTTTATAATTTTATATTATTATCTAATTGTGATAGAGTAAACTGGTTTAATCAGTAAGCCATCAGTTAAACCAATAACCTAATTAAATCAGTGATCCGATGATCCAATCGTATGACTGGATCAATTACCGATACGATTTTGATAATCATGATATATAGTCTCCCTTAACTCCTTATGACATCCTATGTTAATTTATCCTATGTTAATTTGTTGCAACTTTGGGTATTACATTATTCTTACTAAATTGTTGCAGATACTAAAGTTTTAATTTTGTTTGTTCTTATCCTACTAAATAGTTGTAGGGTCTAATACTTTAAGAATAAACTATCATTTTTACTCATTAACATTTAAAATATTGATAAATTTACCTATAAAAAATAAAAATAATATTATATCCATAAAAAATAGATTTCAATAAACAATAATACACAAATACTCAAAATTACCCAAAATTTTCAAACTACTTCCTTCTAACATACTAATTTTAAATTCTAAATCACAAATCTAATATCAATTCTTCCTATTCCCCAATCTTTTATTATTGCCCAAGCTTCCTCACAAACATCTCCAAATCCTTTGTCTCTAACTCTTTTACCCCTTTATCGAAGGACACCTAATGACCTACTCTTTTTGTGAATAGATAATGTAAAATGGGTTCTCTAATAGCAATAGTAACAACATGTGTGCCTTTTGACGACCACTTCTTTCTTTTGAAGTTCGTTTACTTTCATTTCGTTTGTTTTATCAACTTAAGTTTTATCTCTTGTATTGTATTATTAAGTTTTAACCATCTCTAATCAGATAAATGATTGATTGTAGTGGGTATTATTATAGAACAAAATAAAACAAAATTAGCACATGATCATCACCAAATCCAATAAAAAGAATTGGGTGGTGGTGAAGAGCTGAAAATTGAAATGGAGTAAAATTAGAGTTGTGAATGAAAATTTGGAATTAAATTAAATTAGAAATAACAATTTAAAAATTTTAGACCGTTGTTTTAATGTGTAGGTAGTCATATTCACTAGAGCCCATCTTTTGTAGATATAACGCCAATTTTATTTTTTTATAAGTAGTTTTATTGAATAATAATGGGTATTTGCTACCCTATTAGAATTTCAAGACCCACTATAATTTAATAATAAAGCCATCAAAGCATTAAATCGTAAATAAACTACCATTTTTATTTATGAATATTAGATTTATATAAAAAATGATAAGTTAAAAAAATTGGTTTAGGGCAATCTTATAATAAGAATTCTCTTTTATTTTATTTGGGTAAAAATGTTACGATGTATTTTGAGGTTTTTATATGTTTTATACATTTAAAATAGGTTTATGTTAAAATATTCTTAATTTGCCGGATTATTTTGTAACGTCCAAAATTTGTTATTATTTTTTTGTTACGAATTAAATACTCTTTTCAGAAATTAAAAAAACTTGGTAAATATTTTCAATACATATTATCAAATTCACACGCTCACAACTCTTATGGATTTTTAAGGAAAAATAGATAAGTGTACACCCGAATTTTTACATGGTGGACAGTTGTACTCCTCAATTTTTTAATGCGTCATTTGCACACATGAATATAAAATTTTGTTGTCAATTTTATCTTTTCGTAGCCTGAGTAATTTTTTTGGTGGTGGTGGAATGGCAAGGTGGCACGGTTTTTATGTGATGTGGCCAATTTGGAGTGATACAGTGGAAAATAAAAATATTACATTATGAAATTCGTTGAAATATTTATAAGAAAAGGGCATAATAGAATCACCTGTTCATCCTCTTCCTTCTCCAATTCCTTCGAACCCTAACACAGGGTGAAGAAAAAACCAACCAAAGTTGCAATCAAACTCATAAGCAACATCTCCCAATCCTACTCCTACAACCCGATCAATGCCACAACCCAAAGTCCCAAACGTTAACTGACCCGGCAGCAAAGTGAAGCAAAAGTACCACCTCCTAATGGTTCCCAACAAGAAGGTCAGAATGAAGTGCCCACCCAGCAATCTAAGAACAGTCAGAAGAACAAAAGAACGTATAAGAGGCCAGCATCGAAGGTCAAAGGTTTGTGCAAGGAGGAAGGAACGAGGCACCAAAGATCTTTTTTTCTCGTATGGAACCTGATTCCTCTGATTCATAAGCAAAATCAGAATTCACATACCTCAACAAAGAAACAATCTTTCAGGTTCCACTCTGTAGCAGAATCAAGCACTAGAACCACTGGCACAAGCATGAGGTATGTTCTTCCTTTCGCGGAGAGTGTGACATTTTGATACATTAGAGTTTACAAACCCCTATTACGACAGACAGGAAGAAGATGTACAGAGAAAAATGAAGAGAATGAAGGAAACAATTTTTTCGACCCTGTGTTAGAGTTCTTAGGGTTCGAAAGAATTGGAGAAGAACGAGGATGAACAGTGGTTTCATTGTGCCATTTTCTTATATTTATTTTAATAAACTTAATAATGTAATAATTCTATTTTCCACTATGTCACTCCAAATTGGCCACATGACACAATACCGTGCCACTTGGCCTCTACCATCGCCGAAAAAATTACTCAGGCCACGGAAGGGTATAATTGACAACAAAATTTTATATTCGTATGTGCAAATGACTCATTAAAAAACTTGGGAGTACATCTATCCACCGTGTGAAAATTCGAGTGTACTTTTGTCTATTTCTTCGGATTTTTAATTAATCATAAATAACCTAGATTATTGACTAGTGATAATTATGTTCTGTAAAATTTATTAAATAACATAAATGCGCTAAAAATATATAACATTAAAAATGGTTTAATTTAATCAATTTTTTTATTTATGTTGAATTTTTCTAAAATTGTATCAATTTGATATTTTTGCCAAAAAGTTATAAATTAATTTTCACAATAAATAATAAAAAATTTACAAATTAAAATAATAAAAATGGCTTTATTTACTAAAAGTAATAGAAAGCCATATGAATAGTACAGTAGTCCCATGTATGAATGCCAATTGATCCTTTTCTTTATAATTGTGTAAAGAACACCGCAAAATCGTGAATAAACTTTTGAAACAATTTCTTGGGGTTTGTATTAGATTCTTTCTCAGCTTTTTCAACGAAGACAAGAGGTAGAAGAATCTTTTTACTTTTATTGGTTGCTTCCACAAAAAAGCAGATTTCCACACAACACATAATAGAATAAAAGATCAAGATATAGATGAAAAAAGGTGATTGTTCTTCCACATTTGGGTCATTCATTCACACCAGACAAAGGGGAGTTTTTATATATAAAATTAAATAAAAGTTTTATTATACTTTTTGTTTAATGCAATTAAGCAACAACTAGACAAACGGCAAGCCTAATGACCTTACAAAGAAAGAGACATAAAATAAGCAAAAAGAGACATTAAATTCCCTTCGCTTCTCATTCTCAAGATAGTAAAACGCCACTTAAAGTATATCTTTTTGTTTTTCTTTTAAAAAATCATTTTCATTCGTTAATTTATTTCAATTTCATTTATATATTTTAAATAAATTTTAATTTTATTTTTAAAGTTAATTTTTTAACAGTCAATGCTTGATAAATAAAATATTTTTATTTTACTACTTTTAATTTTTTATATTGTTCACTCCACCACCTAATCATCCCTTACCCTAATGCACATGTTCGATCTCATTTTATACTAACAAAATCAATAATAACTAAAATTTTAATTTAGATTTTTGTATAAATAGAATCAAAGGTTATATTATAATTTTACATATTTTGGGATTTAATAAGTCTTTGTAAGAACCTCTCTCTAGCTCATTCATGTTATTCCTATAAGGACTTGACACATCTTTATTTTTGTCCCTATAGTGAATAATTTTTACGGATTCCTTTTTAGCAGTTTTTTTCATCGTTAGAATGATGGTGTATAAGAAAGGTGTAAAATTAGTAAATTTTTTTTTATTAAGTATTGACTGATAAAAAAGTTAACTCCAGCGGTGATAAAATTGAATTTTACTTAAAATTCTAGAGTTAAAATTGAAATAAATTAAATATTAAAAATATTTTAAAAAATTTTCGAAAACTATTGGTATAAAAAGTATACTTAACCCTAAATTATAAAATATGCTAAATTAAATTATATATCCTCATATCTAATTATAAAATGATTAGGATAGATATGTAAAATTTCACATCACTTAAAGATAGAAATAAAACATGCCTTATAAAAATGTGAACGTCTCTTTTTTGTGGACGTATTTTGATGAGTTGAGCGATTTTGATTTCTCTATGAAGAACAAAATCGTGAGACTCGGTGTCAAAGCAAACAATATTTTCAAGTAGGTGGATTGAGCTGTTCAAAATGATATCAAAGCTAATGCCCGAATTCATGTGCCGGCGAAAATATTTTGGTCCTATTAGAGATAGAATGTAAAGTATTAGATTGATTGGAGAAAAAATAAAATATGTCTTATAAAAATATAAATACTTTTCTTTTATGGATGTATTTTAATGAATTGAGTAATTTCTATCCCTCCATGAAGAATAAACTATGATACCCAAAATACTAAAACCGATAATATTCTTCAACGAGTGAGTTAGACCGTTACAAAATTCACTCTAATTTTATTATTTATAATTTGTATTCATTGTTAGCATATTTTTTACCCACCACATATATATTACATGAATATGAAAAGTCAATTATCAATTAGCTAATTAATATATATATATATATATATATGAATATACTGTTATAAAAATATAATTATTTTACCATAAAAAATTTTGATATTATTGTGTGAAATGTTTAATTATTTTAATGATTGATTACTTAGCTTTAATAAAAAAATATATAAAATAACATGTATAAATATACATAAATATGTGACTTTTGTTTTTGAAGAATTTGCGTTTTTTTTATTGCATAAATCAAATATTTAATTATGTACTATTATATCAACAAAATGCTTATTATTTCAGTAATTTATTATTTTAAAATTCTTATAAAATAATATAAAATCTCTTAAATTCACATTATTGGGCAAAATGTTGTTTTATAATTGAGTGCAATCTAACTGATATTTTATAAGTATTTAATCTTTTTTTTTTTTGGTTGAAAATGAAATGGCATCCCCGTGTCTGAACAGGGTCCTACTTCCTTTGGTTACGTTGATCTTGTGCTTATTTTACATTATCTCTTACTTAGGTTACATCTTTGACCCTTTATAGTTTATAGTCTCTCAAATTAATTATTAAGGCAAACATCTATATATCCATATCTTTTTTATCCTATGTGCGTTTAAGATAGACTTTTTTTTTTCTTGTAGCAAGGTTATAATTTTTTAATTTAAGTCTCATCTTGTGGATTGAATACATAAAAAATCTAATGATACACTGCAGAGGGATTAGAAAAAAAAAAGGTGAAGTTGGAAAAGTATGAGAAGAGATCCGATCCCATATTCACTTTATAGTTTTAGTGTTACTGGTATTATTTGGGATTCCAACCTTGGACATTAAAGTTCTCCACATTTACTATCAAGTCGTTGTATACCTGTTATTAACTTATTATATTAAGTGCTAATAATTTTATATATTTTATAAAAAGTCTAATAAATTGTAATTTATATATTGTTGGAAAAATTTTAAATATATCGAAAACATCAATGTTTTAATTGTTTTAACCGTTGATTTCAATTAATATATATTATATATATCTTTTATAATTTAAATCAACAGTTAAAATAATTAGAATACCTCGTACACTTAAAACTCTTCCTTACCTCTGGAATATAGTGCAGAGTTGGTATATAATTTTATATATTTTGTTACCTCCAAGAATTGAGTGCTACAATTTCTATATTTTAGTGTAAGATATTTACTATATCGGTTATAATTTTAAATCTATTATTATTATTATTATTATCTACTACATTTAATTTGTAAGAAAATAAATTAATAGACACGTTGTACTTCCTATTCCTAATATACTAATTTAATTAATTAGATTTGAATAATGTTAAATATTAATTTTATCAGTCAAATATTTAATAAAAAATATTGTAGTTATTATTTAATTATTTTTATTATTTAAATTTTAATTATAATTTTATACATTTATTTAATTATTATCAAATTAATAATCTACCGTTAAAGCAATGAATAATAATTTAGTAATTTAATCAAATCAATTGTCGGTTCAATTTTAGTAGTGAAAGAAAATATATACGGTATGACAATAAAATAATTTTTATATTAATTTAATATAAAAAATTAAATTTAATAAAATAATAAAAATAAATAAATATTATTATTATATATTACTAAAAAACATTTTAAATTTTAGTAACGGGACTTGCTCCCACAAGTTTACACATAGATCCGTCCCTCTAACAGCCACTGTTTAATTTGGACCATATATTATTGCTAACGTGAAACTGACAATGGTATTATTTACACAAATTTTGCATTAACTGAGATTCTATCTTCTTTTGAATAATATATTATAACTTGTAAGAACAATAAACTAAATCTTTCAGTTACTGGTCCAATATTCGAATCCAAGTAAAGCAAACATAAATTAAACAATAATTCACCTGCTTAAGTTGGTAGTTAAGATGGACTTTGATGTCACATGACAGTTTTAAGCTATAGAATTGATGTCACATGCTAGATAGTTTGGTTAGGAATTGAATTTTTGAGACATCAAACTGATCAAAGTTATCAATTCTGGATGGTCCCCTACAAAAGAGGTGGAAAAGGGTAAAAGCAAGTCATAATAAGTAATGGAGTAAAATAAACTGGTGATGAATTGATAGATTTAGTACATTAAAAATGTTAATGGACTTGGTTATAAATTAAGGCTTGATATAATATCAGTTTTATGAATCTGAATATTGTTATCAATGATGCTCTGCAATCAAGTTAATTATTCAATGAAGTTAATATAACTTAATTTACGTCTACGTATTACTATTTTTAGATGTAAAAAAAATTTGTATGTGTAGCATAACTATACATACAAGCTTTTTTTGGTTTACAAGTCTTACAAGTTGGGTTAAATCCAACAAAAACTACGCTCACCCAATTCAAGCGTGTTAAACACGTGCGTTACCCAACCATTTTCAAAGCGCGCTACTCACCATTATATGAACGACTCTTCTTCTTCTTCCTCGATCAAATCCACAACCGTCGAGATTCAAGGCACATTCGAAAACTCTGAAGAAACTTTCAAATTCCTCACCAACAATCGACGAAATCAACAAACAAACATCAAAATCTCTATCAAAAAACACCAAAAAGAAAGAAGAAACATTATTGAAGGTACTATTTCACTGATTTTCTAGGTTTTTCAGATTTCTCTTTCTGATTTCGAAGGCGAAGTATTATATTGTCGTATTTCTCTTTTATTAAGTAGATTCATTATATGATCTTTGTTTAAAGTTGATATTAGTGTTCTCGTGAAACTATTCAAGTCGTTTATACTGTTTTACGTACTTTTAGTGAATGGTTTAATGTATTTTTTAATCTGTTTTTGTGCATGTTTGCATGTTTTGAAGTGAGTTTGTATATATATAAATTTTGTATTGTATTTTAAGTGAACTCATATTTGAGTGTATATGGCCGATTTTTGGGTGTATATCAATCGAATTCGAATGTGACTGGTGCTTCTAGTGACATTTTGAACTTAAATATCATTTTGAACTCATATGATGCCATGTAATAAAAAAAAATACAGGTGTATGTGATTGATATATATATATCAAGAGTATTCAAGTGCAACTGGTGCTGTTGTACTTGTACTTGACCTTGTAGTGTCATTGTATGCATGTTTGGTTGAATTGAATATCACTTTGAACTCGTATAATGTCGTGCAATCGAAAAAATAATAAATGTATATGTGACTGGATTTGGGTGTATGTAGCTGGTATTTGGGTGTATCTGACAGTTATTTGGGTGTATGTAGCTGGTATTTGGGTGTATCTGATAGTTATTTGGGTGTATATTGTTGGTATTTGAGTGTATGTGGCTGGTATTTGGGTGTATGTGACTGTTATTTGGCTGGTATTTTTATCTATTAATAATATTTTTTATTCTTTACAGTAAAAATAACAAGCAAGAGCCAGGGTGAAAAAAAAAATACAATGTATATATATATGTTAGACTAAGTCAATTTTTCCTAGTATAAATATATTTTATTTAAATGACTCTCCTTTTACTTTGTTTACATCAAACTAAGGACTTGAGATGCTCCATGTAACTATTGAATGAACAATTTGAAAAAATGAGCGAGGCAAAGAAGGCCATCGTTCGAGACTTAGGATTTGGTGGTCTCATGTACATCCCGGTAATGAATGTGCCACACAAACTGTTAAAGGAGTTGGCTAATTCCTTTAATTTGGACACAAGGCACGGTTCGTTGAAAATTAAACAAAAAAAAAAAAAGGAGTTGCCCTTGGTCTCAATGCATCAGGTAACTGATTACAGAAAACCTCTATACTTGCATTCTCTTTAACCTATTCTTTGTAATATATTAATCTGATCTCATGAAATCAAGAAATAAATTTAGCCGTATATGGCTGATATTTGGGTGTATTTCAACTTATTTGGAGTATAATTGGTTTTCTTTTTTATAAGAGACCTATTTTCTAAAAAAGTGAGTTTTAAAGAACTTTCTAAGGAGAACAAAGAAATTTTTAGAAGGTTCCAGGAAAAAACATTAAAGAATCTCACCGATCAAATGATGGATATCGGTGTTGACAACGATTAAGATCGCCTAATGTTCAAGAGGATTTTTGTCCTCTATATTCAAATGGCGTTCTTATTGCCAACTACCATAAACAAAGTATCTCCTGTCCACATGGCTCCAATTTTTCGACTAGACAACATAACGGAGTGTAACTAGGGCAGCCATGTCTTCAATTTCATCATCAAATGCATAACCAATTACCGTTTGAAAAAGAAAAAATCAATTGATGGCTGCCTGTATGCCTTGATGACAGTATATTTTCATCTAACAAAACACACAGACAAGAAAGGAGAAGCAATCCCTTGACTGCCCTGGGTTAGCCATTGGAATAGGGAGCTACTGGTTCCAAGGATCAGAGCAGAAATTGATAGTCATATGATATCATTGTTGTCAAACTCGCGAGTTAACTCGTAAACTCGTACGAGTTAACTCGTAAACTCGTACGAGTTTACGAGTTTAGGTAGTGGAATCGAGTTAACTCGGACACAAACTCGTTTCTGGGTAGACTCGGGTAAACTCGGCCAAACTCGCGAGTTTATTCACGAGTCAGCGAGTTTGCTTTGGTTGGCTTTTTCGCCAAAATAGCGCCGTTTTGGGCCCAACAAAAAAAAAACAAAGGCAACAACCCACTAACCCTAAACGGCTAAACCCCCTTTTCTCGCATTCACTCTCTTCTCCAAGCTCTCTTCTTCTTCGCGTTTCGTCATCCACGGTCCATCCCTCACCGCCGTCCGTCCCCAGTCCCTCGCTGTCGTTCGCTGTTTGCCGTTTCCCAAACCACCGTTCTCTCCCTCTCGCTCTCTCATTCAGCTTGAAACACTTTCACTCTCTCGCAGTCTCGCTCCCTGTTCTGCATCGAAGAACGCAGATTCGTGGAGCACAGCACAACACAGCAATGCTAGTGTCAACCACGCTTTCGTCGGTCGTCGTGGAGCACAGCACAGCAACACGCCAATGCCAGTGTCAGCTATTCAGCTGAGCCTACTCCATTCAGCCATCTCAGCCTTCAAGTATGTTTAAAAATAAATTAGTTACTGAATTGAATCAATTCATGCATTTGGTAGTTGGTACTTGTTAGTGTGAGTTTAATCCATTCTGAATTGCTGCATTTTGGAATTTGTAGTTGTTACTTCTTATTTGTTAGTGTGTGTTAGACTGTTAGTTGTTATTGAATCCGAAACTCTGAAATAGTGAAATATGAACTTGTTGTAGTTGAATCTGGTAATTTCTGTTATAGCTTTCTTTCCGGTATTCAAGAGCAGATCTTGTTTACTTATTTTTATTTGCTGTATCTATGAAATTTTTCTTCATTTTTCAAGTCAAGTCTTCCCTCAGGTGTTGTTAATGTTAACTTGTTATAATTGAATTTCATGTAACTATGTAAGTTTGGTATGTTTTGTTGAAGCAAAATCTTATCCTTTAGCATGGCTGTAATTTTTATATCACTGTAAAATTCCTCAACAATATGATCCTTAAAGTAGAATCTTATTTGTATTTCTTTGTTCTTCTAACCGTCTATTACAAGGATAAGTGGATAATTTTGCTTAATTATTTAGTTTGTACTTTGTTGATTTAGGGACAAAAATACAAAATGTTAAACATGAACTTGAAAGAAATGATGTTTCTGATGAGGATGGTGAAGATGATGATGTTGATGCCATGGAAGATAAAGATATTGGAGGGTTTCAGTTTTAGACTTTTAGTTTATTAGAACATTTAATTGTTGTTTTGTTGTTTTTTTTTCGTTGTGTAATTGTGTTATATGATGCTTCAATTGTGTGACTGTGTGTTTTATGTTGAACTAGATGCATACTTATGATTTGTGAAGGATTTGAATGTGTGTTCTAAAGTACTTGTTATAATTTTAGTATTATGTTAATTTATTACGTATTTTGATGTTGAAATTGTTAAGTTTGATGTCTATATTTGAGTAAATATATATATTATACACGATATATATATATATATATATATATTTTTTACAAAAAATTTATAACAGGTAAACTCGTACGAGTTGAGTCTACGAGTCGAGTTTAGATCAGCTCCACGAGTTTACCTAGACTCGCGAGTTTGACAACCTTGAGTCATATGGTAACTGACCAGAATACCTTCTCTAATTTGGGTATATTTTAGTTATGTAGATGGTGTAAACTAACGTTTCGACTATTTCAGGGCATTGTCAAGAGGGCGGAAGCGAAAAAGAAATTGAAGAAAATGAAAAAGAAAGAAAAAAACAAAAAAACAAAAAAGAAGGTAAGATCATCGGAGAGTGATTCATCGGAGAGTGAATTTGCTTTTTTCTCTGAGTCTGAGTCTGAACAAGACTCAGAGAAAGCAACAAAAAAGAAGGAAACAACCCTCCAGGACAACTAAAAAGTAAGTAATATTTTTGGGTATATTTTGTCATTTTTAGGGTGTTTTTTGCTAACAACTATTTGCTCTCCAGAATGGTATGCAGAAAAAGGAAACAGATTGTGGATGATCCCACTTCAGAAAGTGAAAGTGAATCCGATGATGAGTAAGATTTTGAAATTGTGATTGCATTGCTTTCTTTTTTGTTTATTATCAAAATTTGATGTATTAACAGAGTGTTTCTCAATTAATTTTAGAAGTGAAGAATTGTCACAAATAATTAAACAAAAATCAAAGAAAAAAATTCAGACTCTACCCAAAAAGTATGCACTGCTTTCGGGAGTATCTTATCCTCAGTTTTGTTGTGTTTGTCTGATTCGTACTTTTTTTATTTCCATTACACAATCCAAAAAAAGAAAACACATTGTTGAGGATTCATCTTCTGAAGAACAAATTGAATCCTATGATGTGTAAGATACGTTGTAAAGCTATCTAACCCTTTATCATCAAAATATTATTTGTTAACATATTCTTTTGCATGTACTATCAGAACTGATGTAAGAATTGAGGAAATAGAAGAATTCTTCAGAGAATCAAAAACAGAAGAAAACCAATGAAAATGTTGTACAGGGGTATGTTGAATTTGGGTGTATATTACCGATTTTAATGTATTTTTTGTTGTTGATAATTGTTTTTGCTTTCCCAGGATGAAGGAAGCTGGGCTCCCATTGACAGAAGGTCACTATGACTCGTCCAAACATAAGATCCTTTATTTGATAGAATTTTGAGATCCTGATTTAATTAAATAGTTTTTTTACTGAATGATGTTTATTCTATGCTTAGAATGCCGGAGGTGAACTTAGAAAGCGAAAATGATCCTTTGTTTCAAACATAAACAGATCAAAGCAGCATAAACAAACCCACAGATAGTATGTAATTTCTGTTTCTAATACCATTTTCTTAATTCTTTTGTTATCATCTGCTTCTAATTTTGTATATATATATATTAGAAAAAGCCCTTTAATGTTTTATTAAAAAGAAAAGGACAGGAAAAAAAAAAGAAAAATCTGCAACTGTGTAAGTTCTCAAAAAACAGAGCCTGTGTTTTTTTTCAATGCTTCAGGTATATTTTGACATTATTTTGGTGGATTTCAGGTTGGGTCTAGAAGAAGAATTGGTCAGTGACCCAGCTCAACAAAAGATTATCATTGTTCTGATGGAGACACATTCACAATTTGAACCACATGATATGTGAGTTTTACAACTAAATTTCAATCTTCTAATCATCTATTTTAAGAGAGTTTTTTAACTTTTTATTTTTGTCTTGTTTAGAGTTTCGATTCAAGTATGCATGCCTCCGTCGCAGACAACAGCAGCAAGCCCTATACAAAATGAACCATCCCCCGCAAAGTCTCTGAGCAATAAAATTAGCAAAGAAATAATTAAGGAGTGAGGAATAATATTCGGGTGTATTTGGTTACTATTTGGGTGTATTTTTTTCCTATTTGGGTGTAGCTCATCTAAATTGAGGTGAAATTATTTTTTTTATAATTTAAATCCTTTTCTTTAACCCTGCAGCACTCCGCAACCCCAGCAACCTACTGAAAGTACACCCACAGTGCCAGTAGCTCCTTCAAAAATGTAAGTTCTACACAATATAACTCTTTTTTTATATCATTCCTCTATTATTATTCTTATAGTATCTTATATGTCAACACGCAGTAATTCACCCCCTGAAGCCACTGCTGCATTGATGATGATCGCCAACACAGCATCCTATGTACCAAAACAATTTCTGGTGCCATCATTCAGCTTCGGCTTCACTGATTCGAGTCAAGAAGAAACACTGACTCAAGAGGGGCGACCAGGATCTGAGAAGGGAAAAATTCCTAAGACACCAATACTAATTGAAGTATTAGAGGTGCTGGTGGAGCAAATTACAAACACTGGAGTTAAGGCAGCATTGAATTTTACAGAGGATAAAAGTCCCCCGCTCGAAAAGCAGCCCGCCAATCAAATTTTTGAAAAGTTTGAAACTCCTGCAAAAAGGAAGGAATTGTTGGCCGACATGAAAGAAAAGTACTACCTTTGAGCCACACATGTAAAGATCTACGGGGATGGAGGTACTAATAAGTGGGAGCCGATGTGCATCCTCAATGCCCAACAGCCAAGGTAATTGTCAAAAATCCACTTCGCATCTCTAAAAGCTTGTACATATATCAAAGCTTAGGTAATATTAGAATAAGATTAATGATTTTATTATAGGCTGTGACTGCAATATTGATTGATGTAATTAATTTGGGTTTTTTATTTTTCTAGATTGTAACTGCTATGTGTCTGATTCTAAACAAACAAAATATTAAAAAATTGGAAGAAAAAATTTACTGTCCCCCCCGACTATTGTGATAAGGTGGATTGAACTCAATTGTGGGTGTATTTATGTAATGTATTCGGTGTATTAAATATTTCTTTCAGTTTTACACAAATGCTGCAGAACATGGTTATTGGGAATCATGAGGGCGGCGAGTTCTTACAGCCAAAAACAAAAAAGCCGTTTAACATTGAAGACTACAAAATGTTCATACCTTTTTTGGATCTGAAAAAATTGGCATCCCATCCATATGTAAGTTTTTGTTTCTAAAACTTCTTATCACAATTCTTTGGTTATGTGCCAATTAAACTAAAACACTGTTCAATGTGGCCATACTTCAGATATTTGCACTTGTTTGCTATGTGGAGCATTGGTGGTTATGGATGACTGATGTTAGAAAGAAAAATTTTTGTATCCTTGACCCGTATCACAAGACGTGTCCCTCCAAACCCAGAATGAAGCTTAATAAATTTATTGTAAGTTGATTCTTTTGTTTGTATTTTAATATTTGGGTGTAGTTCTGTTCAAAATAAGGTGTAGTATGTGATCCTTTGGGTGTAATCAGGTATTAAATTTATTATTTCTTATATTTTGCTTTGTTTTTTGTTTTTAGGGGTACGTGATTTCTAGAATGAGGGTATATGCCAGGAGGCACTTCTCAAGAAAGACGATCGTGAAATTGAACCGCCATACATCAACATTGCAGGCCAAAAAACGCAGTATAAATCTTTCTCTCTGAAAATTGTGTTTTTTTTTGCTGTCCTATTTTAATTTGCTAATTTTTTTTATTTTCAGCTATGATTGTACGATTTATGTAATGAAATGGCTTGAAATAATCGAGTCTCAAAACATTAAAAGGGGTAGATATAACTGGGAGAATTGGACACAGGTAATTGTGTTTAAAAGTATATAACTCTCTATTACTTTACTAAATTGACGGAGTTCAGTAAAAGAATATTCTTTTAAACTGTAGGCAGATGTGGACTACTTTAGAGTTGAATATGCTTCGCATATTCTGTTTCATGAGATGAATCAAGACAAAGATAGAGCCATCAAGGAAAGCGAAGCAATAAGATTGTCCAAGCCATCTGCAGTGTTATTGAGTCCATATTGTCAAATAGATACATATGATATTGACAGTGATTAGTTTGAGTGGTGTGTAGTCTTGGAATAGTTTGAACACTTTTTGTAAAGTTTGTGTATATTTAATCCAATCTTATTATAAATTATTTTTGTATAAATAAACTGTATGTGTTGTATTCAAAAGCTGTCTATTACAGGTTCAAAAAAATCAAGAAAAATAATACCAAACATACTAATACGCCGAATTACTTTCATAATACACCCAAAATTAACGGGAATACACTTAAAATGAGTGCTTACATATTTTCATGGAAAAACCAACCAAGAGTTGTGGGAATTCAGAAATTTAAATTGTTAACCTCTTTAGGAAATAAATATTGTAAATTTAAAACAAACAAATATAAACAAGACATTAATTTCCAGCACAAACAGTAGCATCTAAAAAATATAAAAAAAAGAAAAATGTCAAAAATAAGAGAATGCAGAAATACACCCAAAAAATTTATCGGTACACCAAAATACTGTCACTATACACCCAAAAACCTATCTCTAGCTGTTGGATCTCTGAACTGATAATTCATAACATGTCCATGATATTGGCTGAAATTTGATTGCACCATTGATGCGCCATCAAAAAGGTTTCACATATTAGCAAAACTATTAACAAAATTAAACTCAATTACCCCCTGTTTAAAGAACATCACTTTTACCTCACTTAGAGCTTTCGTTTTCTTTTTCTTTGAGGCATTTGTAATCTGTTTGTCCAACTTTGAACCTAGTCTATTTTTGGAACGTCCTCTTGTTCTCACCCCTGGAGGGCTTTGAAGCTCGTTAACAGATTCCAGGTTAGCATTTTCGTGAGATAACGAACATGTCTCCTTCCTTTTGGCTTTCAGTTCTTGCATCTCAACCACGACGTTATCGTAGGCGCGGTGCAGAATGGCAGTGAGCTCCTTGGATTCTGATGCAAATTTGCATATATTTTGCAAACAAAACACCAATTCGTCAAACCTCTTGCTTCTTGGCTCTAACAGTGGCTCGTCGTGGCTGCTTTTGATGTGTGTGTCTCCTCTTTACGTTCTTGCTCCATCGTTCCAATATGTATCTCGGTGACACTTTGTTTACTCGTTCAAAGCTTAACACACTTAGGGCATGGCGGCACAATATCCCTCTTGACTCAAATAATAAGCACTGGCATTTCACTTGGGCTGCTACCGAGTCGTATGTAACCGCAAACTTGTTGAATGTTGAATTGGAAACTTGTTCTACAACTTCGTATACTGTAACATCCTAATATTCGAATCCTTATGCTTGAGTCATAATTCAATGATATTACGGTGGTACAACTCACAGGTGGATTTTTAATACATAAATATAAGTATAATTGAAGGAATATTAATCGAGAAGCCTGAAAAGAGTAAAAATAAAATCGCGAAGTAGTATCACTCACGTAACGACAACTAAGAGATAAAGCATGAAGTCGAAAAGCGATATAAGGATAAAGACATAAATGAGATTAAGAGATGGAAAACATAAAGATATATATAACATAAGTAAATAGCCATTAGTCGCGACCCGCGAAGTTTAGGCCGGCTAGGGTATAATATGAAAGTAGTTGACAACAGAAACTCCTAATCTCTCCCAAAAGAAACATAAGAGCCTCTATAGGCAAGTTTAAAAGAGTTCAATACATAATAAAGCTTTTCAAAATAAAGGTGGAGAGATTCTAAGCAAAATATAAAGTAGAGAATATAAGGATCTTCGCCATCTCTCAGATGAACCACAGCTCACTTCTGAGCACCTGGACCTGTATCTGAAAAATAAGAGATATATACGGAATGAGAACCCCCAACCCATGGGTTTCCAATACGGTAAAAGTGCCAAATAAATACAATGCATTGTAATAAAAACTCACTAAGATCCTAAACTTCTTTTCACCAAATATTCACCCTATGTGCTAACTAGTCCATAAACAGGAAACCGTCATAAGGGAATGCTAAATCTAATTCATATCTTTCATGCTTCCCAACTTTCTAACTCTCCAACAAATCAGAATCAGAATCATAAGCCAAATCATCACCAGTTATTTTGTCTCAGCAATTCTATAGCGTTACCTCATATCCTCACCTAGAGCAAGTGAAATCACATCACTGTGTCT
Organism: Arachis ipaensis; assembly: GCF_059453495.1. Classification (NCBI taxonomy): domain Eukaryota; kingdom Viridiplantae; phylum Streptophyta; class Magnoliopsida; order Fabales; family Fabaceae; genus Arachis; species Arachis ipaensis. The sequence continues at coordinate 116,437,422 of NC_142443.1, read as the reverse complement.
ACTCAGAGAGCTCAAATTATCTCATTATCAACCTGGAGCAGTGAAATCACTTCACTGGGTCTACCCAGGGAACTCAAATTATTCCACTCTCTACCTGGAGCAAGTGAAATTACTTCACTGCGTCTACCCAGGGAGCTCAATTTCCTCATTCAATAATCATCATCATTATTCAATTATATCATTAATTCATCTCGTCAAGAACAGCCCTCAGCATCAACCGACACCAGCATGAGGGACCTTTCAGTTGTACATACACAAGCAATACAGGCAAGTAATACACAATAAGGTACAAGTAGAACAAATAGCACATAATCAGGTAATATAGCATATATGATATAGCAATCCAAAACAAATAGGCAAACCCAAACAATTCAAACATATGCAAATGATGTATGCCTGCCCTATGGCTGATGATATCATCTGTCGATGATATAGCCAACCCGACACGTCCTGGTAGCTAACCATGGACAGAAACACCCATCGCGGAGCAAGTAGGTTTGAGATACAACCCCCTTGCTACTACCCGCTCAACCCAGAGCCAGTGGAACAACCACTACTGCGGCTACTACCTAGGCGGGTGTTTAAAAGCTCAATTTAGAGCGAGTGAAATCACCACTACTGCCGCTACTACCCAGGTGTCACAGTCTCTGACCTGGAGCAAGTGGGATGAACCACAACCCTTGCTACTGCCCAGGTATCTCAAACATATATTCATTCAATCTCAATTCATATTATCAATCTTCATTGTTACCAAATCTCAAACATTAACTTGGAGCAAGCGGGACGAACCACCACCCTTACTACTACCCAGGTATCACAAATACACATTTATTCATAATCACCCTTCATTATTATCAATTCTCAGACAATGACCCGGAGCAAGCGGGACGAACCACGACCCTTGCTACTACCCAAGTATCACAAATACACATTTATTCAAAACTCCATCATTAAAGTCATTTATCATAATCCTCCTTTCCCATCTCATACCCGGAGTAAGTGGACAACGCCACTACCTATTACCCGGGGTCACACGTCACATTCAATATTTTTCCATCATTATTCATTTACCACATTCATTCATTAATCATATACGTATTTCCGGCATACTCGCCATATGTTCAAACCTCATCCATCAATCATAATCATTTAGTCATTAATCAAATACATATACATACTCAGCCATAATTCAATGCTTATCACAGCTATTCGGTTCATACTATACACAACACTTTCACTATCATCCTCAGCAACTCATATAACCATCATTTCTCATCATTCATCATTGATTCTCACTTTACTTTATCCACAAGTTACCACATGTCCTAAATTCTTTTCATTACTAGGCATGCTATAAAGATTTAGGACTTAGAGGATGAAAATAGAGGCTTAGAAGTCTGAAATTTGGCTTTAAAAACTCAAAATCAGCTTTGGGGTGAAAACAGGGTCACGCGTGCGGGTCGCCCACACGCACGCGTGGAAAGCAGGAAAGTTACAGTGACGCGTACGCGTCTCCCACGCGCACGCGTGGATGGGAGAAAAGCCAAGTGACGGCTGCGCGTCAGCCACGCGTACGCATGGGTGCGTTTTGTGTCCCAGGCATAAAACCAGCACAACTCCGGCACAACTCTCGGAAATTTTGGCTGGGTAACTGATTTAGCCCATCGACGCGTACGCGTCAGCTAGATGCACGCGTTAATGGTGAATATTTGAAAACGACGCGTGCGCGTCAGCCACGCATACGCGTGGGTGTGCGTTCTGTCAAAAATTTTACTAAGTTAAAAAGCTGCAGAATTTCATTTTTAAATCTCAAACTCCCACCACACATAACTTCTTCTATAAAATTTCTTTTTCAGCCATTTTTGAACCGTTGGAAAGATATTTGAATAAACTTTCATAAAAATCCATTTTTGAAGAATTCCGAACTCCGTGGACCAAGTTACGGATCGCCAAAGTTGGTCAAAAATCAGTTTTTACCCCAAAACTAGAAATCACCAATTTTTCCAATGTTCACAAGCCAAATTCATTTCCACTCATCCAAATGACCACAACCCAACCACATTTACATAACTACACTCAACCAAACCAAACCTACCTCCTCTACACAATTTCATCCAAAACTATCAAATTCCACACCTCAATTCCTTAAACCTTATTATTCAATCACCAAACTAATTATTCACACATTCAATAACAGAAATCCATCCAATCTCTTATATCATCACACAACACACATATCAACTTACCTTCCTTATTTCTTTCCGGCCTCCGGCCCAAAATTCACGGCCTCCAGCCTAAATTCACAATTAGATGCATAATCCACATACCAATATTCATTATTCAATTCATCAAATTCTCAACACACCAAACATACAAATTCACACAATTCTCAATTCAATAATCAATTCTCATTGCATAACAACTATGCATATTAGTACCAACCATTTACACAATCCAAACTTAATCCTAGGGGCATCTAGCCTAGGAATTCTCATCACACCACACGGTACTTAAATGAAACTTAAACCATACCTCTTGTAGCCAAAATAATTGAGCTTCTTCTTGAGAGCCTCTACCAACCCTTAGCTCCAAGCCTCACCAAAGCTCCTCAAGCAATATCAATCTTCCAATTGTGCACCAAATACACTAACATAACCAATTTTACATATATACATCAATCTAGGGTTCATGAAAATGATAAATCACAAGGGTTTGAGTACTTCTTACCTCAGCCCATATGAAATAGGGATAGAACTCACTTAAAATCCATGTTAGAGTACCCCTAAACAACCAAAATCACAAAATTTCAACACTAACTACCCAAAAATGCATAATAGTGAGGAATTTCGAAAAATGGGCAGAGATGAATGGGATACTCACCACAAAACTTAGATAAAATTGTAGAGAATGAGAAGAGCGACGCGTGACTGCAAACGGCTCGTCAATCGGAGTTCCGTAGCTCATGTTATGGTGATTTGAAGTTGGAAGGCTAGGTTTCCTTCCTCTCTTCTCTCTAGCCGCCCCTACCCTCTTTCTTTAGGGTAAATGAGCTGAAATGCTCATAACTAGTGTTTATATATGTTGGGTCTTGGGCCCACTTGGGCTCGATTCACTTATTTTTGTCCGTTGGCCCAATTTTGGGCCAAAACCTTTAAGATTAGAGTTTTAAATCGCATTTTAAATATTTCTACCTTCCCTAATTATAAATCCTAATTTCTTAACCTTATTTACTTATAATCACTTTTCTCAGCTACAGTACCAGACAGATCTCGGCCGGTACTGCTGGTCAAAACTCTAGTGCGCATTTTTACGCAAAAAACTATGTTTTCCGACTCAGAAAAATCCACTGAGTCCAAATATCATATTTAAATTATCAAATTCTGATTGCTAGTTTTTCTAACCATATTCGCTCCTATTTAATTTATTATTTAATTAATTACGATTTGACCGGATTTTACATATACCGAATAGCCTAGAGCGGAGTTCGTTGATCTTGTGATGCAATTCACCTTCCCTCTGAATTGTGCTTGGACTTCCCTGAACTTTTGGTGAGTGTACACCTGTTGAAACTGGGCTTTTATTGAGGATTTTGTTGCACACAGTATGACGGTGTGAAAATCTACAGCATCTAATTCTCTCTCTCTTTGCTCCCTGCTTCCGAGGCAATTATCGTATTGTTTGATGAATTGGATAAGTGAGCTGTTCCGCGTAATGAACTTGTTAAAAAAGGCATGCATGCTCTCGCTCCTTTGTGTGCTTCTCATTTCGACCCAGAAGTGGTGATAGAGATAAATTGGAATCCATATATGACAGTCTTCATAAAGCTCTGCAAAAAATACCTAAATCAGATTATAATACACCCAAAAACATGCAATTTACACCTCTGCTGCAGATTTTAAAAGACATTACCTGAAAGCCACTTGTTCTCCACAAGACCATACTTCATCAGAAAATCATTCCAATTCCTATCAAATGATTCTTTGGTATGAGAGTTCCAAACAGCATGGCTCATTTCTTGTTCGATTTCTAGGTGTCCCTTGTAGCCACATACACAAACGGTGAATTGTTGTGGGCATACAAGCCTCGATATCCCTTTGCACCGATGCGCATTGATCGGTGAGAATCCCTTTCGGAGCATTTCCACCCATGCAATGAAGAAAACATTCAAATAACCATTTGAATGATTGAATATCTTCGTTTTTCATCAAAGCGCATCCCAGCAGCGTTGACTGACCATGGTGATTCACCCCAACAAAAGAACCAAAAACCAGATTATACTTGAAACAGATTACGGCAAAACAGAATTAAAGTCGTTATATACACCCAAATAATAACCGTCTACACCCCAAAACATCCAATATACACCTCTACAGTAGATTTATAAAACAACATTATTTCAACATCATAAACCAGAACAGCATATTACCTGTTTGTATTGTAGGTGGTGTTGAATGAAATAACATCTCTGAAATACTCACAGGCAGCCCTGTTCCTTGCATTTGCCCAAAAAGCAAGCTTAATCAACTGATCTTCCTCGAGTTCGAGCTCGAAAAAAAAATTCTGATTCTTCTCTTTCTTAATAAGTATTTTCCGAATTCTTTTGCATCCTCTAGTTTCAAAACATTCCGCACTTCTCTCGTAATGTAATTTCTCACGTATTTTTCAATAAAATTTAACTCGCGGTGACCCCCGACTGCTACCACAAATGATTGGTAAATTTTGCTTGGTCTGATACCGGCTTTCTCGTTATTATCTATTGTACAACGCACAGACATGCTTAGTTCCCTGTGTTGTTTAAGCATATCTGCTTGATTTCCATAGCAAGGATGTGAATGACGCAACACAACCTTAGAAATGATCCAAACATCGATGTCCTTCAATATGTGTATATAAATTCTTGCGGGACAATTTAATCCTACTGAGGGGTTTGTCTTCTCTGTCGGAGATATTTTCGATTTCCATTTCCCCTCTTTGCTACATGTAATCAATTGATTCTTAATTTCGTTCTCTTCTTATTTGTGCTCCGAACTCTTATAGAAAAACTTGCAGCTTTCGAATAATCCTTGTAGAATTTTGCAGTATTTTTAAGGGTGTTAAAAGTCATCCCAACCTTAGGAACAAACCGCTCATCAACATCACTGAGGGGCTGCAAAATACACCCAAAAAAGTCTAAAATACACCATATTAAAACAAGTATAAACTATAGAATGCAAATACAACTATAAAACCATCATAAAAAAATAACAAAAATCAGATTCATGAATCATCATAAAAAAGAAACTAAAACAATTTAACTAAAAGAATAAGACAATTCACCCTCAGTCAGATGAAAAGTCAGAACCTGTAAATACACCTAAACTTTCCTAAGGTACACCTAAATATTCCTGATTTACACCTGAAAGTTTGATATAAAATGCAGAAAATTCATCAGAACTAGTACATTATATTCAATTCAAACAACAAAAAATGAACAGTGAATTTCACAGGCAAGGTTCACAATATTATTCAGCTCCACAATCATAAACTACTAACAAAAATATTAACTGGAATTAAACCACACCTCAGGAACTTCATTGGATTTAAATTCAAAATCCACTTTGCTCTGATTCAGCTGACAATTTGAAGTTGAATAATCTATTATCTTCAAAACGGTTTCAGAGCTTGATTTCAGAAATAATGAAAATCGAGAAAAACGAACAAAAAAAAAAACGCAGAGAGAAACGCACGTAAACACCGAAGGAGAACACAGAGAGAAACGCACGAAAGAGATCGCAGAGAAAAGGCACGAAAACGCAGAAGAAATTCAAAAAAGGAAACGATATCCTTTGGAAAAAAGAAAGTTATATATTCGCGCGTTGATTGATTGAAAAATCTGTTAAGAGGCGTGTGGAATAGACGTGCCAGAAGAGGCGCATTTTAGGGGTAAGTGAGGATATGGGCTTTTAAGACTTGTATAGCAAAAACTCTTGTATGTGGAGATTTATTATTATTATTATTATTATTATTATTATTATTATTATTATTATTATTATTATTGGATAAGAATTAAAGTAGTTTCTTTTCTTTTTTCTTAAAAAAATTAAGTTGTTTGGAAGCTTTCAACAAATGGATTACATTTGGGAATTATTCTTAAATCATATTTTGGAGAGGAGATTATTAGAGTCAGAGTTAAAACGCAGAAAGATAATGCTTGTTAGAGTTTTATTAGAGTGAATATTCAATTTTATATTTATGAATCCATTTTGTTTCTTAATGTAACTCCTATATAATTTCTAATCTTGGGGAAGAATCAAACTAAGTTGAACATTCTTGAAAATTAATAATTTAAATTAAATTATGCGTGCTTATAACTTTGGAGATAAAATTGAAAGTTTCTCTTTTTATATAAAGAATGTAAAAATTCAGATACAATTAATTTTATGTAAAGTTGATAACTAAAAATTATTAAATAATAATTTAATTAAATCAATCAAATTATTTAATAATTGTCATTGTTATTAATTTTACATGAAGTTAATCTGAGTTTTCACCTTAAAGGATGATTATGCGTGCATTAATGGTAGTACAATCCCATTGTCTAGTGCAAGTGGAAAATAAATGTGGTTGGCTTGATTGCAAGTGAAAGTGGAGATTGTTAAAAATAAATGTGTATATCTAATATATTTTATAAAAGAGTCAAGATTTAACTTAGTCTTTTTTTTTTAATGAAAGATAAAGTAATTTTTGTATAAAAAAAAAGACATTTTGATCTTTAATATTTTTATTTTGGAATAATATAATTTTATTATTAAAAGTTTTGTTAAATAGTAATGACAATTATTTTTGCAAAAATTTTATTTGTATTTTGTGAAAAATTTAAAATTTTTATAAATTTTTTTAATAATATAACTAATTATGAGTACTACCACTACTTTTTTTATTATCATTATTATTGTTTTTATTTCTATTATTTCTATTGTGTAATAATATTTTATTATTATTGTATCATTATCATCAATACTAATATCTTTAATATTAATGTTCTCTTTTTTCATTTTTTATTTGATGCTATTCTTTCTTTTTAAAGGTCTTCCTATTATAATTATTTTTTTGCGACATCATTTTCATCAATGGTATTTTTTCACTTAATCACTACGGGTAAATTTTTTTTCAAAAAAGCAAATTTATTAATAGTTTGTGGGAGTTTAAAATTTTCACAAATTACAAATAAAACCCCTAAAAATAAATTTTCATCATTATTTAACAAAGTTTTTAACAGAAGGATCATATTTTTCCAAAACAAAAAGGTTGAGCGCTAAAGGGTCTTTTTTTTTTTTTACAGGAATCGTCTTGTCCTTCGTGAAAATGGATAAGGATCGAATTGGGTGTTTACTCTTTTATAAAATGTTATTTGTGCATTATATAATTAGTTATTAAATCAATCATTAATATATTTGTGTATAAATATATATTGTTTAATTTATTTTTAATGTATATTTATATTTCAATATGTATTTTATACTAATAACTAATTTTAGTAATTAATTTTAGTGTATATCTAACATAATTTATATTTTATTGTTTAGATACATTAATTTTGTAATAAATCTAAAAAAGAAAGTATAATTATTTTGAAACATAAGGAGTAATATAAAAGAGTATATTTGAATATTTTTTCTACTATTTTAACTATATTTAACAGCAAAATCTTGAATTTTATATCGAGCCTAAAAGACTTAATTGAAAGAAAAAATTGAAAATAGTAAAAATAGATTGTCACAAAAGTTTATTTGTATTATAATGGGTTAATACTGAAAATGATATCTGAAAGATCATGCATATATAGGTCAGTAGTTGGTCTCGCAATAATGAAATACATTTATAGATCGATTTATTTCTGAAAATATCAATATGAATCAAATTGATATTTTTATTAATTATAATATGTACAACTATCACTTATAAATCATTATAAACAAGCAAGTTGAGTTGGTTTAATAATTAATTTATTAGTCTATTTAAGTAAGTATTAAGAGTTTAAATTTTATTTTTTATATACAATAATTTATTAACTAATAATAAATTTTTACATAAAGTTCTGATCCACGATAGGTTAGCTCTTGATATGTTGAAAATACATAACATTTAACAGTGGTACATCAAAAAAAAAAAAATTAATTGAAGGGCTAAGTTAATTCATATTAATATTTTCAAGACTAAATTAAAATGTTGAATCTTTTATAAATTAAATTGACACATCATGCATAATTTTTTAACGATTAATTTAAACATTATCAGGCATTATAATATACGTATAAATATAATTAAATATCAATTAATAATTTTAATAATAGCAATCTTATTTTGGTACTTCTAATAATACATTTATAACTTCATCTTTTTACGAAAAAAAAAACTAAAATATTTTCATTTTCTTAAAAAAGTTTTTTTAATTTGTGATTTAAAGATGTAAATTAAGCATACCATAAAAAAATATTTTCTAAAAATTATTACAAAAATTAATTTTTTTATATTTTTATTGTATTAAATATATTTAAAAAATTAAAAAATTTGTATTATATATTTTTAAAATATACATTTAAGACATAAAATTCTTTTAAAAAAATTTAACCATGGTAGCATTACTGTTTTAAGGTAATATTGGTGAGTAAAAAGGCATTAAAAAAAATAAAGGTGGTCAATCCCAAGGACCATTTGTCTTTATTGGTGTTGCGCGCCTCAATATGGGTTTGTTTTCTTCCCTTAAATAACACACATGAGAACAAAAGACAATCCACATGCAGCTGCTGCATTTTCTTGTGCTCTGTTTCCTCACTCACATGTGAGTGTGCATTTGCATTTCTGACTTATCATACGTTACCATTTCCTTCCTTTTTTTTATGTAACTAATCGGTGCACCGAAAACTGAGTTCCATTAACTTCCCTTACTTTATTCACCACTTATTCAATTCTGGATATAACGGTAAATTCCATTCAGTGAACACCAAATATTAAATAGTGGTAACTAATTTAGATTGGTTTATTCACTTGTCTGATTAAGTAAGTGTTAAAAATTTAAATTTTATTTTATATATATAATAATTTATTAAATAATAAAAAATTTGAATAAAATTTTGATTTATCACGAATTAATGTTTACCTTACTGGAACAAGAGATACTATGAGAAAAAAAAAATAAATGGTGGATTAGAGTTGTGTTTTAATTTTATTTTTGGGAATAAAATATAAAAAAATAATGGCAAGTTCTAGTAGTTCTTTTTGTTATATGAAGCTTTAATTTATATATGTTTGTAAAGATAACTAGAGTATTACATGAATGAAAGAATATATATTATCTAATATCTAGGAAATTTTTTTAGAAAAAAAAAAATCTACGTCTATGATTGTTTTCATTATTATTTATTAAAATTGAAATTTTATTTTTTGGTCAAAAGTAGTTATATTCCATTTATTGAATGAAGATGTATGTTGGACGAAACAAGGCCATATACAAGCACAAAATACAAAACGGCGATGTCCCAATTAAATTTTACAAAATATTTGATAATAAAAAAATTTAACCAAAATTAGTTAGAATTTATTTTATTTAACTTTCATTAATTATAATAATTAATAAAAATTAAATAAGATAAATTCTGACTGTTTTTTTTGTCTTTTTAGCATTACCCTAAATTTTATCTTACCCTAAGAAGATATATTATTTATTTTAATCATATGGTATCTTTGTGCTTTTTATTATTTAACTTGTCTAAATTCGTTTCCAATTATTATATGCATGAGTAAAAGAATTTAATTAAATGATATATTGTGAAAAAATGTACAGTTTGTAAACCAAAAACAAACCTTACCCGGATTTCACGATGTAACTTCTTGAAAGATGTTTCACTTAAAGAAAAATAAAAAATATTATTTATACATTAAAATTAATTATTAATATATTTATATATAAATATAAATATATATATAATTTAATTTATTTTTAATATATATTTTATACTGATAACTGATTTTAGTAACTGATTTTAATATATACATAAAAAAATAAATGAAAGATGTCCAATGTGACACCGTCTACATAATTATTTACAAATGATTTAACTTATGAAATCATATTATTATGTTGTTTTTTCTTTAATCAACATTACAAATATAAAGCATACAGTCTCCCATCTATTATAATATTGCAATAAAATTAATAAAAATAATATCACATGAATGATGACTTAGGGATGCCAAAATTATCTGTTTAAACTGATACTGAACCTCTTTTTTTCGAAAAAAAGATTAACTTATATCTATGTAAATTTATTCACTTCCAAATAGATGGAGAAATTAAATATATACTTCCTCCATTCAATATACGACAATAAATTGTTATGTCGTGTCTAAATACATTGTTTTGTTCATTGTGTCCAAATACTTTAATGAGAAATAACATTTATTTTAAAACTGGGGGAATATTATTAGAATCTCTCCTTTGGCTCTTCCTCATTATGAAGGTCACAACTGAAGAAGAAGCATTATTTGCACTTAAAAAACACATGATTCCCAAGGCAATGATCAAAGTATTATAATGTATTTTGTCCATTTAATAATATTTGTTCTAAAAAATAATTTTTTAAAAATTAAAATTATTTGTGGTAACAATAGAAAATTATATAAGTAGATAGTATTTTTATATACAAAATAGATTTACTAAGTAATTGTATTACACTTATCTTTTGTTTTAATTATATAAAATTAAACTAGAGGTAGACATGAAAAAATATATAGAACCAACTTTTAATTAGTTAATATTAGTCAATATTTTTAGAATTAAATTTATAATTTAAAATTTAGAATTTAATTATGATTTAAAGTCTAGAATTTAACATAAATAATATAATTTTAAAAAATTAGTTGATGTATATTATTGGCTTAATTGCCTAATATTATAAAAAAATATAATGTAATATATATACTAGCTAGGTCAGAAATGATTTGAAAATGGGATAGATTTATCGAAACAAAATAGTATAACATAATAGGATATTGAGAGTAAATATGACATATATATTTTCAATGCATTTTAAGAACTTAAATTTTCCATTTAAAGTTTCTATTTCCAGTATTATTGACTTAGCAAAACCCTTAATTATATAATTATAAGTAAAATATAAATTTTATCCCTAATATTTTTAAAAAATTTTAAAAATATTTTTAATGTTTAATTTAATTTAATTTTATTGTTAACATTTAAAATAAATTTAAATTTTTTATTCATTATCTTAATCTTTTGTCAATACAATTTTTTCTTTTTAATTATACCCTTAATTAACTAAATAACTACTATTAGAAAAATTATTTTTGATGGTTATTTATTTTGTTTTTAGTGACAATAAAAATAGCTGTCAATATATTTAATGACAATTAGACATTAGTTGTTTTATACTTTGTCGCTAAAATTTTAGTGGTAATAATCGATAAAGACTTTTATAATGATTGCAAAAAATATATAATTGTCATAATAATAGATAATAATAACAGCAAATACATAATTTCATAAAAATATAATTTAAATAAGACATATAGTGACTATATATGTTATTGCTGTCACTAAAAATAATTTTTTATGGTAGTGACTATATATATATATATATATATAGAATACATTACTAAAATGGTAGTCCAAAATTTATATTGTAGATAAAATTATTTTGAAAAATATAAAAAACAAATAAACACTAGAAAAATTTTAGTCTTGATTTGGTATATTGTTTAGAGTAGTGTTTATTTTGTGTTTGATAAATAAAAAAGATTATATACTAATTCATACTTATATCTTATAAAAATTTGGGATATTATTAAAAACACTTAAGGATGTACTTTTCTAAATTAGATTGTACTTATCAAAATTAAAAAGTCTAATATAATCTTATATATTAATAAATATGTACATTTACTTTTATATTTATGTTTATTATGATCTTTTTGAATTTCAAAAGTTATTTTTATCAAACATAATTATTATTGTTTGTGCTTATTGAAAGTCATTTTTAGTTTGATTTATCAAACACTACAAGAAAAACGCTGAGTACTATCGAATTTAACATCATAGAGTAGTGACGGATTTACCATCGGATTTACCGGTGGTAACCACGTCAAATTCGTAAGGGTTTTTAATTACCGGCGGATTCTGCTTTTCGATGGTAAATCCGTCAGTAATTTTTGGAGGAAAAATAAATTAAATTGGCGCATCCTTTACCATCAGGTTTACTGTCGGATTAATTCAACGGTAACTCAATTTAGTGAAACAATGCATTTTGATAACACACAATAGTTTATCGTCAGAATTTTTCGACGGTAAAGGTGGCATAAATTCAAATTACGAACCCCTTCCCCTTCATTCAAACCCTCACCACTGTCTAATACAAGAAAGTCTTTAGATACCGTCGGATTTAGCGATGGAATAAATTCGACGGTATAAACCTCGCTGGTAACTGCTTACCGTCGAATTTTTTTCATCCGCCACTAATTATTGGCGGATATAAACTTTTAATTGCGAAATTCTGGAGCTTGTTACCATCGGATTTTCCTCGGTAAATCTGATGGTAATATATGATTTATTATTAATAATTAAATTAATAGCTATCGGCGGATTTAATCGACGATAAATTCGACGATAAACTTAAATTTTATTATTTTTTAAAAAATTTGTTTGAAAATTTCCTATATAATTTTAAATATTTAAATTTCATAATTTCTATACTAAGAAAATTTAAATTTTTAGAATTTCTTATAAGATGAACTAAACAATTTTTTTTCTTTTTTTTTTTTATCTCTTTTCTTTTATTTTGAAACTACTTCATTCATGAATAGAATCTATCACTTACATGGGAGCTAAATAATGACAAATTAGAAAAGTAAAGATCCAAAAAGTAATTATTATATAATTTGCAATTCCAATTCAACAAATCACAAGATCATCAAATTGAATAAACCTCTACACCCTAAAGAAATCACAAAATCATAGGGAAGTTGAAAACAAAAAATAACAAAGCATAAAGAAAGGCGTAACTGTTCATTTGTACAGGTAGTACACAATCAAATGTCATGAGAAAAGAAAAACCAATTACTTTCCTTATAAAACATGCACACACCGATAACATAAATAAAAACCATTACAATGTTATTCTCCTTGTTCTCAGATTCTATACGTACAAAATTGCAAAACCAAATTTAGTGAAGTAACTTAACTTAATTCAATATCACATAATGTTATGAAACACCATTTAACAATGAAGTAAATCACCATTAGGGAATAAAAACACAAAAACAAAAGAAAAAATGAGAAAAAATGAAGTAAAACAAAAACAAAAATCAACTTGTATTATATCATCCTCCATGATGTCGTTTCCTACCATTCTATTGTCAGTAATTGCTAAAAATCAAGTGGATAATTTGCAACTTGAATTAATGGATCACAAAACACTATGGAAATTATGAAATATGTAATTTTTACCTACAAAAAGAGTGCACATACAGAACCATAACTTAACCAGACACTGTAAATACTGACAACAACCATAATAGTTAATAAACCACATCAATGATATGAAAATAGTGCATTTCAACTAACAAAAAACACAAGCTACTTATGAAATGGTCAACACCCTCTTTCCCCCAATAATATGAGCTACTCTTTTTCATCAATAAGATAACCTACAAAGAGAGAAGATTTTCAGTTACTAACAAATCTTTTTTCATTTTATCTTCAACTCAAATGACTATTTCATCCAAAACATATATAAACAAAGAAAAAAAATAAGAAAAGAGAAATCAAACCTCGAATCACTCTATAAGCCTGCCTTTTGAAGAGAAAAATGGCAGTGAAGAAAGGCGTTGTGGCACCAATTGCTTGGTCAAACGACATAGGAAGGCACCTCAACGACACGTTTCTAAATACAACGGAGACATATAAAACAAGGCTCACATCAGAGATCTTGAAGAACGGAATAATTATTAGCAAAAAATTTAACAAATTAACAAGAACAAAGACAGTAATAGCAATAATCACTAACAAATCAACAAGAACCATATCAGCAATAATTACGAGAACTGAAGAATTAATAGTAAAAAATTTAAGTAATCAAGAACAATAACAGCAAATAAATTCAATAACTACAAGAACTGAACATTTATGCAATAACAACATAACAATTAACAAGAAGAATCAGCAACAAGAAGAACAACTAACAGAGGCCGAAGAAGAGGAATCAACGATGAGATGCTGTTAGGGCAAAAAGGGAGTTAGAGCAAAAAAGGGGTTAGGTTTTTTATTTAAAAATGAAAATAGAATGGAATAGAGAGAGGGATGAGAACAACCTACCTGGACGACGGAAGAGAGACACAACTCCGGCAATAGAGGGAACGACAACAATAGCTCTTCCAACGGTGGCTGAGACAGATGGGACAACTCTGTTTGAAGAAACAAAACATGATCCAGGCAACTTGATGTAGACTTTAGAGGAGAATGGAGGTGGGCAACACTGGCGAAGGGTGCTTAGAGGTGTTTGATGCGTGAGCATCTTGTACCCATTTTTCCCTTGTTTTCTAGTCATTGTTAGTTAGAACTTATTAAGTTTTATTATATTGTAGTGCAAAAATTCTCTTTGAATGCTACTTTGAGTGTTTTAGTATTTTCATTTATTTCAGGTGAAATCGAAGCAATTTGGCAGAGTTTTGTGCTAAAAGGAGAAGATTTGGAACTGCCTCTCTAGGCGCTAAATGCCCAGTTAGCATTTAGCGCCAGCAAGCCTTACGAAACAGGAAGCTTTCTGCCTCTTTGGGCGCTAAACGCCTGTTGGGCATTTAGCTCCAAGCAACCCGAATTGAAACCTCATCAATGAAGCATCTTCGAGTGGATTTAGTTTTTATTAGTTATCTTTTATTTTATTTTTGTAATATTTAATTACAAACAATAACTTTTAGTTTTAGGATTTATTATTTTATTTTAATTTCAAATCAAATTAGGTTAGATATAAAAGGAGAAAAGATTCACCCTTGGGGGGAGCTTCTCTCTTCCGCACTTTCACCCTTTTCAGAACCCTTGTTTTCTCTGTAAGTCACGAGGCACGGGTTAAGGTTAAGAGCTCTGTTTATTTCTATGGATTAAGACTATTGCTTTTCTATTTTAATTAATGTATTGATTTAGTTTCAAGGATTGCTTTCGTTCTTCATTTTATGAATCTGGGTGGAACGAAAGTATGACCCTTATTCTATTTGCGTTCTTGTGACCCTTGGAAGAGGATCTTACATAGACAACAGCTTGAAAGTAAACTCCTCCTAAATTGCTAATTACTTGAACTAATCAGAATACGTGACATATAATCCTCTTAGCTTTGGGTAATTAGGGATTTTGTGGTCATAAAATAGATTTGAACTTAACCCTTTAATCGGAATCAAGTGACCAAGACATTGGCGGTTGATGAAGGTTAGAGGAGACTAAATCCCTAAGACATTAGGGTTTAGTCAATTACAGTTTGCCATGAAATGAATCTTGCATGATTAAAATAGTTGGTAAGAAAACTTAATCTGGAAAAGTAAACATCTCTGATACCTTAACTGCTTTCTCTTATTGATTTCTCACCAATTCTCTTAATTGCTTCTTTTACTCTTGAATTACCGTTTAATGAAATTTCATGTCACCAAACCAACTTTTCTGCCTGCCTAACTAAACCAATCAGTCGACTATTGTTGCTCAATTCATTAGTCCTCGTGGGATCGACTCTCACTCACCTGAGGTATTATTTGGACGACCCGGTACACTTGCTGATTTGGTTGTGGTATTCTAAAAATTCGCATTAAGTTTTTGACGCCGTTGCCGGGAACTGACGGTGATTAACAACTACCGGTTGTCTGGTTATTTAGATTAGGTAATTTTCTTAGTTTTGTTTGTTTAATTTTCTTTAAATTTTCGAACCAGGTTTTGTTTATTTTCCCTTAATTTTTGATTTTAAGTTTGGTGTTCCATAAGTGATTTTCTTTTTTTTTTTGAAATTTTTTAAAATATTAGTATTTTTTCTTGTTTAATTTTTCGAATTCTTTGGTTTATTTCTTGCTTATTGGTTTTTGAAATTTTAGTTTAATTGCTTGCCTTATTTTATTTTAATTATTTTTACATAGGATACCTCACTGGGAGTTCGCTACACTTTTCTTTATTTTCTGTTTGTTTATGAGGAGGAACAGGGACAAAGAACGCCTTCTTGAATTTGATCCTGAAGCTGAGAGAACCTTGAGGCAGTGTTTGCAACAAGCTAGAGTTTACAAAGCCGGTGAGAATCTCAGGGATACTTTTGAGAAGGAAGCCATGGATCCCAACAACCCCAACAATATTGTTAATGTTAATGGGGAGAATCCGAATGGTAATGAGCAAGTTAGGAGGATGCTGAGTTCCTTCACTGTCCCCACTCCTGACTTTTATGGGTGCAGTATTGCCGTACCTCCTATTGGTGCAAACAATTTCGAGTTGAAGCCACAATTGATCACTCTAGTGTAGCAAAACTGTCAGTTTCATGGGCTCCCACAGAAAGATCCAAATCTATTCATCTCTAACTTCCTGCAGATCTGTGACACTGTAAAGACTAATGGAGTGAATTCTGAAGTCTATAAGCTCATGCTCTTCCTATTTGCAGTGAGGGACAGAGCAAAGCAGTGGCTGGATACTCAACATAAGGAGAGTTTGGACTCTTGAAACAAGGGGGTCAATGAATTTTTGACCAAATTTTTTTCATATCAGAAGCTGACTAAGTTGAGTGTGTATAATAATTCGAATTTTTGAAAATTAAATAATAAGTTCATGATTTATTATTTTATTTAAAAAATTTATTTTTCTATAATTAAATTAAATTTTATGATATTTTGAGTTCAAAAATCTATTAAAATTTTTAAATAATTTTTATTATAATAAGATATTTTAAAAAAGATAAATAATAATAATAATAATAATAATAATAATAATAATAATAATAATTTATTAAATTATTATTATTATTATTATTATTATTATTATTATTATTATTATTATACCATTACCGTTAGTTTTTTTGATTTGGCCAAAGCCAAAGGAACAAAGGGAAAAGGAAATCAAATGTGATTTTATATGCATGTATATGTTTATAATAAGGACGCATGCACCTTAATTATTATATAAATCCCATTTCCTTTTCTTTCCTCCACCGAAACCAAGAGGCAAAAGAAAACGAGAGCAGTGTGCTTATATGTATATATATAACCTAAGCATCACATCTAATCATTTTATTTAATAACCAAAGCCACCTAAACCTCCCCATGTGTAACATTTTCCCCTGAATCATGATTTAGTAGTACCTATCAGCCTTGCATACTTTATTTTTGGGTAAGGCAAGAGAGAAAGAACCGAGAAAGAAAAAAGAGAAACCGTGAACTTTCATAGGACTTCCGAGCTCGATTTCTTGTGATCTATAATCCCAATAAAAAAATCTAATCCGATAAAAGTGTTCGTATCTTCTTCCTCTATGCGTTGGTGTTACTTTTGTCTGGTAGAAGTTGACAGTGACGTAGCTCCTCCACCTTCTTGAGTTCAGCAAATTGGAATTTTAGGAGGCACAAACAATTTCTGATATTTTCTTCTTCAGCAGTTCAATCAGAAAGTTTTTTCAGAATTTTCGTTGATTCTAATTTCTTATAGAGGTAGGGGTTCATTTTTCAAACTATAAGTTTTTAATTTAGGAATGCTCAAAAGCTTAACGAGTAATTACAAATAATTTATGATTGTCTAGACTAGTTGAATGCCGAAATTGTGTTGGATTTTTGACTGTGAAAATAACTGAATTTGATGAATACATGTTTGGTTCCCTAAATGTTTGAGGATGCTAAAAATTCTGATTTCTAGCTGATTGTGATGAGAATTGTCGAAACTGTGGCTGTGTCTGCTGATGAGAATTAATGAATTATCATATGCTTGATTGATAATGAATATAACTTTATTATGAGCTTGAATGATGATCAAAGTATTTGAATTGTTATGTTTGATATAATGCAGAAAATTAAAAGCTTGATTATAATTAAGTACTTGAATTTATGAAAACTGTTAAATTTGGCTTCTTGGGTTGTGTTGGCTGTGAAGGCAACTTAGAATAACTAAAGAAAGGTTAGGTATATGATTTTGGGAGGGTTATAAGTTTAGATGTGGGTTATGGTATGTAAGGTTGTTGAAAAAGTTCAAGGCAGAAATTCTACATAATTGACATTAAAGTAAATCAGTTTCTGGGAGAGTCTCGGTCATAATTTTGAATTAAATATTTTTCCACGAAACTTTAAGGTGTTTTGAGCGTTTCATAAAAAATTCAGAGTTTATTGATGAGTAGTTTGGGAGAAACAAAATTTTGAAGATTGATGGTTTCTACAGAAAATTCTGTTTTTTTATTGCAGAAGCACCAACTTCCAACCCACTTAATTTTCTATTCTGGTGAGTGTCTGAACTGAAACCAATGGCCATTTCAAGCTTTGTGTTTCCACAATCCTCAAGTTTAAATTTTGTGTCAAAACTCGTTTTAACCAATTAGATGTGTTGCAAAGAGTGTAGGTTGCTCGCTGAATTTTGAAAACAGAATTCTAAAAGGCAGAGTTATGTTTCTAACCACATAACTTTTTTATATGACATGATAATAATCTGAAATTTAATTTTCTAGAAATCTAGAAGAGTCATGTTTAGGGTCATAAATTTTGAAAGGCAATAGGTGAGAATTGGATTTTTAGTGAATTTAACAAATTTATTGTCCTACTGCTTTTTCTGCATTTTCCCACAAACAATAACAGATTTTTTTAAGGAAAATAGTACAAGTTTAAACTATGATCAAATTACCTCAACACCAAGGTTTGGGTTCTAAATAAGTAGTATTAAAACAATCAAGGAAGGTTTAAGGTTAATTGATGATTAAGCGGTAATGCGGAGGTACGTTTAATAATGTAGGTGATGCAGAGGTACGTGTATGTAATTGGTGATGTGAAGGTATAATAAAGATAAAGAAAAGGAGAAGCCATGTATGAAAGAGATAACTGAAACGGATAATGAATCGTGAAATTGTATGTCGAATAGGTTTCGTGCCAAAGTGCTAATGCGGAAGTGCTCGCCTAACTGATAGCCTGAGATTGCTAATGCGGGAATGTCCGCCTAACTGATAGCATATGATATGTTGAATAGGCATTGTGCCAAGCTGCTAATGTGAAAGTACCCGCCTAACTGATAGCCTGAGATTGCTAATGCGGGAATTTTTGCCTAACTGAAAGCTAGGGGTGAGCACGGGTAGTGGGTACCCGATTACTCGTCCGAACCCGAACCGAACCAATTAAATTGGTTTTGGAACCAACGGGTAATCGGGTCCAACCCGAACCAAACCGATGACCTTTGTTACTGATCAGTTCGGGTATCGGTTCTAGGGGTGCGGAACCCGAACCAACCCGTGAACCCGATCATATGTTAATTAAATAAAAAAATAAAAAATATGGCTTTTAGTGAGTTTTGCAACTCGTAACCCTAACACTTTGAAAACTAGACAAATATTTCTATTGCTCTTTTGTATTTAGCTTCTAATATTTGGATTTTAATGTGTTTTGATTTTAGCTTCTTTGAAAGATTATTCACTAGACTTTTGTATTTAGCTTCTAATATTTCTATTGCACTTTTGTATTTCCATTAGACAAAGATTATTCACTATTAATATGTTTAGATTTTAATGATTTTAGTTTTTAATGTATTTGGTGTTTAACATTTTGGATTATTTCTATTGATGTTACACGTTTATTGTATTTGTTAAATTTTTAATATAAAAATTTAGTATTTTTTTTATGAATTTCAAAGTCATCGGGTACCCAATTACCCGAACCGAACCAATCCATTCTTAATTGGTTTGGTTTGGTTCGGGTACATGTATAAAAAAATGTAAATCCAAACCAAACCGAATCAATTATATTTTGATCGGTTCAGTTCTAATTTTACCTTGAACCCGAACCAAACCGACCCGTGCTCACCCCTACTGATAACACTGTTTCTTACTGTGATGCACATTTATGATGAGACCTAACTGACACGGGTAATCGTGATGCCAAGGTGTCCAACTGACACAGTTAAAGAATCATATTCAGGGTTCACTCCGAGTAATGTCGGGTTGCGGGTATACAACCGACGCATGAGTTCATGGCTTGCTTAGGACAGACATGCATGATATTGTTTGTGCATTTCATTTGGTTGTGTTTTGCTTGTTGTATTTTCTCTATGATTGTGCTGGTTGTCTTATTCTGCCTTGCTTGTGTATTCAATTGGGTCTCTAGTACTATTAGTTTGTGTATTAATGTGATTAAGAATTAATGTTGTAAATGAATTTTGTTTTAAGTTCAGAAATTTTAAAGAAAGCAACTAATTGTCTAAAGTAAAATTAAAAAGTATTTTCAACGGCTTGATAAAAGAATAGTTTTACTGAGTAAAATCAATTATTCGCATTTCATTCATTACTTTTACGACATTCACTTTCCCTATTGAGAACATGCAAGGATGATTTTCTCACCCCCTACAGATTTCCTTTTCAGCCACGGGTTCAGGAATCCTTGGCGTGGAGCCGCGACTGAAGATTAGAGCTTTATGTACATATGTATCCATACCTTCTATATTTGATTTTGTCTTGGATTTTTCCCTCAACATTTATTGTCTTTGATTTTTAGAGGGGTAGGACTTGTATTTGAGAACCTTAGAATATGTCTGTGTATAAAGCTATGTGATTATGTCTCTCTCTCTCTCTCTCTCTATATATATATATATATATATCATTTTGGCTAAGTGGTTAAATGTAAAGACTTTTTCGTATTTTTTTATTAAAATTTTGGTTCGTATTTGTAAAGGCTTGATATTAAATGAACATAATATAAAATAAAAAGATTTAGAGGTAAGTAGTGCTCAGACTTTTAGTACGATCATGAGGTGCTAAAAGTTAAGGCGTTACATTATGGTATCATAGCAGTTCATTCCTGTTAGAGCCTTGGGAATGGACTGACTATGCTTCACTGCATACTCTGAGTGTTTGTCATGCGCTAGGACTTGTTTTAGTGACAAAAGTTTAGATTTTATATGCATGACTGTCTATTGATTAACGCTGTTGGCTTACCATTGCATACCTCATGATATTAAGTCTGGCCAACTTAATACTAATGATTTATGTATATGGAAATACTAATGGGTTATCAACGAAATAAAATAAGTAACGTGAATCATGAGGTTTTGGGATGCTAGAGGTTACTTTTGAGGGTTTACTCCATTTTGAAGTATGATCTTTGTTCGTGCTGCGTAACTCAGTGCTCTATTTTCCTCTTTTATCATTTGCATTGAAGTTTCTTGCTTCAGATTTTTCTTTTGGAATATGATTTGGCTATATTTCAGCTATTCTTTATCGCTCTTTGATGCGGGTAGAAATTGGTGAATTAAAAATTGTTAATTTACATGCGTTGCAAGTATAGTTCTTAACTCACCAGAAATCCGCCTATCAATTTAAAAAGGTGTCACAGAAAATTGAAATTAAAATACTGGGAGTATGAGTCCCAGGTCGTCTCCCAACGAGTTTCAGAAAAGTGTGCTATTTTATTAATCAGATGTTTTCAAAAAGGTTTGAGTTGAGTAAACAGGAAATTAAATTGGTGAATTTGAATAATGTAAATAAAAGTCTTGATTGGGAGTTGATTAGTTGGAATCCCTATTATTGTTGGAATGCTCTCAGGATTAATTGACAATTAAAGGTTGTCATGTTTAGTTATCCTTTACTAGGTAAGGGAAAGTCAAACAAGTTGGAATGCTACGTCTGTTCACAAGTTGCAATCCACTTAATAAAAAGGGATTGGTGTTAGTGACTAGAAGGCAATCCAACCATAAACCCAATTACAATTTTTCTTTCAAGCCTTCCAACTCAAGGGTTCCTTTCAATCAATTCCCCATCAAGTTAGGGAACTACTCGCTCATTGTGAATGTAAAATTCATAGCATATAAAAAGGAATTAAAGAAAGACATTGTAAATAAAAATCAAAATAGTCAATTAAAAATAAAAGTGATCCTTGTATTAAATAATCCTAAAAATATTCCAATGGTAAAATTAAACAAAGCAAAGAACATGGAAGAGTAAAGCCAAGTAAAGAAAACGAACTAGAATGACGAAGTCTTGATGAGGTAATAACTCTTCTCAGTGTTCCAATGCCAAAAAGTAAGAGAAAATTTAATCCTAAGAACTATGAGTGTATGGAGAGAAAACCTAGAGGAGGAGTAAAACTAGATCTAAAACTAAAAACTGTGTAGAATGAATGTCGTTTTTGGTTTCTGCATGTTCTCTGGCTCTAGTCTGCTGTTCTGGGTCAAAAATTGGGTCAAAATAGGGTCCAAAATCACCCCCAGCAAATTCTGCAGATTATGCAGATTGCGCACGTCACGCGATCGCGTCGCTCATGCGGACGTGTCATTCGCGCTGTTCCTTGCCGCGCGGTCGCGTCGTCTACGTCTCTGCGTCGCTTGTGCTTTCCATTCCGCGCGGTCGCGTGAGCCATGCGGCCGCGCATTGCGATTTCTCCTCTTCCGCGCGGTCGTGTGAGCCATGTGGCCGCGTCACTTCTCGCTGGTTGTCTCCTCAATTTCTTGTGTTCCTTCCATTTTTGCTAGCTTCCTTTCCAATCTCCAACTCATTCATGCCCTATAAAGCCTGAAACGCTTAACACACATATCACGGCATCGAATGGAATAAAGGAGAAGTAAAATGTATAATTAAAAGTCTCTAGGAAGCAGTTTTCAATCATGTAATAATTTCAGGAAGGAAATATAAATGCATGCTATTTTAATGAATAAGTGGGTAAGGATCATGATAAAACCACACAATTAAACACAATATAAACCATAAAATAGTGGTTTATCAGGGCGGCCTTCAGTATTGAGTCAGGGTGGCCTTCAGCTTATCAAACGCTTGTTTGCAATCCTCACTGAACTCGAACTCAATATCCTTCTGCAGTAATCTGGATAAGGGAAGTGCTACCTTACTAAAGTCCTTAATAAATCTCCTGTAAAAACCTGCATGGCCAAGGAACGAACGGACTTCCCTCACAGAGGAGGGGTAAGGTAAACTAGAAATAATATTCACCTTTGCTGGGTCTATAGAAATGCCATTATTAGATACCACATGTCCTAATACTTCCCTTGTTTCACCATAAAATGACATTTTTCAAAATTCAACACAAGGTTTGTATTAACACATCTATCTAATACTCTAGATAATCCATCTAAGCAAAGGCTAAAAGAATCACCATAAACGCTAAAATCGTCCATAAAAACCTCCATACAGTCTTCAATAAGATCAGAGAAAAGACTCATCATACACCTTTGGAAAGTAGCTGGTGCATTGCACAAGCCAAAGGGCATTCTCTTGTAAGCATAAGTCCCAAAAGGACATGTAAAAGTGGTCTTTTCCTGATCCTCAGGAGCTATATGAATCTGGAAATAACCTGTGTAACCATCTAAAAAGCAATAATGTGATTTACCTAACAGGCGATCCAACATTTGATCAATGAATGGAAGTGGGTAGTGATCCTTACGGGTGGCTTGGTTGAGACGCCTGTAATCAATGCAGACTCTCCAAGCGTTCTAAACTCTAGTTGCTATGAGCTCTCCATGCTCATTCTTCACTGTAGTGACTCCAGACTTCTTGGGCACCACTTGTACTGGGCTAACCCATTCACTGTCTGAAATAGGATAGATTATACCTGCTTCCAACAGTCTGGTCACTTCCTTTTTGACAACTTCCAAGATAGTGGGATTCAATCTTCTTTGGGGTTGACGGACAGGTCTTGCTCCCTCTTCTAAAAATATTCTGTGCTCACATACTTGAGGGTTGATGCCTACTATGTCTGCGAAACTCCACCCAATTGCTTTCTTGTGCCTCCTCAGTACATCAAGTAACTGCTCTTCTTGTTGAGAAGTGAGTTCCCTTGCAATGATAACTGGAAACTTCTGCTCATCTTCAAGATAAGCATGTTTGAGATGTGGGGGAAGAGGTTTTAATTCCAACTTTTGATCATGGGTAGGCTCTGGATTGTTTGGAGCTTGTGAAAATGCTGAGGTGCCTTCATTGTCAGTCAAGAGGGTCCCCACACTTGGACCTTGTCCAATGTGCCTCTCTTCTAACTCTTCCTTGTGAACTTCAGCTACAGTTTCATCTATGACATCACATTGGAAGATAGAATGATCTTCTGGAGGGTTGTTTATGACTCCATTTAGATTGAAGATCACTATTCGGCCATCTATTTCAAAAGAGTATGTTCCTGAAAAAGCATCCAATTTGAATTTTGATGTCTTCAGGAATGGTCTTCCAAGTAGGATTGATGATGGCTTATCTGAGTCATTATGGGGCATCTCCAAGATATAAAAATCAATAGGGAATGTAAGCCCTTTAATGTTCACCAAAACATCTTCAGCAACTCCAGCCACTGTAATAATGCTTTTATCTGCTAACACAAAACGAACTGCCGACCTTTTTAAGGGAGGGAGCCTCAAAATATCATATATAGACAAAGGCATTATACTAACACATGCTCCTAAATCACACATGCAATCATAAATTACTACTCCACCAATAGTACAACTAACTATACAAGGACCTGGGTCACTACACTTTTCAGGTAATCCTCCCATTAAAGCAGATATGGAACTACCTAAAGGAATAGTTTCTAATTCATTAATTTTGTCTTTATGTATACATAAATCTTTTAGAAACTTTGCATATTTAGGTACCTGTTGAATAACATCAAAAAGAGGAATAGTTACCTCAACCTTTTTGAATATTTCTACCATTTTGGGATCGGATTCCAGCTGCTTCCTGGGCTTCCTTGCGAGTTGTGGAAATGGAATGGGAGTGGTGTTTTCTACAGTGTCTGCACCTTTTGGTGCTTCTTCCTGTGGTTGGGCTTCTTCTTTTTCATCCATGTCCTGTATGTCCTCTTCCTCTTCGACATCTTCTATTTCTACTACCTCTTCAGCTAAGGCGTGTTCTGGTGGACTTGGCTCCTCCTGATTCCTCTCCTGCAGTGTGGTTCTGGACCTTAGGGTGATGGCATTAATGCCTCCCTTTGGATTGGGTAATGGTTGAGAGGGGATTCCAGTAGAGCTCGAAGGTTGGTTACTGGAATTTTGCATTGCTCCAATCTGTGAGGCGAGAGCTTGTACAGCAGAGGTCAGACCATTTAGAGTGGCACTAAGGTTATTTTCCATGGTCTGTTGTCTTCTATCAATAGAATGTAGTAACTCATCATTAGGAGATGAAGAAGGATAAGTGATTTGAGATGGCTGCTGTTGGGTATTCTGTGGTCCTTGGGATTGCCTCAGGTGAGGTACTCTGTAAGGTTGGTTTTGCTGCCTGTTGTTGTTATTATTCCACCTCTGATTTCCCTGATTATCTCTGCCTCCTCTGTTATTGTTGTTCTTCCAATTCTGGTTAGAATTGTCCTGCCATCCATGGTTATTATTTCCACCTTGATTGTACCCTTGGTTGTGCGGTCATAGAAGTTATGAGTGGATGCCACCATGTTGTCTTCCTGCTGGAGCTGCGAGCATTCATCAGTATAATGGCTATAATCAGCACAAATTCCACAGACTCTCTGTGGGACTAACTGCTGGCTTTGCTGTGCTGGAGAAGGTTGAGCTTGCTGAAATTGTTGTTAATTCAATTGCATTTGCTTCAGCAAGTTGGTCATTTCACAGATACTCTAAGCTAGAACAGCAGTCTCTCTGCTAGAGGATACTTCTGCAACGGCTTTTGAACGGCCTTGTTTCTGCCTATGGTTCCTAGTAGATTCAGCTAAGTCGCTGATCAATTGCCATGCCTCATCAGTGGTCTTGTACTTCTTCATAGACCCATTGCTAGCACTTTCCAATGTGGTCTTATCTTGGGGCCTCATACCCTGTGTGATATAGCTGAGTAACACTATCTTGTCAATCATGTGGTGGGGGCATGCTTCTAGAAGATTGTTGAAGTGTTCCCAGTATTCAAAGAGAGTCTCGTTGTCATCTTGAACAATCGTGGAAATGTCTTTCCTCAGTTTATCAGTAACTTCAGATGGAAAGAATTTCTCCAAGAACTCTTTTCTGAGCGTATCCCAGTTGGATACATTTGCTAGGGGTTGAGTGTAGTACCACTCTCTTGCTTTTCCCTCAAGAGAAAACGGGAAAGCTTTCAGCAAAATTGAAGTTTCATCAGCACCATCACGCCTGACAGTAGAACAGGCTGCTTGGAAATCTCTCAGGTGCTTGATAGGCTCTTGAGCAGGTAAGCCATGAAACTTGGGCATCAAATTGAGCAGTGCGGTCTTTATTTCAAAATCTGTAGCCACTGCTGGGTGATGCGCTTGAAATGGTTGCATTGTAAAATCAGGGGCTCCTTCCTCCTGGATGGTAACTCTCCTAGCTGCCATGTCTTCTGCACGTGAATCAAACGAATCAGTAGAACGGGGGCTGGTTTCTTCTTCAACTGACGTTTCAGATCCGCCCTCAAAGAGGGCTAACCGACGCCGAGCTTGCCTTATTCGTGAAATAGTCCTTTCAATTTCAGGATCGAATATTGGCAAGCTTGGATCAGGAAGTGAACGCGTCATTTGACGAAAGAAACATGCATCTCATAGTAGCAAAATAAAATAAAATGCAAATAAATAAATTCTAATTAATAACTTTAGCACTTTATTGCAACTCCCCGGCAACGGCGCCAAAAATTGATGCGGGCAGAAATTGGTGAATTAAAAATTGTTAATTTATATGCATTGCAAGTATAGTTCTTAACTCGCCAGAAATTCGCCTATCAATTTAAAAAGGTGTCACAGAAAATTGAAATTAAAATACTGGGAGTATGAGTCCCAGGTCGTCTCCCAACGAGTTGCAGAAAAGTGTGCTATTTTATTAATCAGATGTTTTCAAAAAGGTTTGAGTTGAGTAAACAGGAAATTAAATTGGTGAATTTGAATAATGTAAATAAAAGCCTTGACTGGGAGTTGATTAGTTGGAATCCCTATTATTGTTGGAATGCTCTCAGGATTAATTGACAATTAAAGGTTGTCCTGTTTAGTTATCCTTTACTAGGTAAGGGAAAGTCAAACAAGTTGGAATGCTACGTCTGTTCACAAGTTGCAATCCACTTAATAAAAAGGGATTGGTGTTAGTGACTAGAAGGTAATCCAACCATAAACCCAATTACAATTTTTCTTTCAAGCCTTCCAACTCAAGGGTTCCTTTCAATCAATTCCCCATCAAGTTAGGGAACTACTCGCTCATTGTGAATGTAAAATTCATAGCATATAAAAAGGAATTAAAGAAAGACATTGTAAATAAAAATCAAAATAGTCAATTAAAAATAAAAGTGATCCTTGTATTAAATAATCCTAAAAATATTCCAATGGTAAAATTAAACAAAGCAAAGAACATGGAAGAGTAAAGCCAAGTAAAGAAAACGAACTAGAATGACGAAGTCTTGATGAGGTAATAACTCTTCTCAGTGTTCCAATGCCAAAAAGTAAGAGAAAATTTAATCCTAAGAACTATGAGTGTATGGAGAGAAAACCTAGAGGAGGAGTAAAACTAGATCTAAAACTAAAAACTGTGTAGAATGAATGTCGTTTTTGGTTTCTGCATGTTCTCTGGCTCTAGTCTGCTGTTCTGGGCCGAAAACTGGGTCAAAATAGGGTCCAAAATCGCCCCCAGCGAATTCTGCAGATTATGCAGATTGCGCACGTCACGCGATCGCGTCGCTCATGCGGACGCGTCATTCGCGCTGTTCCATGCTGCGCGGTCGCGTTGTACACGCCTCCGCGTCGCTTGTGCTTTTCCATTCCGCGTGGTCGCGTGAGCCATGCGGCCGCGTCACTTCTCGCTGGTTGTCTCCTCAATTTTTTGTGTTCTTTCCATTTTTGCTAGCTTCCTTTCCAATCTCCAACTCATTCATGCCCTATAAAGCCTGAAACGCTTAACACACAGATCACGGCATCGAATGGAATAAAGGAGAAGTAAAATGTATAATTAAAAGTCTCTAGGAAGCAGTTTTCAATCATGTAATAATTTCAGGAAGGAAATATAAATGCATGCTATTTTAATGAATAAGTGGGTAAGGATCATGATAAAACCACACAATTAAACACAATATAAACCATAAAATAGTGGTTTATCACTCTTGCATATCTGTACTCGATTGTAATCCTAACGATTTACTTGATATATTCATCCTTGATATTGCTCATATTCCTCTTTATGAACCATGTGTTCTTTGATTTGGCTTTGAACATGGTTTCTTATAATAATGATTCTTAAGTCTTTGAAGACGTTAGATGTACTTTTTTGATCAGTTTGCACCAAAATATGTACTCTTATCGTGCCACATGATAGGCATACTGTTTATTCTTTTATTTTTCATCTCTTTTGTCCCTTGTTTCAATTCTTATCGACACCAGATTTGATTATCCATCTTTATCATTATTTGTGCACTTCTGTTTGATTTCGATTCTACTCATCTTTTTGAATTCTTGTAACTATTATCTGTGATGTTCAACCTTTTTCTTTCAGAATTTTGGGTTTCTTTGTTCAAACTTGAGATTATTTGTTAAAATTACAAGTCCTCAGATCCTAAGTTTAATTTACATTAAACCTATCATACAACTTCTACACCACACTACACTTTTTCAATTATTTTCACACGATATTATTTTTCTTATGTTTGAAAACTGAACATGTCGAATCTTTCTGTCTTTCTTTAACATATTTGAAAAGGAAGATAGTATGAATCTTTTCCGTCTTATATCAATTTTCGAGGGTGAGAACTTTTATAAAGTGGGTAGGATATAATAACGAACCCGAATTTTTAAAAATTAAATAATAAATTATTCATGATTTATTATTTTATTTAAAGAAAATTATTTTTATAAAAATAATTAAATTAAATTTTATAATATTTTGAGTTCAAAAATTTATTAGAATTTTTAAATAATTTCTATTATAATGAGATATTTTGAGAAAAATAAAAGAATTATTATTATTATTATTATTATTATTATTATTATTATTATACCGTACCATTACCGTTAATTTTTTTTTGATTTGGCCAAAGCCAAAGGAACAAAGGGAAAAGAAAATCAAACGTGGTTTTATATGCATGTATATATACATAAAATAAGGACGCATGCACCTTTATTATTTTATAAATCCCATTTCTTTTTCTTTCCTCCACCGAAACCAAGAGGCAAAAGAAAACGAGAGCAACGTGTTTATATGTATATATATAAGTTAAGCATGACACCTAATCGTTTTATGGAAATGTTTGGTAACCAAAGAAAATCAGTCAAAAACAGCCATAACTTATTTTATTTAGCATTTATTAATTGTTGCGACAATTAATTAATGCTAAATAAGGCAAGTTCTGGCTCTTTATCAGCCTTGCATGCTTCATTTTTGGGTAAGGCAAGAGAGAAAGAATCGAGAAAGAGAAAAGAGAAACCGTGAACTTCCGTAAGACTTCCGAGCTCGACTTCTTGCGATCCGTAACCCCAATAAAAAATCTAATCTGATAAAAGTGTTCGTATCTTCCTCCTCTACGCATTGGCGTTACTTTTGTCCGGTAGAAGTTGACGGTGACGTAATTCCTCTTTCCCTTGAGTTCGGCCAATTGGAGTTCTAAGAGGCACAGACGATTTCTGACATTTTTCTCTTCAGCAGTTCGGACAGAAAGCTTCTCAGAGTTTTCGTTGATTCTGATTTCGTACGGAGGTAGGGGATTCGTTTTTCAAACTATAAGTTTTTAATTCAGGAATGCTAAAAAACTTAATGAGTAATTGCAAATAATTTATAACTGTCTAAACTAGTTGAATGATGAAATTCTGTTGGATTTGTGACTATGAAAATAATTGAATTTGATGAATACGTGTTTGGTTCCATGAATGTTTGAGGATGCTAAAAATTCTTATTTCTAGCTGATTGTGATGAGAATTGTCGAAATTGTGGTTGTGTTTGCGGATGAGAATTAACGAATTATCATATGCTTGATTGATGTTGAATATAGCTTTATTATGTGCTTGAATGATGATCAAATTATATGAATTATTATGTTTAACATAGTGCAGAAAATTGAAAGCTTGATTATAATTAAGTACTTGAATTTATGAAAACTGTTAAATTTGGCTTCTTGGATTGTGTTGGCTGTGAAGGCAACTTAGAATAACTGAAGAAAGGTTACGTATGTGATTTTAGGAGGGTTATAAGTTTAGATGTGGGTTATAGTATGTAAGGTTGTTGAAAAAGTTCAAGGCAAAAATTCTGCATAATTGACAGTAAAGTAAATCAGTTTCTGGGAGCAGTCTCGGTTATAATTTTGAATGAAACTATTTTTTTATAAAACTTTAAGATGTTTTGAGCGTCTCATAAAAAATTCAGAGTTTATTGATGAGTAGTTTGGGAGAAACGAATTTTTGAAAATTGATGGTTTTTGCAGAAAATTCTGTTTCTTTTTTGCAGAAGCACCAACTTCCAACCCACTTAATTTTCAATTCTGGTGAGTGTCTAAATTTAAACCAATGGCCATTTCAAGATTTTTGTGTCCACAATCCTCGGCTTAAATTTCATGTCAAAACTTTTTTTAGCCAATTAGATGTGTTGCAAAGAGTGTGGGTTGCTCGCTGAATTTTAAAAACAGAATTCTAAAAGGCATGGCTGTGTTTCTAACCTCATAACTTTTTCATATGACATGGTAATAATCTAGAATTTGATTTTCTAGAAAACTGAAAGAGTCATGTTTAAGGTAATAAATTTTGAAAGGCAATGGGTGAGAATTGGATTTTTAGTAAATTTAACAAATTTACTGCCTCTACTGCTTTTTATGCATTTTCCCACAAACAATAACGGCATTTATTTTAAGGGAGATGGTACAAGTTTAAACTATGACCAAATTACATCAATACCAAGGTTTGGGTTCTAAAGCAGTAGTATTAAAATAATCAAGGAAGGTTTAAGGTTAATTGGTGATTCGGAGGTATGTGTGATTAAGCGGTGATGCGGAGGTACGTTTAATAATGTAGATGATGCAGAGATACATGTATGTAATTGGTGATGTGGAGGCCTAATAAAGAGACAGAAAAGGAGAAGCCATGTATGAAAGATGAAACAGATAATGAATCATAAAATTGTATGTCGAATGGGCTTCATGCCAAAGTGCTAATGCGGAAGTGTTCGCTTAACTGATAGCCTTAGATTGCTAATGCGGGAAGGTCCACCTAACTGATAGCATATGATATGTTGGATAGACCTTGTACCAAACTGCTAATGCAAAAGTCCATGCCTAACTGATAGCCTGAGATTGCTAATGTTTGCCTAACTAATAGCACTGTTTCTTACTGTGATGCATATCTATGATGAAGTATAACTAACACGGGTAACTGTAATGCCAAGGTGTCTAACTGACACAGTAAAGGAACCATATTTGGGGTTCACTCCAAGTAACGTCGAGTTACGGGTAGACAACCGATGCATGAACTCATGACCTGCTTTGGACAGACATGCATCATATTGTTTGCGCATTTGCATTTGGTTATGTTTTGCTTGTTGTATTTTCTCTGTGATTGTGCTGGTTGTCTCATTCTGCCTTGCTTGTGTGTTCAATTGGGTCTCTGGTACTATTAGTTTATTGATAAATCACAATTTTATGGTTTATTTTGTATTGTATTGAGTGAATTTTGTCAACTGTTGTCACACTTATTCATATAAATTGCATGTTTTTAAGATTTCTTTCTAATTGTGTGTTATGGTTCAAAACATGCTTCTTTGACCTTAAAAATGCTAATTCTTAATCCTCTCTTATTGTCATTCAATGCCGTGATGCGTGTGTTAAGTGATTTCAGGGTTTATAGGGTAGAAATGATTTAGAGGATGGAAAAGAAGCATCCAAAAGTGGAAGAAACACAAGAAATAGGAGAATTGATAAGCTGGTATCGACGCATATGCGTGACTGACGCGTATGCGTGGTTGACGCGTACGCGTGACAAGCGGCACGTGCCTCACTAAAAGGAACATGCTGGGGGCGATTTTAAAGCTCCTTCTAGCCCAGTTCAGGCCCATTCTGCAAATTAGAGGCTGGGAGTGAAGGAGGATGGGACATACATGCCATTAGTATAGTTTTTACATAGTTTTGAATTTTAAAGGGAGAAACTCCCACTTCTCTCTAGGTTTTAGTGTTCTTTGCTCATTTTTACTTGAATTCTTGGATTAGATCCTTGTTAATTTCAGTCCTTGTTGCTTTAATTGTAGTTTCTACACTTTAATTTTACTTAGCACTCTTACAATTTTAGTAATTTTGAGTTTCGAATTTGGATCTTGTTGGAATTAATTTCTATTAATGCATTGAGTTTTCTTTCATGTTCATTGGTGTAATTTGGTTTATTATTAGCAATTATTGTTAGTGGGTAGCTTTAATTTGGATTTATTTCTCAATTTTATAATGTCTTATTTTAGTGCACACAAGGTGTTTGTGAAAATACATCTTATGATTATGGAGTAGATTTCTACTCTTGGCTTTGGGATTGAGTATTGGAAACTCTTGAATTGTCAAATCCTAATGTGGACTGGTAATTGAAGATTGCTAGTTAGCTTGAACTTCACTAAATCTAGTCTTTCATTGGGAGTTGACTAGGACTTGTGAACTCAAGTGAATTGTATTCACTTGACTTTTCTTCATTTGTTAGAGGATAACTAAGTGGAAGCAATAGACAATTTCCATCACAATTGACGATGACAATGATGATATGAATTCCAATTCTCTCCCCTAGCCAAGACCTTTATATTGATTGATTGTCATTCACTTTTACTAGCTTTGAATTCCTAGTTGTCTCATTTTAATTTCATATCTCTTATTTATATATGCTTTTAGTTGTAGTTATCTTGATGCATGCTTGTTAGTTAGGCAATGCTTAATTGATATTTCTAGTTATTTCAATTTAATTGTTAGTTCATTGTTGCTTTGATATACTTGTCATTTTACTTCTTCCTTAAGCAACCTAAACCCCCCCAAAATTTCTAACCAATGATGTGCATCATGTTACAAGTCCTAGGGAAGACGACTCAAGATTCTACTCCCGGATATTGATTTGATTGTTGTGACATTCTTGTAAACTTTGACTTGAGGATGATTTGTCAGTTGGGACTATACTTTGCGACATTGAATTGGAAAATCGTTTGGTCATTTCTTAACCAACATTCATCCTCTATCAAGTTTTGGCGCCGTTGCCGGGGACTTGTAATGGTGTTACATTGTTGGCTAGTGTGAATGTGTTTATATGTGAATAACTACTCTTTTCTTAATTGTTTGTTAGTCTAGCTCTTAGTTAGGACTTATAGTTAGTAGTAATTAGTAGTCACTTTATTCTAGTGTAGCTTATTGTCATGAGCTCTATGTTTCTTTTCTTGAATGACGCGTTCATTGCCGGATCCGAGCTTAGCGCCTTTTGATCCCTAAATTGAAAGAACTTTATTACATCTTAGGCAAGCTCGGCGTCGGTTAGCATTTGAGGGTGGTGAAGCGGCTTCTGCCAATTCACCAACCTTATCCGAAGCGTTATTTGAAAGAGAAACCATTTTCTCATCTATTGGCTCTGTTGACATCTCTTCGATTGATTTATTTACCGACACCATGGACCCTTCAAGAAGGATCACTCTTAAGGAGGCGGGTGCTCTAGACTTCACTCTCCAACAGCTTCAAGTGCGTCATTCGAACTTGAATGCTAATTTTGAGCTAAAGACCGGCTTGATCAATCTACTTCCCAAGTTCTATGGTCTACCCGCTCAAGACCCTATTAGGCATCATAGGGACTTTCAAGGTGCATGCTCAACCACTAGGAGGAATGGTTCAGATGAAGTTGCTATTTGGGTGTTTGCCTTCCCATTCTCTCTTGAGGGAAGGGCAAAGGAGTGGTTCTACACCCAATCAGATGAGGTTGTCACCAATTAGGACTTGCTTCGGAGAGAATTCCTAGACAAACTTTTTCCACCGGAGGTGATCGATAGGTTGAGGAAGGAGATCTCATGCATTATCCAAGGTGACTCAGAAACTCTTCATGAGTATTGAGAACGTTTTAAGAAGCTCCTTGATTCATGCCCTCATCATAGGATTGACGACTTGGTGTTGATTAGTTACTTTTTCCAAGGCCTCAAGTCTCAAGATAAAATTCTTTTGGATGCTTCTAGCAATGGCTCTTTAGTGAAGTACAAAATGGTGGAAGAGGCTTGGCAACTTATTGCCGATCTAGCCAAATCTACCCAACATGCAAGGCAAAGAAACAATCATCCAAGGCCATCAATGAAGTTTCTTCTAATGAGTCTGCCCTCACCAAGACCTTAAGGGAGATGACCACCATTCTCAAGCAAATCCATCTTAATCAACAACAACCTCCTCCACAACAACAATACCAACTGGTAGCTCTACAAAGAGTATGTGGAATTTGTGCTTGCAACTTTCATTATATCGATGAATATCCACAACTCCAAGAGGACAATACCTTGGCAGCTACCAATGCTTACTTTAACCATTCCAATCAAGGCCCTTATCAATAAGAGGGTAATTATAACCAAGGGTGGCAAAACCAAGGTTGGCAAGAGAACTCAAACCAAGGGTGGAGAGACAACTATAACCAAGGATGGAGAGATGGTGCAAGTCAAAGGTGGAATAACAACAACCATCAACAATACCACAACCAACAAAATCAATCCTTCTAACCACAAAACCAAGGCCAAAGATACCTACCTCCACACCAAAGACAAGCTCAAGTGCCACAAATCACCCAACCACAAGTTCGTCAAATCACCTACCCTTTTTCTTCCTCCAATCAAGCTCCAATGGATGACACCCTCCGCATTATTCTTCAAGAGCAAATAGAATTTTGCTCCACCATTCAAGAGCTTATAGCCCGCTTACCTCTACCAACCAACCAAACTCAAAGTCCCTCTCAACCATTACCTAACCCTAAGGGTGGCCTCAATGCCATCACCTTGAGGTCTGGCACCACACTACAAGAGAGGAGTCCCAAGGAGTCAAGTGCAAGGGAGGCTGCTCTAGATGAAGATGTTGTTGAAGTGGAGGATGAAGAAGAAGTTTAAGAAGTTGTAGAAAAGAAAGTTGCTAAAGCAAGCTAAGAGAGAGTGGCTCTAAGGAAAAAGATGTGTTGAAAGAAGCCATTCCAATCCCATTCCCAAGCTTGGCAAAGAGGACCAAAAAGCAATTAGAGTTGGATCCAAAGATGGTGGATATCTTCAAAAACGTTGAGGTAACCATTCCCCTTTTTGATGCCATTCTCCAAGTTCCTAAATATGTGGTGCGCAAAATTGAACTCCACAAACTTCAGATGGACTAGCAAGTACACCGGGTTGTCCAAGTAATACCTCAGGTGAGTGAGGGTCGAATCCCACGGAGATTGTCAGATTGAGCAAGCAATGGCTATCTTTTAATTCTTAGTCAGGCGATTAGAAAAGATGGTTGTTTGTTTGAAAGCATAAACGAAATAATAAGAAACGACATACCAGATTGATGTGAAAATAGTGATAAAGATTCAGTTAAGGCTTTGGAGATGCTTTATCTTTCTGGATTAACTTTTCTTACTGTCTACTTCAATAACGAATGATTCATTCAATGGAAGCCATAAGTGACTAACTCATGTCCTCTCATCAAGTTAATCTCTCCTAACCACAACAATCCATCATATCCGAGCAACTTATGTCTTCTCATCAAGTTGACTCATGGCTTCTCACTGTAGTCGAAGATGAAGCTCTAAGCAATCCACCCCCTTCACGATCCTACTCAAAATGCCACAAATAAGGTCAGATCTTCCAGATCAGAAAGTGCTACTTCTCTGACTCTAGAGTTAGCGCCACAGAGACCTTAGTAACCCACGGTCAACGGGATTTCATGTCACGTATCCAAAGTTGCCCAGGCATGCTCTTGGAATCCGCAATGCATTCTCTAGCTTTAGTTCAATGCTATCCGTGTCTGGACTCGCACGGAACCCATGTAGAACAAGGATGAATGTCACGGTTCACCCTCAATTCATTGAGATTGAAGAAAGAGAACACATAAGAGAATAGAATCAAACATATTGAAATAGAAACAGTAATATTATTAATCTATGAGAATTAGCAGAGCTCCTAACCCTAACTTAGGAGGTTTAGTTGCTTATAGCTTACAGAAAATAATAGAAGTAATGTGTCTGTGCTTCTCCTCTCCTGGGAGGCATAATCCTCAGGAGGAAGGAAGTCTCTTATTTATAATAAAATACTAGACCTAAAAGATGTTACTCATAATTAAAAATTATAAAAATGTGATAAACTAAGCTAAAGGGTGCGAAAATCCACTTCTGGGCCCACTTGGTGAGTGTTTGGGCTGAGCTTGGAGTGAATTCACGTGCTTGGACTCCTCTTGGGGCGTTTAATGCCGGATTTGGTCCATTTTGGGCGTTCAACACTGAGCTTGCTCCTTTTGGGGCGTTGAACACTGGGCAGGAGATGATTTAGGCGTTCAACGCCCGTTTAGGGCCTTCATTTTCAAAGACAAATATAGACTATTATATATTGCTGGAAAGCCCTGGAAGTTAGCTTTCCAACACTGTTGAGAGCAAATCATTTGGACCTCTTTATCTTTAGAAATGATTATTTGAATGTACAGAAGTCAGGAGTTGACAGCATCTACAATCCTTTCTTTGCCTCTGAATCAGACTTTTCCAAAACTTTCTAGATTCACCCAAAAATTACCTAAAATTATAGGAAAATTACAAAAACTTAAAGTAGCATCCAAAAAGTAATTTTTGCACTAATACCTGCTAAAACATAATAAAACTTAAGAAAACATACTAAAAATACTGAGAAAATAGTGTCAAAAAGTGTATAAAATATCCGCTCATCAATATGTCAAGTTTTTAAAGGATTTATGCATGAACAAGGAAAGGATTAATGAATTAGAAACTATTCCTTTTGGTAGTTCAATTTCTGCTTTAATGGGTGTTATTCCTGAAAAATGTGGGGATCTCGGACCTTGCTTGGTATCTTGCACTATAAGTGGTACTCGATTTGTGGATTGTATGTGTGTGATCTTGGTGCTTGTGTGAGTATTATGCCCTTGTCTATTTATGATGAACTGAACCTTCCACCATTAAAACGGTCAGTGGCACGCTTTGTTTTGGCCGACAAGAGCATTATTTCTGTGGTTGGTATTGCTGAGGATGTCTTAGTGAGCATCAAGGGGTTAACCTTTCCAATTGATTTTTACATCCTTGAGATTCATCCTAAAGAATTAGGGAAACCGTCATCTATCTTATTAGGGAAGTTCTTCTTGAAGACATCTCGGTTTAAACTTGATGCATTCTCAGGCACCTACTCATTTGAGATTGACGGTACAACGGTAAGCTTTAATTTGGATGAAGCTATGAAGCATCCACTAGAAGATCACTCTATCTTCTGGTGTGACATTGTTGATGAAGTTGTGGCTGAAGTCCACCGTGAGACCCTTGATGATATAAATTTGAGCAAAAGGGCAAGTGTGGGGAAGCTAAATGAATATGATGAAGACACCTTGCCACCCCCAATATTTTTGGACAACAATGTACCAAGTCATGAGTTAAGTGTGGAATTGAAACCTCTACCTCCTCACCTTAAATACGCCTTTCTTGATAACAGTCTAAAACTCCCAGTGATTATTGCAAGGGATCGACTTTCGATCAGGAGGAAAGATTACTTGATGTGTTGCAAAGGAATAAGAAGGCTATTGGGTGGAGCTTGGCGGATATAATGGGTATAAGCCCCATGTTTGTGAGCATCACATTTTTCTAGAGGAAGGAGCTAAACCGGTCCGCCAACCACAACGGAGGTTAAATCCCACTATCATGGAAGTTGTTAAGAAAGAGGTGACTAGACTTCTAGAGGCCAACATTATCTAGCTTATCTCAGATAGCGAATGGGTTAGTTCGGTCCAAGTTGTGCCCAAGAAGTCGGGTGTCACCATGGTCAAGAGCAAAAGTGGGGAACTCATGGCAACTAGGATGCAAAACTCTTGGAGGATATGCATTAACTATAGGCGCTTGAACTTGGCAACCCGGAAGGACCACTACCCACTTCTATTTATTAATCAAATGCTTGACCGGTTGTCAGGTAAATCACATTATTGTTTCCTAGATGGCTATACTGGTTATTTCCAAATTCATATAGCTCTGAAAAATCAAGAAAAGACTACTTTTACATGTCCCTTTGGAACATATGCTTACAAGAGGATGCCTTTTGGCTTATGTAATGTATCTGCGACGTTCCAAATGTGCATGACTAGCATCTTTTCTGATTTTTTGAACATTGCATGGAAATTTTTATGGATGACTTAGTGTTTATGGAGATCCGTTTGATGATTTCTTGGGTAGTTTGGCCAAAGTACTAGAAAGATGTGCTAGCTCAAACCTTGTTCTCAATTTTGAAAAGTGTCATTTTATGGTTAAACAAGGTATTGTGCTAGGCCACATCATTTCTAGTGATGGTATCTTTGTGGATCCTGAAAAAGTTAAAGTTGTTTTTGGATTACCTTACCCCCCTTCTGGGAGGGAAGTCCGTGCTTTTCTTGGTCACGCAGGTTTTTACCAACAGTTCATAAAGGACTTTAGTAAGGAGGCTTTGCCTCTTTCCCGTTTGCTCCAAAAAGATATAGAATTTGATTTCAATGAGGTATGCATGGAAGCATTTGATACATTAAAGGAAGCTTTGACCAAAGCTCCAATAGTGAGAGGGCCAAATTGGAATAGCCCATTTGAGACCATGTGTGATGCATCTAACCATGCCGTGGGAGACACGCTTGCACAACGCGATGGTAAGGATCCTTACGTTATATCTTATGCCTCTAAGACTGTAGATGGTTTCCAATCCAATTATACTACCACCAAAAAAGAATTGCTGGCGATTGTTTTCACCTTGGATAAATTCTGGGCCTATTTACTTGGTTCAAGGTGGTAGTATATTCAGATCATGCGGCAATGAAATATTTGTTGGCAAAGAAAGATTATAAGTTGAGATTGATCCGATGGATATTACTCGTGCAAGAATTTGATTTAGAGATCAATGATAGGAGTGGATCACAAAATTTAGTGGCAGACCACTTGAGCCGCTTTGAACATTTGCCATGTGATTCTACCCCTATCAATGATGCTTTTCCCTTAGATTCCTTGCAAGCAATCTCGGAAGTCACTCCTTGGTTTGCATCTATTGCCAATTACTTGGTAGGCCATACCTTTCCTCCACACTTTTCTAAGCACCAAAGGGACAAGCTTAAAAGCGAGTCCAAGTATTATATATGGGATGATCCTTATTTGTGGAAATGTGGTGCCGACCAAGTAATTAGAAGGTGTGTACCTCAAACGGAATTCTGGTCTATCTTAGAAGCGTGCCACTCTTCCGAACGTGGTGGGCACTTTGGTCCTCAAAGGACATCAAGAAAAGTGTTAGACTATGGATTTTGGTGGCCTAGCCTATTCAAAGATGCAACCTCATTTTGTAATTCTTGCCACCAATGCCAAAGATTTGGAAATATATCCAAGAGGAATGAAATGCCCCAACAACTTATGTTGTTCTGTGAAATTTTTTTTGTTTGGGGGGTTGAATTTATGGGTCCATTTCCAAACTCTAATGATTTTTTCTACATTTTGTTAGCGGTTGATTATGTCTCTAAATGGGTGGAAGCAATTCCAATCTGTACCGATGATACTAATACTGTTGTCTCCTTTGTAAGAAATCATCTTATTTACCATTTTGGATCACCACAAGCAATCGTGAGCGATCAAGGCTCACACTTTTGCAACAAGGGGATAGAAACTTTGATGAAGAGATATGGCATTATCCATAAGGTAGCTATGTCTTATCATCCCTAAAGCAATGGCCAAGCGGAGGTTTCCAACCGGAAAATCAAGAGAATTTTAGAGAAGATGGTGAAACCCCATCAGAGGGATTGGAGCTCTAGGCTCGGAGATGTACTATGGACCTACCGGATGGTTTATAAGACACCAAATCGGCATGAGTCCATTCCGGTTGGTCTACGAAAAGGCATGTCACCTTCCGGTGGAAGTTGAGCATAAGGCGTATTGGGCTGTTAACGGATGTAATTCGGGGTTGGAGAATGCCAAAATTGAAAGAAAATTGCAATTGGAGGAGTTAGAATGCATACGGTTGGAGGCATATGAGAATTCAAGAATCTACAAAGAAAATGTGAAGGCGGTACATGACCAAAATATCAAAAGAAGAGAATTTAGGGTTGGAGATCAAGTGCTTCTCTATAATTCAAGATTGAGGTTAATGCCGGATAAATTGAGGTCGAGATGGGATGGTCCCTATGTGGTAGAAAAGGTTGAACCATATGGCGTAATCCACTTGAGCCATCCCTCAAGCCCTACTTTCTTCAAGGTGAATGGCCACCGGCTCAAATTGTACCATGGTGTGAAGGACAAGAACAACAAAGAATTGGAGATCTTCCTCTTGGAGGATCCTCCCAAGGAAGAGAATTGAGCCATTGACCGTCCAACTTAAGGACGTTAAAGAAAAGTGCTAGGTGGGAGACACCCCACCATAGTATGATCTTCCTTGTTTATAATTCTTTCACCTTGTTTTCATCTCTTTAATTAGATATGTTTGATTAGATAGGATATGAGTTTATTGGGTTTGATTAGATATGTCTGAATGATGGTTGTTTCATGAAGTTTTCATTTATGGTAGTTTGTGTATTTTGGTCATTTTGGTTGTTGCCTTGAAATTCTAGGTGTCTTTGTTCCATTTTGCTTGAATAGATGCAAAAATTGTGATATCTTTGTTGCTCATGTCATGCGTACACGTGACCCACATGTACGGATGGACCATGATTTTTGCTCATGCGTGAACTATGCTGCCGCATAGTCTGGACAGTGAGTTGTGCCAGGACCATGTGACTAGGGTGCTACTGGCATCAATGCTTGTCACGCGTACGCGTGACCTCCTGTGATTTGATCGTGCTGAGACTGTGCTACAGCACGGCTTGGACAGAGAGTTGTGCCATGTAAGAACCGGAATAAATGCTTTAATAAAATAATAACTTTAACCGCCCGGAATAGGTTCAAAAATATAAAAGTATTCTTTTTAAATATAAAGGTGAAATTTGAATTCAATGGATTTTTTGAGTGGAAAAGTGTATCTTTTGTGGAAAATTTTTGTAAAAATGCGTACTGGTGCTTAAGCGGCAGTACCGGCTCTAGTTTGTCCTTTACCGCGTATTTTGAGAAAAATAAGATTTTGAAGATTGAATTTATTGTTTTGAAAGGACAAAAATAATTTAGAATCGAAAACCGGGCGCTAATCTTAAAGGTTTTGGCTCAAAGTGGGCCAAACGGGCTAAAAATGCTAACGAATTGAACCGGGCCCAAACCGAGCCCAAGACCCAACATATATATGCTCTATTAATGAGAATTTAGCTCATCTTCCCTAGAAACAAAGAAGGAGGCGCTGAAACGAAGAGAGGAAAAGAGAATGAGATTTTACTATTCATCTCCTCCTTCATTTGGCCATAACTTGAGCTACGGAGCTCCGATTGACGAGCCGTTTACGACCATGCGAAACTCTTGCCGAGCCCATCATTTCTAATTAAGCTTTTCTGGTAAGAACTCGTGTCTCCTGCTCCAGATTTCTGCCCTAAGTAATTTCACATTTTTACATTAGGTTTTTGAGTGGATTTTGTGATTTTGTTTGTTTAGGGGTGATCTAGCATTGGAATATTATTGGGTTTTGCCTTTAATCTCATTGGATAAGGTAAGGTCTCACTAAACCCTTGTCTTTAGTTATTTTTGTAAACCCTAAGTTTGATGTTGGTATGTTGTATAATGTTAGATTGAGTTTTGGTATTTGTTGGAGTTGGTTTGAGGCTTTTGGATCGAGTTTGGTGGTTTTGTTTTGGTGTTTGGTGTATTTTGGGAATCGGCTAATGTATGATTTCGGTTTTCTTTATGTAATATGTAATGTTTCTGGACACTTAGGCTAGTTGGCCCTAAGATAGGATTGAATAATGGTTGCATATGATTAATTATATGTGAATTTATGTTTGATGATGAGAAGTATGATATTGAGTGTTGGAATGTGTGATATATGAATAATGATGATAATATAATGGGTATTGATGTTATTTATGTTCATGGTGATTGATGAATTATGATGGTGTTGTTAGTGAATGGTGTTGATTATGGAGATTGAGATTAAATAATGATAATTATGAGGATTTATAATGAAATACGATGAATGATGTTTATGATGAGTAAATTGTGCAAATTGTTGATGATTGAGATCTTGAGTTAGGAATTATGGATGTTGTGTTGAGTTATGGTGGAAAGGTTTAGTGAATTACGTGTGGAAGTGATGGAAGTACAATGGAATGATAGGATATAGTGTGTGGTAGTGTTTTATGATGTTTGGGTATGTTTTGGTTATGGAATTTGGAAATTTGAAAACTTTGATGTTTTTGTGTAAAACTTGATTTTTGGTGAACTTTGACAGAGCATAATTTGAGCCTTTGTTTTTGAAATTGGTTGAAATTTGTCTTAAATTAAAGTTCATTTAAAGGTCTTTAAATTGATATAAAGTTTGATGATAATGAATTTTTGTAGAGGAAGTTATGAACGTTTAAAGTTTTGTGTTAAAAACTGATTTCTGCAACTTTACAAAATTTTACAATTCTGGAGGCGTATGCGTACGCGAACCACCCATAGACGAGCGTGCCATTCTGTTTGGCACCTATGCGTACGCAAACTTATGTATGCGTATGCGAGATGGGAAAAATTTTAAGTATGCGTACGCATACATTTGGCATGCGTACGCATACACCCTGTTTTGCTGAAAAAATGATTTTTCTTTATTTTTAAGAGTTCTCTAACTTTCCAAACTTCCTCCAAATGCTGTTTAAGAGTACTATCTAGTGATTAGGTTCTAATATTGTTAAAGATGAGTTAGTGACTTATTTTATTGAAATTCTATATGAATTTTGAAGACAGAGACGTAGGCTTCTGGAGTATTGAGGATGGATTAGTTGAATGAGAGGGCGGAGTACTGTAATGATGATTAATGTGATGAGTTGTAAAATTATAGATTGATGGTGGTTGAGACGAGTTTAGGTCTCAAAGTTGAAAGATGACTTTACTGAGTACTGAAATGATTTTTGAAAACCACTGATATATTGTTTTATGTTGAGACTGTTAAGTCGCTATGCTCCTCAGGCAAGGACTGTGGCAGTCTCCTGCTTGTCGAGGTAGCGGTGTTGTCGTAGGGATTGTGGTAGTCTCCCGCCTATGTTCGGATGTGAGGGTTGAAGCTGCGCTTCCCACTCACGTTTTTCTCTTATGGAGAAGGTGGTAGGGCACTCATCCCTCGAAATTATTCCTCCTGAGTATGCGTTTTCTCTCTGGTTGCAAGGTGGTAGGGCACTAACCCACGAAATCATACGGCATCCAGAGGAAGGTTGTAAGGCACTCTCCCTCGGAACGTTTTTCTCTGAATGGAGAAGGTGGTAGGGCACTCATTCCTAGGAATCATTCCTCCTGAGTATGCGCAACAGATAGACTAATCCAGGAGTTGCCATCCGGATTTTGTGTCGGGTTTGGCACTATAACCGATGTGATATCACATCCAATAGGACAGGAATTCATCATATGCATCTCTTATGTGCTTGTTTGCTTTGATTACTCGCAGTTTGCCTAAATGTATAATATGTCTACTTGTTTCTTGAATTACTTGTTATACTTGTGATTGTCTGGTGCTGAGGAGGTTAGGTAGGCGGCGGCGGTGGGATCTCGTGGAGGGTAGGTTGGCGAGGGCTGTGGGATACAAGATATGATTGGTATTAGTTAAAAATTCCCTAAGTTTAGATAACCCTGTTTACTGTTTATGGTTTAAGTTATTTATTTATGTTAAGCTTGAATATCTATATCGATGTGAAGTTCTAGGATTGCCTTTGGCGTCCAGGAACCTTACATTTTATATATTGGGCACTGTTACCAAACAAAGAACCTCTGGTTCTCATACGATATGTTGTTGTTTTGTTTTTCAGATGCAAGTCGCAACCCACCACGGTGAGTTTGCGGGTATAGT
This sequence comes from Arachis ipaensis, assembly GCF_059453495.1. Lineage (NCBI taxonomy): Eukaryota > Viridiplantae > Streptophyta > Magnoliopsida > Fabales > Fabaceae > Arachis > Arachis ipaensis. Next base: position 116,393,207 of record NC_142443.1, on the reverse strand, counting down.
GACAGAGCGGAGTATGATCTTCCTTATGTTTTATTTCACTTTACTTTTGTTGTAGTTATTCTCTCACCTTTTTTATATTTAACTTTGTTGCCTTAGAAGCTTTATTTCTAAAAATCTTTGAGAGATAGGTTGTTGCTGTTTTAAACTTTAAAACTCTGTTGTATTCAGTTTGACTAGCCGGCCTAAACTCCGCAGGCCGTGACTAGCCCTCTCTTGGTATATCATACTTATATATATATATATATACTTCACTACAAGAAAATAGAGCATTTGTAACAATAATTAGTTATTGTTACAAAATAAGAATATTTTGTAACAACAAAAAAATTTGTTACAAAACATTTCAATATTTTGTAACGTGATTCCTTTTGTTACAAATTATGTTGGCTTTCATATCGGATTGTTGTTTTGTTGCAAAATGTTATAATATTTTGCAATAAAAGATTATATTGTTACAAAAATTTAAAATATTTTGTAACAAAATATCTATTTATCTCAAAAGTTCTAAATATTTTGTAACAAAAATTAATTTGTCACAAGATACAATATTTTTGTAACAAGTTATTTATTTGTCACAAAATTCAAAGAATTTTTGTAACTAGTAAAAAATTTTGTTTCAACATATTAAATGTAAGACTTCGAATTTTTGAAAATTAACATAATGAGTTATTTATGATTTATTATATTTATTTAAGATTTTATATTCAAAAATTTATTTTACTAAAAATATTTAAGTCAAATTAATAATACTTTGTTTTTAAAAATATTTAAAAATTAAATAATAAATTATTTATAATTTATTATATTTATTCAAAATGAATTTTTAGAGATTTTTATATTAAATGGAGTATTTTCTTATTTATAATTTAAAGTTTTAGTAATTTAAAAAAATATAAAAATTTTATATGATTTGATTTAAATATTTAAAATTTTTAAATTCAATACTTTAACTTTTATAAATAAAAAGATTCACTTGATTATCTCCAATTTTATCTTAATTAGTGTTTATTTAAAAATAATTTGTAAATTAATAATAAAATAGTATTTTAAGAATAATTAATTTAATTTTCTGTAATTCTTAAAATTAGTATATTTATTTAAAAATATTTTAAAAATTTATAGTTAAATAATATCTTTATATGATTATTATTAAATTAAAATTAATTTTCAATTATTATACTACCTTTATTTTTATTAAAAATACTTAATTTATCTAAACCTTAACCCTAATATAACTCACACTTACTCCACCCCATTAACCTAGCCGACAGCCCTCCCCATTCCCAAAACATTTGCTCAGCAGAAAAAAAAGAAAGAAAGAGAAAGGGAAACAGAAACAGGAGAAAGAGGAAGAAGAGAAGGAGAGGGAAAAAGAGGGGAGGACGACGCCGGCGGGCATCACTGCCACCACGCCGTCGTGACACACCCAGAGGATAGAGGCGCCGTCGGGCAAGGGCCAAGGAGAGAGAGAGAGAGCGTCGTGCCTACCACGAGCCCGCTGTCAGAGGAGTCGTCGTCGCGCCCAGCCACCATTGTCGCTGTTCAAGCCGCCGGACTGCCGCATGCAAGGAGCTTCCTGTTTCGCCGCCGTCTTGCCGTGCAGGGAGAGCACTGTTGAGAGAGGAGACACCATGACAGAGAAACCGCACCGCGAAGGATGAGACCGTTGTCGCCGAGGCTCCGCCGTCACCCAGCCGCTGTCTCCAAAGCCGTGATGCCGTCTCTGCGCCAGCAGGGGGAAGTAGCCTTTGAGTGTGTAAATCCCGATAACCCTTCCTTTCCCATTTTAATATCAAGTTTCTCTTGCCATTGGTTATTGCTGTAATTTATCTCTCTAGATCATCGAACTATACCAGCAACTATGTGATGCATCAAACACTGTCCACTTACTATTACCTTATGAAGCCTTCTTTGGCTCTCAGGTAAACTCATATTTTGTGCTAGTTAAGCTCCATCTGGCTTTCGATCTGTAGCTTATCATGTGTTGGTGTGTAAGGCCCCACATTATTATATGCTGTAAGATATTGGTTGCTTAATTTATTATCTTTTTCTTTTCATGGATATTTATTATATTTTTAAGTTAGCTTGAAGTTTCAATGAGAAAGATCATGTTAATTAGTAAATGACTGCTTGTGTAAAACTAGATTATATTTTAAAATTTAAATCCCTTTCGATGCTGACTTACCAGACTGAATTGCACTGTAATGTTGATGAAAAAGTTAATTGAAACAATTGTCAAATAGAGGAGAAAATAGTGAAGCAATAATCAAGTTTATTCACAATGTTAATCAAGTTAATATCGTCAATGATTTCCTTAATTCATCACTTTCTTTACTTAAGTATTGATTTCTAGCTATGTGCTATCTTCCAGCTTAGCCTGCAAAATTTGACTGAATCTAAATTAAATAAAACTTATTCTGTTAAGCATTTGTGTGTTTAGAATTTTTTGAGATACTAATGGTACTTCTGGATAATGCTTCTTCAGGATGGCCGGGTTCATGCCCTTTACTCAACCTCATCGAGAGTGATATATGATGCAAAAGAAGTCATTAATGGGCTACAAGCACCAATTGTTAAGGATGCAGAGGTAACATATATAAGACTATTCTCTATGATAACATAGCATGTTATTTGTCTCGTAAGATCCATATTATGTAGTCAACACCTGAAAATGAATTTTATAAGATCTTAACTTTTTCATCATACGAGCTAGTAGCTTTGTGTTTCAACTTGGTATGATTGTGAATGCAGTAGCTCAACCAAGTTGCTTTCTAACTATTGACAGTTTCTGCTGAGTTGGTTTGCTGGTTTTGGCACTTATTTTTCCTTGAGATAATTGGAGATACTTAGCTTTCTTGTTAAGTTTCTGCATTTTGTCAATTATGAAAGCAAATGATAATCTTAGCTTTCCATTTGGATTTTTATTTTTGTTCATAATAGACCAATTTTGTTTATTTTTCTCTTCCGTGTATATCTAGAGGATTTGGGTTGTGGCTTGCTTATTCATTAGGATAGTGCTTTTGGCATCCAAGAAGCAGAAAACCTCTAGTGAAAAGTCAGATACTAAGGGAAAGGCTGCATGCAAAAAAACAAATAGAGAAGCCATCAAAAACTTCAGTGAATGATCAAGGTGAGTTGATTGTATTTTTCCCAATTTACATATGATGTTATCTGTAGTGCTTGCTCTATTTCTGTTAGCATTCTATTGTTTGCTTGAAATAGTTTTAGAACTTGTTAACTTTGATTAAGTAGTCTTGTCAAACTGTTTTTGGAAACTTCCCTTCTCAGGTGTTTGGTTGGGGGAAAAAATGGGACACGAGTTTTCATGGATGAGATAAATGTTGACAATTACAGAGCTCACATGAAATTTGCCTCCCCATTTTTTACCATCCTGATAAACACACCCTTGATATAAATTCGTATCAAGTTACACAGCATGGTTCTGTATTTTACAAGTATGTGTCTATTTGTAAATTTTTCATCTCAAATTATTCTATTCCAATGCTATTGTTAGGAAAAGGAAAAGGTAGTAAGAAATCCAAGAAGGAACCTAGTAGGGAGGACATGCATGCAGTTGTAGTCGATATTCTGAAGGAAGTTAATAAAATACTGTAAGTAATGACTTCTTTGGCAATCAATCTTTTATCCAAATGTTGAGTTCTGATTTAATAAACATTTGATTTTGGGTTTTCTGCTTGATGTATTTCTGGTTAGCTATGAGGATAATAATTCATCTTCAAATGCCAATTCTACTTCTGAAAATATTATGATTGATGAAGCTGTTATATTTCTGAGCCTTTCTGCATTTATTATTTTTTAAGTTGTTGTTAAAGCATGTTAATTGAGTGCCAAACATAGCCTGTGATGATTCAACCCAACTGTTTGAGGTGTTGTGGAGCCAAGATCCTGTTTACAGGGAGAACCTACTTGGTGAAGCTGCATTCATTTGAATTATGATTTAATGAATTGACAATTGATAGTGATTGTTTGACAATTGATACTTATGTAAATTTAATGAATTGAATTATGATTAATTAGCCCGAGTTTATATATTGAATTGTTAATTCTTGAAAATTTACATTCTTGATTGGCTAGTTTTAAACTTTTAAGAATAGATTCTTAAATAATTAGTTAATTTTAACTTGTAAGTTCTAACTTAATTTTTACTCTGATGAAGATAGTGTTATGTGTTATTTTTTAATTTTGGTTTTCATTGTTCATATTTGTAGGGGTACAAAATTGATACCAACTTGACTGAAATATGCTAGAAGAGTCAAGAATTATAAATCCGATATGATACAATTTTATGTTAGGAAAAAGTTGTGTTTAGTTGAATTTCTAGAACTTATTTTATTGTAAAAGAATCTTAATGACATGTAAGATATTCTAATTATCTATATGATTATATATTATATAAATGTTAAGTTAGCGTGTCTAAAAAATTAATTGATGTATCAATTATTTAATTAAATGTTTTAAAATGAACTTTTTATTTTTGTAACTAAGAATAAAAAATGTTACAAAAGTAAGTAGTATTTTATAACAAAATATTATGACACAAAAATTTAAATTGTTACGAAAAACATTTTAAGGTCAAATATTGTTATCACTTTTGTAATGACTTTTGGTTTTTTGTATTAGAAAAATTTGTTACAAAATATTATTTTGAATTGTAACAGTTCCTTTTTTTGTTACAAAAACTTTTTGTAATGGGACATACTGCAACGACCCATTTTTTTGTTAAAAAATCCATTTGTTTCAAAATTCTGATTTTTTGTAATAATTTTTTTGTTACAAATATTACTTTTTCTTGTAGTGCATCTTGTTTATTTTAATTGGTACCTTGTGTATCCTGGAGCTATCTATAAGGTTATATATATATATATTATGTCTTGTTTTGTCCGTTCCTATGTGTTTAGTTATCGTGTGTGAACGCTTCGCGCTTCGTAATTCCGCTTTATACAATTTGAGCTTTTATTCCTTCATCGAGCTTCTAGTAATACTATTTCTTTTTATATATATATATATATGAGCCTTAGAACGGTCGTGACACTTTGTTATCTTTCGCTTTACGGCACGAGGTAAGGCTTAGGGTAACAGGGTGTTACATGTCAGGACCGTGCTGGTGGGCTGCGAAGCACACATCGCTCCTCACGCGTACGTGTCGTCTCAAAATTCCTGAATCATGCTTTTGTCGTGCTGGGGCTTTGCGACTGCATGGTCCGGACAGAGAGTTGTGCCGCGACCATGCGGGTACTGTGTGGAAGGCACGATTAGCCCCACGCGTACGCGCCACCCTCATTTTCTGCTTCCCACGCTTACCTGTGGATGACGCACTCGCGTAACTTTATGGATTCAACTTACAAGCGCGCGCTGCCGTGTCTCTTTTCTTTTCTTCCTCTTTCTTCTTTTCTTTCTTTCTTCTTATTACTTCTTCTCATTACATTTCTTCCCCCTCTCCAGTCCGGCGGACCACCAACCTCCAGCGGTCTCACCTTCTCTCACATCTCCCTTTTCTCACTTCCATTTCCCTTTCTTCTTCTCCTTCTTGTCAAGGTTTTACTCCTCAACTTCTCTTGCTTTATAATCTTCTTTTGCTTGTGGTACTTGATTATCTTTGTTTTTGGTAAGTACAATTTAATTTTGTTATTTGAAGTTAGTTCATCTTTCTTTATTTCTTAGGTTGTTATTATGACATTGGTGTTGGATTCCCACATTCAATTTTTGTGAATTTAATGGATTATTTTGGTGCCTCTTACTTTGTTTTGTCTTGTTTGATCATGATATGGTGTTTGCTGTTCATTTTGATGGTGCCACATACTTGGTTTGTCAAGTTTCTTGTTGATTCTTACTATGCACACCAAGTGTTTGTGAAAAAGAATCAATGAAACTTTGCCTCAATTTTGGCTTTATTCTTGCAAATCTTTGCTACTTTTTCATAACACTTGTATTCCTTGTGCATTACTGCATCAAGTGCTAGTGATATGCTTCAATGCTTTAGTTAATCTCTCACTTACATGTTTTAGCTACCATGTATTTGAGACACTTTACTTTTAGTAGGCATTATTTCTAGCTTGCATTCTCTTGCTTTCAGTGTCTTTCTCTCTAGAATAAATATTTCTTCTTTTCCCTCGTTTTTAGGATGAGAACTACAAAAGAAAAGGAAAAAGCCTCTAGAAAGACACCCACTAAAGTGTGAGCTCCCAAGCCATCCATCAATCCGCCTCTTTTTAAGCGATTGAAAATGGCTAGCCACATTGATGAGTCGGAGAAGGAAGTTCCCGCAAGATTCGCCAGTCGCTATTGTAAGCGGATGTACCCTAAGATTCTTGATCGGAGTCTCCACCGTGAGCATCTCCTCCTTATTCCGGAACACTTATTTCAATTTGTGGAGGATCACATTAAGAGGCGACGTTGGGGTTTCTTGAACCGGGATGTGATTAAAGTCAACTTGTCTTTGGTGAATGAATTTTATGCTAATTATCATACGCCGACCCTTGACTCAATCTATTTGCGTCGAAAGCAAGTTCTGATATCGGAGGCCGCTCTTCATCAAGTACTTGGCATTCCACCAAGGCCAGATGGGTTAGATGCTTTTCAAGAAGCAAAAATTGACCGCAAGGGATATACTTTTGACTGGGATCCGGTCCTTAAGGTCATTGCTGAGCCCAGAAGCACATGGATCTATGGGCAAAGCAAAGTTAGACCCAAGTGCATCTCAGTGCACGCATTGACTATGGAGGCTAGAGTGTGGCAGCAAATCATGTCCCATTATGTAATGCCAAGCACTCATTAGTCAACCATCATTGGGGATATAGCCGTGCTTGTCTGGTGTATTTTGACAGAGAAGCCACTCAACATCCCAACACTCCTCTAATGAGCTATGGGCCGGGTTCAGAGAGTTGGTAACATCCCATTTTCTGCCTTGGTTTCAGAGTTAGTATCTGTCGTTGGCATTGCGCATGAGGCCAATGATGTAAAAAGAAGAATCCCGATGGACGATGAGTTTGTTCCACATGGAAAGTGGATTGTGCCTCAAGTGCCGACCAAGAGCCGGGATGATGTCCCATCCTTAGATGCTCCATCAACATCCACTCCACCATCCGCATCACCACATGCACTACAACAATTCATCCACCAATTATTGATTGAGCTTACTAAGAAAGTAGACCGGCAACAAGCGCCTCTATGACTAATTGAAGAAGCTCATTGATTGTGCCAACCTGCCTATGGAGGAACCCGACATTCTGGAGTCCACTTTGGATCATGGCAAAGAAAGCAATCAAGAGATGGACATGGAGGCGCCCCTGTCCTGCCATCCTATGGCCATTGGAAGTGGTGATTCTGGATCATTGTTGAACTTGTTTGAAGGAATTAATTTTAGAACATGATTTTAGAGCTAGAACACACAAGCCTAGTGAGATTTTGAGCCTATTTGATTGGTTGCATCTTATCAACCAATATTTTGTTTTGGTGTGTGTTGTTCTCTCTAAGATTATGATCTTTGTCTTGCTTGATTCTATATGTCCATTATTCAATGTATGAATACATTTATGTGATTGAAGCCTTTGTTTCACTAAAGCTCACATACCCAAATGGCTTTACCCGTTCATCATCCTTTGCAAACTAATGTTGAGCCTATTTAACCCTATTTGTTCTTTATTTTAACACATCACTAACTCTAAGCGAAAAACAATGAACATCCTTAATTTGAATCCTTGGTTAGCTTATTCTAGTAAGAGTATGCATAATTTAAGTGTAGAAAAATTGGGTTTGGGAATATTTGGTTTAGAAATTGGGTATTTTATACTTTTTTGTTAAAATGTGAAAAAAATTTTGGGCGCATATTCATGCATTCAATACTTTGATCATATGCAGTAATATCTTGTGTATATATATATATATATATTCTCTATCATATACATATAAAAAAAAGAAGAAGAAAAATAAAATAAAACGAAAAAAAAAGAAGAAAAAGAGAAAAAGAAAAAGAAAGCAGTAAAAAGGGGACAAAATGCCCCAAGATAAATAGTGATAGCAATGCATATAAATTGTGTTTAAAATTGGGATGCATGAATATGTAGAAAAGATAGTTAGTGGGTAATTAGGCTTGCATTTTGATTACATTGATTGTTTTAGGTTGGGTGAGAAGTTTAGGTTAATCAGGGATCCACATTCTAGTCCACTTGACCAAAGACAATCCTACCTTGACCCTAACCCTATTACAACCCTTGAAAAGACCTCTTGAGATGTGTATCCATACATTGAATATATGTCGATTGGTAGAAGAAGAGTAAGCCTTAGAAAGCAAGATTAGTAGAGAATTGAGAGAATCGACCCTCAAACACTAGAGAGATTAGAGCGTAAACACTTTCGGTGAGGGTTCAATGCTCAATCCCTTGTTCCTTGCTTTCACGAGCTTTTGTCTTGCAAGTTTATTTATACTTCATGTTGATATTTGAATTGGTGAAATTCATAAATCATCATACTATCTTAGCCCTACGTGTTCATATATGTTCTTAGAGATCGATTCATTTTTAACCAAGTAGGTAGAAGCATTTTGCATATAGTTGCATTCATGTAGATAGGTCGCATTTCATAAGTCGTACCATCCCCCTTCACCCCTTTGTAGTTTTTTGAGCTTAGCATGAAGACATGCTAATGTGTAAGTGTAGGGAGATTGATAAACCATAATTTTATAGTTTATTTTGGATTGAATTGAGTGAATTTTGTCAACTCTTGTCACACTTATTCATATAAATTGCATGTTTTTAAGATTTCTTCCTAATTGTGCGTTATGGTTCGAAACATGCTTCTTTGACCTTAAAAATGCTAATTCTTAATCCTCTCTTATTGTCATTCGATGCCGTGATGCGTGTGTTAAGTGATTTCAGGGTTTATAGGGTAGGAATGGATTAGAGGATGGAAAGGAAGCATGCAAAAGTGGAAGGAACACAAGAAATAGGAGAATGGAGAAGCTGGTATCGATGCGTACGCGTGACTGATGCGTACACGTGACAAGGGGCACATGCTTCACTAAAGTGAACACGCTGGGGGCGATTTCAGAGCTTTTTCTAGCCTAGTTCAAGCCCTTTCTGCAGATTAGAGGCTGGGAGTGAAGGAGGATGGGACATACATGCCATTAGTCTAGTTTTTACATAGTTTTGAATTCTAGAGAGAGAAACTTCCACTTCTCTCTAGGTTTTAGTGTTCGTTGTTCATTTTTACTTGAATCCTTGGATTAGATCCTTGTTAATTTCAATCCTTGTTGCTTTGATTGTAGTTTCTACTCTTTAATTTTACTTAGCACTCTTACAACTTTAGTAATTTTGAGTTTTGAATTTGGATCTTGTTGGAATTAATTTCTATTAAAGCATTGAGTTTTCTTTCATGTTCATTGGTGTTTTTAGTTTATTATTAGCAATTATTGTTAGTGGGTAGCTTTGATTTGGATTTATTTCTCAATTTTATAATTCTTATTTTAGTGCACACAAGGTGTTTGTGAAAATGCATCTTATGATTATGGAGTAGATTTCTACTCTTGGCTTTGGGGTTTTGTATTGAAAACTCTTGAATTGTCAAATCCTAATGTGGATTGGTAATTGAAGATTGCTAGTTAGCTTGAACTTCACTAAATCTAGTATTTCATTGGGAGTTGACTAGGACTTGTGAACTCAAGTTAATTGTATTTACTTTACTGTCCTTCATTTGTTAAAGGATAACTAAGTGGAAGCAATAGACACGTTCCATCACAATTAATGATGACAATGATGATAGGAATTCCAATTCTCTCCCCTAGCCAAGACGTTTATATTGATTGATTGTCATTCAGTTTTACTAGCTTTGAAGTCCTAGTTGTCTCATTTTAATTTCATATCTCTTATTCATATATGCTTTTAGTTGTAGTTATCTTGATGCATACTTGTTAGTTAGGCAATGCTTGATTGATATTTCTAGTTATTTCAATTTAATTGTTAGTTGGTTGTTGCTTTGATATACTTGTCATTTTACTTCTTCTGTAAGCAACCCAAACCTCCCCTCCCCCAAAATTCCTAACCAATAATGTGCATCATGTTACAAGTCCTAGGGAAGAAGACCTGGGATTCTACTCCCGATTATTGATTTGATTGTTGTGACATTCTTGTAAACTTTGACTTGAGGATAATTTGTCGGGTGGGACTATACTTTGCGACATTGAATTTGAAAATCCTTTGGTCATTTCTTAACCGACATTCATCCTCTATCATTTATGTATTAAAGTGATTAAGAATTATTGTTGTTCTGAGTTTTGTTTTAAGTTCAGAAATTTTAAAGAAAGCAACTAATTGTCTAAAGTAAAATTAAAAAGTATTTTCAATGGCTTGATAAAAGAATAGTTTTATTGAGTAAAATCAATTATTCGCATTTCGTTCATTACTTTTACGACATTCACTTTTACTACTGAGAACATACGAGGACGATGTTCTCACCGCCCTACAGATTTCTCTTTCAGCCACAAGTTCAGGAATCCTTGGTGCGGAGCCGCGACTGAACATCAGAGCTTTATGTACATATGTATCCGTACCTTCTGTATTTGATTTAGTCTTGGATTTTCCCCTCACCATTTATTGTCTTTGATTTTTAGAGGGGTAGGACTTGTATTTGAGAACATTAGAATATGTCTATGTGTATAACGCTATGTGATTATGTATATATATGTATGATTTTGGCTAAGTGGTTAAAAGTGAATACTTTTTCATTTTTTTATTAAAATTCCGATTCGTATTCGTAAAGGTTCGATATTAAATGAAGACAATATAAAATAAAAAAGTTTAGAGGTAAGTAGCTCTCAGAATTTTAGTACGATCATGAGGTGCTAAAAGTTAGGACGTTACAGGGTGTATGTTCAGACTTTCAGGCAGAGAGATGGTGAGTCCCTCTATGAAGCCTGGGAAAGATACAAGCAGATGATCAGGAAGTGTCCCTCAGATATATTTTCAAACTGGACCAAGCTACAAATTTTCTATGATGGGCTCTCTGAAATGGCAAAAATGTCTCTGAACAATTCTGTAGGAGGTTCCTTGCACATGAAGAAAACGCCTGAAGAGGCTAATGAGCTTATTGAGATGGTTGCTAATAACCAATATCTGTACTCTTCTAAGAGAAATCCTGTGAACCCTGTGAAGAAAGGAGTTATAGAGGTGGACACCCTGGATTCCATTCTAGCTCAAAACAAGATCATGTCACAACAAATCAGTATGATTACTCAGCACTTGAGTGGGATGCAAGTCTCAGCTGTTAATACTCAAGATGCATCTTACGACATGAGTGGGCTTCAACCAAGAGGAAAATTATGGTTATGCTCAACGCACTTGTGAACAAGTTAATTATATGGAAAATTCCTCTAAAAATCCCAATAATGATCCTCATTCGAATACATTCAATAAAGGATGGAGGAATCACCCTAATTTTGGGTGGAGAGAGCAACCCCAAAAGCCCCAGCCGAATTTCAATAACAACTCTCAGGGTGGTTTCAATCAGAATAAGTTCAATAATTTCAACAACCATCAATTTCAGACTTTTCAACCACAGTAGGCATCCACTCAATCTCAGAGCAACTCTGACATGGCTTCAGTAGTTGCTGAGCTCTCCAAGAGTACTCACAGTTTTATGCACGAGACTAGGGCTTCACTCAGAAACTTGAAGATGCAAGTAGGACAGTTGAGTAACAGGATATCTGAGAGGCCTCCTAACACTCTTCCTAGTGATACAGTGACTAACCCAAGAGAAGAGTGTAAGGCCCTCACAATGGCTAAAGAATCCATACTGAAGTAAGAGGTGCAAGTTGCCAAGGGGTCAGAGGAGAAAGAAGCTCTAGAAAAGGCTGAAGTTACATTGTGATACGCCCCACCTAGGACACTTATGCAAGAGCCTGAAGTATCACACCCTTAGGAGCTCCAAGAGGAGACCAAGGACGAGCAGTTCTCTCAATTCTTGGAAGTCTTTAAAAAGTTACAAGTCAATATTCCTTTTGCTGAGACTCTTGATAAAATGCCTCCCTATGAGGCATTCATGAAAGGCTTACTCTCTGAGAAGAAAGCTCTAAAAGGAGATGAAACAGTGATTTTGACTAAGGAATATAGTGCACTCATTCAGAGCAAGCTGCCAAAGAAGGTGCCAGATCCAGGGAGCTTTCAGATTCTTTGTACTATTGGAAATGTCATTTTTGACAAAATACTTTGTGATCTTGACTCAAGCATCAATTTGATGCCCTTGTTTGTGATGAAGAAGCTGCAAATTCAAGAGGCATAACCTACAAGAATAGCTCTACAGATGACAGACAAGTTTCTGAGGTAGGCACATGGGCTCGTGGAAAATGTCTTGGTCAAGGTTTTAGATCTTTTCCAGATTTTGTAGTACTTGATATGAAAGAGGATGCAAATGACTCCATAATACTGGGAAAACCATTCCTGGCCACTACGAGAGCTCTGATTGATGTTGAGAGAGGAGAATTGGTTCTGAGGCTGTGTGAGGACTACTTGGTATTCAAGGATTTTAAACCTTCATCACTCTCTGGAAGAGGAGGTACTTGCATGCATAGTTCATTGCTTAAGCCTCCTCCCTTGGTGGGAACCAATACAATTTTCCCTGACATCAAACCTAAGTTTAGTGTTGGGCACTCATCATCGATCAAGGAGGGAGGAGGTCCCAGGAAAAAGGTACCCAAGGGTTGAAAGAACAAGAAGATTTTCACTGAAGACTTCTCACCTTGGATGAAAGTGGTGTTCACTAGAAGTCTAGTCCTACCTCATACAGTAAGTAGGATCCTGTCTCTGGAGCATATTGAGTTAATCCATGAGAGCACAGAAAAGAAATTCACAGTGAGGGGTGAAGACCTAAGCACCTATGACCCTCCTCCTTAGAGGAGCTGACCGTCAAACTAGTGACGGTAAAGAAGCACTTGATGGGAGGCAACCCAACCATGAGTATCCTTTAGTTTTTATTTCAAATTGATTTTCATTTTATTTTTTATTATTTTTCTCATAGTTTTCCTTGGTTTGAATTTGTTTGTGATCATGCACAGTGCTTAGAACAGGGACAGGAGGACTCAGAAGGAAGATCAGAACCCCTGGAGCAAGGAGAATTCGAAGGGCTCTGGCGCTAAACGCCAGGTTGGGCGTTTAGTGCCAGGAATGAAGCAAGGGGACATGGCCAGAAGGGCATTTAACACCCAGAACGGACAGACAAAGGATGGCGTTAAACGCCAGGTGGGCGTTTAACGCCCAAAAAGGCACTATTTTGAAGCTTTGTCACCCTGGGCGTTTAGCGCCAATACTCGTCTCTGAAAAAAAAAGTGCCATTACTGGCGCTAAATGCCGAGGCTGGCGTTTAGCGCCAGGCACGCCAGTTTTGAATATGAAGGAGTGTATTTAACCAACGGTAAAAACCCCAACTCCCACCCACTTTGACCATTTAACCCACTCCCTCTCTTTCCCCTTTACCCACTATCCCATCTACATTCTTCCAAACCAATTCCCAATATCACCTCCCATCAACCTATCTAATCCCATTAATCTTTCAACTCACCCCCACTCCACTCAATCACCACTCATGAATCCAATCAATCTCTCTTCCCCATTAACCATATTCAAATTTCATTTTCTTCCCACCCTTACCCTTTATAATCGAACCTTTCCCCCCTCACCTCTATAAATACCCATTTCCTCACCTCTTATCCCCACACCTCCAACTACCATCTTTCATCCTACTATCTCCTTCTTTTCATACAATATCTTTTTTCCCTTTTCTTTTTTCCCACTAAACCATAGCCCCCTCCTTTCACTATTCTTTCTCTTTTGATTCCCTATCACCACATTTCCTTCTTCAATCTTTTTTCTATTTTATCTTTTACTTTAATAGGGGAAGAACAAACCTTTTAAGTTTGGTGTTGGGCACTGCACTTTTTCTCTTTTTTCACTATTCCTATGGCACCCAAAACTGGTGTTTCCTCTTTAAGGAAGAGAAAAGAGAAGGCTCCCACCTCCGGTCCTTATGACTTCACCCATTTTTTCTCCAAGACCCATGAGGATTACTTTCATGGGATAGTGAGCAAAAAGAAAGTGATTTCCGAGGTCTGCTTTGATCTTTAGCCGGAGGAGTACCTGGAGATCCGGAAACAGATTTTGAGGAGGGGTTGGGAAGTTCTGACTAACCCCGTGACTGATGTGGGCGTGATTTTGGTTAGGGAGTTCTACGCCAACGCTTGTGCGATCTACTAGCATGCCACTAGCGTTAACCTAGATTTGAAGAACTGGTGCACCATGGTCTGAGGGGCAATTATGGAGTTCAGTCCAGAGAGGGTGAGGGAGACACTTCACTTGCCACCATCCCGAGACGACCCTCACTCTTACACTCAGAGGGTCAATACTGACCAGAGGCTGGACCAGAACCTTGCAGACATATGCCTCTCCAGAGCACAGTGGAGGAGGGACACCAAAGGTCAGCCACACCAGCTGGGTAGGCATGACCTGAAGCCAGTTGCTAGAGGATAGTTAGAGTTTATTCAGCGCTCCATCATCCCCACAAGCAACCGGTCTGAGGTTACAGTGGATCGAGCAGTGATGATTCATTGCGTCATGCTGGTAATGAGGTGGAGGTACACCGTGTGATTCCTCAGGAGGTATACCAGATAGCCGAGAAGGCCTCCACCTTTGCAAGATTGGCCTTCCCTCACCTCATCTTTCGCATGTGTGCTGAGGTCCGAGTCCGCATTGATGGCGATACCCATATTGACATTGACTAACCTATCACTAAGAGGGGTATGGAGTATGCCAGGGAGCATAGGCATGCACCACCACAGGAGCTGGTTCCACCTCCTCAGCAGGACCTTGCGGAGATGTCTCAGGGATTCTATTTACCTCCCGGTGACTACTAGGACCAGTTGACCACATCCATTAGAGAGCTGACATCATCTGTTGATCAATTGAGGATTGAGCATTAGGACCATTCAGCCCTCCTCCATCAGCTAGTGGAGGAGCAGCTGAAGCAGGGCGCGACATAGATGAGCTGAAGCGCCATAGAGGATTCTCAGGAGGGAACAGCAGCCGCCATGACTGAGGTAGTTGGGTTTCTTTATCTTTTGCTTTCCTTATTTTCTGTTCTCCAGTATTTTATCTTATTTCCTGTTATTTACTTGTTTGAGTCTTTGCATGATAATTAGAGTCTTTTATTGCTTTCTAGTTTAGTTATTTATTTTGTTATCTTATGTTTATTTTAAAATATGTCTCATGTATTACTCATTGAGCTTGAAAAATCAAAAGAAAAAGAAAAAAATAGTAAAATTCATGAGGCTTGAGTTATATATTATGAGTTTTTCTAGTTACTTTAATGTGGTGGCATTTTCTTTAATTCTGAATGTATGAATAAACAGTACATATTTGAGATTGAAGTTAACAGTGTTGGTTCTTGAGGTATAGGAACTTAGAAAAGTATTATGGATTCTCTAACTAAGTAAGACATTGATCCTTGAAGCAAAACAAATAGCAAGAAGAAAAAGAAAATAAAAGAGAAAAGGTCCAAGGTTCTGTGCATCAATGGTTAGGAGGGTCAAAATTGATCTAAAAAGAGTAGTTTTCCCTAACCATATGCTTGTGATGTGAATGTGTCAAGTAACCCTTGAGAGAAAGCACTAAGAGTCGTGATCAATTGCAATTATAGAGTATGCCAAAGGCTCTGAGCACCACTGACTAAGAGAAAGTTAAAGAAAAATTAGAACTCAAGGAGTTCCTCAGTTAAGTGCTTGTGGTGTTCTTGTATCAAGTCAAGCTTGAGGACAAAACACTTAGAGTCACGGCTAGGCTCAAGGTGTAAAACACCAAGAAAAAGATAAGAAAAAGCTGTATTCAAGGATCAATCAGAGCTTCAAGAGAAAGAGAACCCATAATATTATCCGAGTTCTAGTGCTGAAAGCTATCAATATTTTTAAGCTTCAAAGGAGAGTGAGGTGCCAAACCTATTCAGAATCAGAGTGTCTTTAGCCCCACTTAGTAACTAGACATGAGCTTAATTGAATACTCAAGTCCTATGCATTTTCTCTTCTTTTCTCAGTTTTATATTGTTTTAGTTACTTGAGGACAAGCAACAGTTCAAGTATCGTGTTGTGATACATGAGCATCTTGTACCCATTTTTCCTTGTTTTCTAGTCATTTTTAGTTGGAACTTATTAAGTTTTATTATATTTTTGTGCAAAAATCCTCTTATAGTGTTTTAGTGTTTTAATTTATTTCAGGTGAAATTCGTAGCAATTTGGCAGAGTTTTGTGCTAAAAGGAGAAGATTTGAAGCTGCCTCTCTGGGCGCTAAACGCCCAGCTGGCGTTTAGCACCAGCAAGCCTTGCAAAACAGGAAGCTTTCTGCCTCTTTGGGTGCTAAACGCCCAACTGACGTTTAGCGCCAGACAATCCAAATTGAAATTTCTATTAGTTATCTTTTATTAGTTATCTTTTATTTTATTTTTGTAATTTTTATTTACAAACAATATCTTTTAGTTTTAGAATTTATTATTTTATTTTAGTTTCAAATCAAATTAGGTTAGATATAAAACGGGAAAAGATTCACCCTTGGGGGAGCTTCTCTCTTCCGCACTTTCACACTTTTCAGAACCCTTCTTTTCTCTGTAAGTCATGAGCCACTAAACCTCATAGGTTAAGGTTAGGAGCTCTATTTATTTCTATGGATTAAGACCATTTCTTTTCTATTTTAATTAATGTATTGATTCAGTTTCAAGGATTACTTTCGTTCTTCATTTTATGAATCTGGTTAGAACGAAAGTATGATCCTTATTCTATTTGCGTTCTTGTAACCCTTGGAAGAGGATCTCACCTGGACAACAGCTTGAAAGTAAACCGCTCTTAAATTACTAATTACTTTAACTAATTGGGATACGTGACATATAATCCTCTTAGCTTTGGGTGATTAGGGTTTTTGTGGCCATAAACTAGATTTGAACTTAACCCTCTAATAAGAATCAAGTGAACAAGACATTGGCGATTGATGAAGGTTAGAGGAGACTAAATCACTAAGACATTAGGGTTTAGTCAATTACAATTTGCCATGAAATGAATCTTGCATGATTAAAACAGTTGGTAAGAAAACTTAATCCGGAAAAGTAAACATCTCCGATACCTTAACTACTTTCTCTTATTGATTTCTCACTAATTCTCCTAATTGCTTCTTTTACTCTTGAATTACTATTTAATGCAATTTCAAATCACCAAACCAACTTTTTTGCCTGCCTAACTAAACCAATTAGTCGACTATTGTTGCTCAATCTCTCTGTCCTCGTGGGATCGACCCTCACTCACCTGAGGTATTATTTTGACGACCCGGTGTACTTGCTGGTTCAGTTGTGGATATTCCAAAAATCCGCACCAGTGTTGCTGGAGGATGTTGCAGGGGAGAGAGAAGAGAGAGGACAATGGGAGAGAGATAAGTGTATTCTCAAAAGTGAGAGGAGAGGGCCGCACATTTTATATCAAGTTTACTGTTGGATTTACCGGCAGACAAATCCCATGGTAATGCATTGCGTATGACCAAAATGCAACGTTCCATTAGTTGAGATTTACCAGCGGATAAATCCGGCGATAAATCTCACGGTAATCTTGCGTTCAAGCCGCCGCCACCGAGACCACCGCCATCGCAGCCCTTCTCCGTCGCCATCAACCCCACCGCTGACGCTTCCTTCTCCTTCTTTCCCTCCCTCTCAGCGCCACCGTGGTCCTTTTCTCCTTCTCCTTTCGCCCTTCTCAGCCTATAGCTTGTAGCTCCCTGCCGGCAACAACCCGGTGCCATCGCCTTCCTCTCTCATTCTTTGTTGCTTTCTCCACCCTGCATTTAAGGTTCTTTGTTTTAATTTTTTTTCAAATCGTGTTAGTTAGTTTTAGTTCATTAGATGGGTTTAATTAGTTTATTTAGTTTAATTTTATATTTTAGTGGATTTAGGTGGTTAGGATATTTTAGTTTAGATTTATAGGTTCTGAATTATTGCTGAAAGTGTCTGGAACTATTCTGAGTTTGATGATTGAATTAATGGGAAAATTATTGCTGAGTTTATTTGGTTAATTACTTGATTGTGCTCATTCATTGTGTAAATTGGTATTTTATTGTTTTTCTATTTTGAATTAATTAGACTGGTGTCTAATGAATTTATGATCAACGTTGCTAACTTTTTTATGGTGGCGTTCATGTTTAATTTTGTGAATTACTCTTGCATAGATTACTTGTTAATGCTAAGTTATGTTGTTTATGACTTTGGATGCCAAATGTTTGTAAATATGCCTCAAAAAGCTTTATATTTGAAAATCTTAGTCAATCCCTTGAAATCATTGCTTGTTCTCCTCTTGTTTTTACAATTTACATTGATGGAATTTGATTTGTTTTTCCATTAACCGACGTTTTTAAATTTTGAATGTTTGAGGTTTCTTAGCTAATATTGCAAGTTTGATACACTTTACCCTATGGAATTTGATTTGTTTAATTTTAGTTTAATTTAGTTTAGGTTTGATTAGAATTTCAGCTTTAAATTTCAATCAGTTTCAAAGTTAGTTCAGTTTGGTTTTCTAATCTTAGTGGATTTAGGTTGATTAAGTTAGGTTAGATGCAATACAATTAGGTTTTTAATTGTTGAAGTATTTAGAATTGTCTAATTGTGTTAACTGCTGCATTGATAATTGTTTTGCTGAGAAATTATTACTGAGATTGTTTGATAATTTGATATTTGTAGACATGTTGACAGGTAGAGGTGCTACGGATCAGGCTGCTAGTTGTGGTCATAGCCGTGGTCGGGTTAGAGGGAGGGTTTCTTCTGGTACCCTCAGGATTTCTGGCTCTTCTTCCTCTACTCTGACCACGCTGGTGATGCCACATGTTGCGAGTTTAGCGGGCCAGCCGTTCATCATGGTCCCTAACCCTAACTACGTCCCTCCGTCTACGGTGATGCCGCCGCCACCTATCACTCAGTAGCCTGTATCCACGTCGATGCTGCCTCCAGCAACAGATGCCGCAGCCCCCGAAGTCAAGCCACAACAGTGAGCCAGCAACTGATGCCTTACCACCACCTCCCATCATGCGGTTGAAGATTTGGCTTGATGACGGCACGGGGTAAGTATCAAGTTGAGTCTAATGTATTTTCTATTTATGGTTATCGCTAAACGTGCCTGATTGATTCTAGTTTAGCAGACTTATGTTTGAATGCTGGTTAGTATTTTTAAGTTTCAATGATTATGGTTAACTTTGTTGCTAAAATTTTTTGATAATTGATTTTTGTCTAGTGGATTTAGGTTTATTTGGTTGCCTGTTTAGTGTTTCCTGTTTCAATGATTATGTTGTTGTTGAAAGTTCCTAAAAATAGATTCATTTTTAGTGGATTTATGTTGATTTGATTGGCTAGCTTGTGTTTTTAAGTTTGAATAATTATGGTTAACTTTATTGATGAAAGTTCCTGCAAATTGATTCCTGTCTAGTGGATTTAGGTTGATTTTTGTTTATGGGTTGTTAGGTTTGCGCCGACCAACAATGCGTGTACTCAGGAGATGACCAATGTCATCAAGCTGATGTATGACCATCCTTGGGCAAGCTACACGAAGATCCCCGCTGAGACCAGGGAATGATGGTTTTAGAAATGGGCCGTAATTAATATTTTTTTTATGTTCAAACATTTTTAACTAGTTTATATCTTCTATCTTTCTTAACTAATTTTAAAGTTTCTTTGTTGCTGTTGCATTTTAGGTGGAACGCTGAGCATGACCTTACCATCAGGAAGATATTCGACCATAAAATGAGTTGGCGGCTCCAGTAGATGCTAGATAATGTTTGTCAAGAGCGGGACCACTGGACATAGTGGCTCTAACCGGACATAAAGAAGGCTCTGCTTGTTCATTCAAAGATCATTGAGGGGTTCTAGCATCGGTGCCTCACCAACAGACCTAACAAGGCCTCGCCCAGGTCGTCCAAGTATATTGGTGGCTCAACGACCTTTATGAAGACAAAGGACAAGCTGGTATGTAAAGTAACTTTAGTTTTGCTAATAATTTAGTTATACTCTTCTGCATATCAATACTATGCATCCTAATCATATTGTTTCAATACAACATGTGTAGCCAAAGTCATTGGATCGCGAGATGATGTTGGTGGAGATGTTCAAGTACACCCACACGCTAAAGGTAAACAAAGAGACATTTGCTGATCATTGGTCTCATGACCATTATGTGAGTAAACATACATCTGATTATCTTCTGCTATAAAATTATTAGAGATTAACTGTATACCTGTCAATGTACTAATCACAATAACTTGTGTTACTTATGCAGGAGCCCTACACACAGAGACTAGAGGTCGCGACTCAGCAGTCTCAGCAAGGTGGGGAGGACGCTACCGATGGCTCTGCAGCTGCAGTCGTCGATCCCGATGCAATTTGGCACGAGACCGCTTCAGCGCCTGATAAACCACAAATTTGTAGTTTATCTGGTGTTGAAATGAGTGGATTTTTTCAACTTATCTTGCATTTATTCACTGAAATAGCATGGTTTTGTGATTTCCTCCTAAATTATGTTTAAGAGTAAAAACATGCTTTTTAGGCTCTTAAAATACTAAATTTAATTTACTTTATTCCCATTCGATGCCTTGATGTATTTCTTGAGTGATTTCAGGCCTACAAGATAAGGATGGATTGAAGAAGTGGAGGAAAAGTATGCAAAAGTGGAGAACTCATGAATAAATGAAGTTTGGAGCATTTCATGGTCATGCGTACGCATACCTTGCGCGTACGCATGCTTTGGGAATTCGTTATGTTGCGTGTACGCATGCCTCATGCATATGCATGATTGTCAGCACGTGATTTCACTTAAGTGAACAAGTGAGTCACGATTACAGGCCTTCTCAAGCCCAATCCAACTCATTTCTGAAGTATTTAAAGCCAAATTCAAGAAGGATCAAGGAGAGAGCAATTAGGATAGTTTTTTGCCATGTTTTAGGCTAGATTTCTAGAGAGAAAAGCTCTCTCTTCTGTCTAGAATATAGGATTTTAGGTTTAGTTCTCTCCATAGATTTAGGTTTCAATTCTTATTTTAATTTAGTTTTCCTTCCAATTTCTTGTTATTGCGTCTATGTTCTCTTAGTTTTACTTGTTAATTTCTTTTATTTTGTGCTTTTATATTCATGAACTCTGATAAACCACAATTTTATGGTTTATTTTGTATTGAATTTGGTGGATTTTGTCAATTTTTCTCACATTTATTCACTAAAATAGCATGGTTTCATGAATTTCTCCTAATTGTGCTTAATGGTTAAAAACATGCTTTTTAGCCCTTTAATTAGTTAAATTTAATCCACTTCGATTCCACTCGATGCCTTAATATATTTGTTAGTGATTTCAGGTTTAAGAGGCAAGGAATGGATCAAGGAAGTGAAGAGAAAAGCATGCAAGATGGAGAATTCATGGAAAATAAGGATTTGGAAGATTCAAGGCAACGCGTATGCGTGACCGACGCGTACGCGTGATAAGGAAAGTTGCCAGGCGACGCATACACGTGACACTTGTCACGTGACCTCATTAAAGGAACACGCTGGGGGTAATTTCTGAGCTCAATCAGGCGCATATCCAACTCATTTTTGAAGTATTTGAAACAAGATTCAAGAGGGAACAAGAGAGAGCAATTAGGAGTAGTTTAGAAACATGCTTTAGGTCATATTCTAGAGAAAGAAGCTCTCTCTTCTCTCTAGAATTAGGGTAGAATTAGGTTAGATTTTCCTTAGATTTAGGTTTAATTCTTGTCCTGCTTTAATTTTCCTTGCAATCTATTATTCATACATCTTTAGTCTCTTAGTTTACATTGTTAATTTTCCTTTTATGTCATTTTTATGTTTATGAATTCTTTGTTGCTTTTAATTTCAATTAATGCAATTTATGTTTTATGTTTGTTAATGTTTGATTAAGTTGTTAGTTATTAATTTCTTGCAATTGGTAGTTGTTAGATTTTATATTTCTTGCAATTTTATCATGCTTTCCTTTTTATGCCTTCCAAGTGTTTAATAAAATGCTTGGTTGGATTTTAGAGTAGATTTTGGTACTCTTGGGTTGTGATTGAGGACTTAGGTTCCTTGAGATCATTGATGTCCAGTTCCATTGGTGATTTAGGATTGTTAATTGGTTCTAGGACCAATTATGTCCACTTGACTTAACCCTCCGATGTTAGAGGACAACTAAGTGGAATTAATCCTTTGTAATCACCATGTTGTGGTCAACGATCCAAGATAGGATACCTTGACTCTCAATCCTTGCCTTGAGTAGCTTTTAGCTTTAATAATTTCTTAGTTGTTAGTTTTAATTTCTTGTTTATCAAACCCAAAATAAAAAAATATACTTTCCCATAACCAATAATATGAACACTTCCCTGCAATTCCTTGAGAGATGACCCGAGGTTTAAATACTCTCGGTTTTTATTAGGTTTGTACTTGTGACAAACAAATTAAACTTTGATTGATGGTTGTGTGTCGGTTTTGATCTATACTTCGACGAAATTATTTTGTGAAAATTCTTAACCGACATTTATCCTACATTAAACTCTCTTGTTAATTTTGGTTCTTTTTAATACAATTTATGTTTTCATGATTATTGTTGCTTCTTTTAATTGTTGTTATAGTCATCTTCCTTTTGGTAGCTTTAGATTTTATTATTATTGCAATTTTACCATGCTTTACTTTATGCCTTCCAAGTGTTTGTAAAAATACTTCTCTTAGTTATAGGATAGATTTTTACACTGTTGACTTGGAATTGAGTAATTGGGGGTAACCTTGATGCCATTAATGTCAGAATTGATTGATTATTTGGAGACTTTAATTAATCTCGTTTCCATTAATGAGTAAGACCTATGGATTGAGGTTGATTAAGCCTGGTTGAGTTATCTCATCATTCGAGGTTGACTAATTGGGTTTGCTCTTATAATTGTCATGTCGTGGTTAGTGACACAAGAGTCATTGATGTCAAATGTTGATTGGTGATTTAGGGTTGTTAGTTGTTCTTATTTCCATTGACGAGTAAGACCTATGGATTAAGATTGACTATGCCTATTTGACTTTCTCCTGATGTGGAGATGACCAAATGGGATTAACTCTAGGTAATCACCATTTTTGTGGTTAATGACTTGGTTAGGAATCCTTGATTCTCAATCCTTGCCATGAGTGTCCTTTAGTATTTATATTTCTTTAGTTGTTGGCTTTACTTTCTTGTTATTTAATTTCCTGCCTGTTTATCTGCAAACCCCCTTTTTTATACTCAAAACCGATAATATGCACACCTCACTGCAATTCCTTTGAGAGACGACCTGAGATCTAATACTCTCGGTATTTTTATTGGTTTGCACTTGTGACAAATAAAATTAAACTCTGATAGCGGGTCATTTATCGGTTTGGGACTATACTTGCAACGAAGCGATTTTTTTATTGGGAAAATTCCGAACCGACGTTTGGCTCCGCGTCAGCACTATACAAGAACCGCGTATACAAGATGGGGTCGTTGTTCGCCAGTAGCCTCTGCACATCCACGTTGAGGTCGTCGTCAGGCTTTGCTCCCAGTTAAGCCGTCGAGCCCGAAGAAAATTTGGATTTGAGGCTGTAGGTGTATTTGCTCTAACACAGCCTTTAGCAGTAGGCTCAGGAGCTTAACGACTATCGGAAGAGGTATTAGGAGATCCTCAATCGCGTGGCATCTATTGATGAGCTCTGGTTGGAGTGGAGAGAGTCGTTGGAGTGGATGCAGTGTGTGGAGGCTCAGATGGTGGTGTACTAGTCCAAGATGCGCACTGCTGGCATCGACCTTACTGGTGGCAGCGTACTGTTGCAGGTGGCAGCGGTCTTGCTGGTAGCATATAGACATTACTGCCTTCTGCGTCGCCGACTTAGGGCTACGGGACCGACGGTAACCAATTGGTGCCAACAATATTGTTGGAAGAATTTGCTGGTAACCAATTAGTTTTTCGAGCTGATAATCCGTCAGAACTTCCGATGATAATTATCGTCGGATGAAAAAATTTCAGCGATAAATATTTACTGGCGAAATTTATACCGTCTAATTGTTTGCGATAAAAAATCCAATGATACTTAACATTTTCTTATTATAAAATATATCTACTAGTTAGAACTTTTAAAATACTATCTTTCAAAAATATGTATTAATAAACTACTTTCTAAAATAAGTTTTATATTTGAAAAATAACTTGTACATATGATCCAGATTTTTGTAAGAATATTTGAATTAAAAGGTGCATATAAAAATTGAAACAAAATTCGATCTCAACCTTTTTACAATTTTTTTATAAAAAATTTAAGGCCGTTCACAAAAAATTTAAAAAAATATATTTAATATAAAATTACCAAATTTTAATGGTGTAAATGTTTTATTTTTTTTAATCATGGTTAAAAAAATAAAAATATATATCTAATATTTTGTTATTTTTGTTGTGTGTTTCTAAATCTTTTCAAATTTT
Source organism: Arachis ipaensis (assembly GCF_059453495.1). Taxonomy (NCBI): domain Eukaryota; kingdom Viridiplantae; phylum Streptophyta; class Magnoliopsida; order Fabales; family Fabaceae; genus Arachis; species Arachis ipaensis. The sequence goes on along the minus strand of NC_142443.1, from coordinate 116,368,690 downwards.
TTTTATTGTTTGTATATTTTTAAAATTATTTTTGTCGATAAAATAAACTTTAAGATACCATTTTTATTTGTAGTATATATATATACCTACCAAAGTCTTTATGTGTCAAGAAATGCATTTATTATTAGAAGTTTCACGTATACTTTATTTTTCTTTGTATAAAGTTAAGTTGTGGGTCTAGTCTTTGTCAATTTAGGTATTCATGGATAGGAATAATCTTTTCCTGATGACAGGGATGTGAGCAAGATCAGGAGGAGAAACCCACATGGTTGTTTGTTTAGTTTGACATATCTTTGTTTTGTGAATTGTGATAACCAAAGTTGATGATGAAGCAAGGGTTGTTTTGTGACTTGTCATGACAATGTTAGCAACTTTCCAAAAGGGATGATTGATGATTCTATACCCTAACACAAGAATATCCAAACTTTTGCCTCCTATTACAAAAGAGTCCAGGCGGTTAATCCGTTAATTCCCACGGACTCTTGAATGACACGTGGTGCGTCCTTCATTTATTGTTTATTTTATATATATATATATATATATATATATATATATATATATATATATATATATATATATATTATTTAGGTATTTTGGTCCTCCACTAGCCTCTCAAATTAGCTTAACAACACTAACATTTTCTATATCTAACTGGTTTTTGAGTGAGAATTGGTACAATTGATGAAAATGATATAAAATTATCGTATATATTTTATTAAGAGACGTATTTAAGTATTTTTTTTTAATTTGTTGTTTGAAGACTTTTTGAATAGACAAATTCTAAATGCATGGAGGAACTTTAAAAACTTGAGGCCAGTTATTCTATCTTTTGAGGTGCTTACTAATAAGCGAAGAATTTATAAATGCGAGGAAAAATAATTCTTTTTATAGAAAATGTTAAGTGCCCGTGTGTGTGTGTTAAGTACAATTTTCCTTTATATATTACATTGTTATTGTTATTTAATTTAGAATATTTTTTTTTTCGATTTTAACCATTTATCTGATGGACATTGTGTCTCCTAACAATTATAAAAACATAAATCGATTTTCACCTATTTTTGTATTTGTTCCATCTAGTCGTTGGAACCAGTTGACAGTAGGTCACACGTTGACGTGTCATGTAATGTGTCTATGTGGCTTTGTCTCCTTCCTAATATGGATAAATCGCTCCCTAAACTCCTCAATTTCTCAACCGTCCAGCGTGATCTCTACACCACTTTTCTCGCTCCCTCTCCGCCGCCACCACCTCCCTCTCCCTCCAAAACTCTCTCTCCCTCCACCTAAATCCCCGCTGTCGTAAAAACCTTCATCTCCGATCCAAAATGAAACACAAGTGGTCGGAGCAGGAGAAACAAACCCTTCTGTCAAAAGCACTCTGAACTACTCTGCTCCAGCACCCTTGCTAAGCTCAAGACCCTACACCACAACCGCGATCCCCGCCTTCCCTTTCGTGTGATCATGGCGCGACGTCTCCATGAAGGTCCAGAACATGCGCCACAAGTACCTCGACATCAAGCAAAATATCCAAGCTCTCTCACCTCACTCTTTCAACTGGTCCGATGGTCTCAGTCACTTGGAGAAGTTTCTTTATCACGAGGAAGTTTTCGGAGATATTCCTTCATCTTCCTTGATTACAAAAAATGGTTCTAATTTTATGATTTCATTGCAAAGCCTTGGATTTTTGTGTTTTGATGATGATATTATTGATCCTCAGAATATCAATATTCCCATTGTGGACATTTTCTTTAATAGAGTGAAATTTAACTTCAATGTGTTTTATTCTAGAATATAAAACCAGGTTTTTAGAAATATTAATGGCACTCATGTTGTCATACATCAAAGGAATATTATATACATTCAACTTGTATTCATCTAATTGAGTTTTTAACCAAAGAAGTTGACAACAACATAGAGAGGCAGCGATATACACAGCTTCAGCAGTAGACAGCGCCATTGTCCCTTGTTTCTTGCTGGTCCATACATTCAAGGCATTTTCAATAGTGCAGTAAATACCACTGGTGCTTCTCCTATCTATTCAGTCACCTATAAAATCAACTTCTGAATATCCAATTAAATTAAAAAAATTCAAATTTGGGATACAATAACCCATAATTTGTAATACCTAGGATGTAGTGAATGATTCTCTTCACTGCACTCATGTGAGACTTTGGGTTGGGATTGAAATCTCGAACACAACCCCGCACTAAATATTATATCAGGTCTTGAGGCTGTTAGGTACAAAAGTGAGCCTATCATTCCTCGATATCTTGTATCATCAACATCCTTTCCATTCTCATCTTTATTTAGCTTTGTAGAGGGATGCATGGGGTGCTCATCGGCTTAGCAAGTTCCATTCTGAACTTGTTTACCAACTCTTTAGCATATTTTTCTTGATGAACAAAGATTTCATCCTTCATTTGTTTGATTTGCAGCCCAAAAAAAAGGTTAGTTCACCCATGAGACTCATCAAATTCACTTGTCATTAAGCTTGCAAATTCTGCACAAAGAGATTCATCAGTAGATCCAAAAACTATATCATCAACATATACTTGGACTACAATAAAATTATCATTTGAATTCTTTATTGTACCCCTTTGAAAATTATTTTTAATTAAAAAAGAACTAAGTTTCTCATACCAAGCTATAGGAGCTTGTCTTAATCCATAAAGAGCCTTAACTAGTTTGAAAACATGATTAGAAAATATTTCATTTTCAAAACATAGGGGTTGTTCAACATAGACCTCTCTATCTATAATTTCATTTAAAAATTATATTTTACGTCCATTTGGAACAATTTGAATCCGCGGTGTGCGACATGGGCAAGTAACAATCTAATAGCCTCCATTTTGGCCATTGGAGCAAACGATTCATCAAAATTGATTCCTTCTTCATGGTCAAATCTTTGTGCCACAAGCCGAGCTTTGTTTTTAGCAATTTTTCCATTTTCTCCCAATTTGTTTTTGAAAATTCATCTAGTTCTTGTCACTTTCTTTCCAATTGGTCTAGACACCAGCATCTATACTTAGTTTTCCTCAAATTACTGTAGCTCTTCTTCCATTGCTTTTACCGAAAATGGATCATCAAGAGCTTCTTCAATGTTGTTTGGTTTAATAGTTGAGAGTAAGGCCATATTGCTTGAATTCAGATTTTTAAGTGTTGATCTTGTAATTCTTCCCACTGATGGATCTCCAATAATGAATTTATGAGGATAATTTAGGTGTTTGATATCTATTTTTTGGGTTTAATTTGCATGCTGGTTATTCCGGAGTCAGAAGCATCATTAATTCCTTCTGTTGCCGTGGTATCAATAGGAACAGTAGGAGATGAAATAGAACTGTCTCATGCAGAACATTCCTGGGCAGTTTCTGGAGCAAGAATAGTAGAAATATCAGTAGGAACAGCAAGAGATGAAACAAAATTATCTCCTGCAGAACGTTCCTAGGCAGCTTCTAGATTTGTGACGACTTGGATAGCTTCAATACTTGGAATATCTGCATAATCATCTTTAAGAACACTAAAGGAAGCATTAGTATCAGAAAAATCAACGTGCATAGTCTCCTCAATAGTTTTTAGTGGTTTTGATATAAATCCTATAGGCCTTGCTAGAAGTGGAGTAACTAACAAAAATTCCTTCATATAATTTTGAATCAAATTTTTTCAGATTTTCTTTGACGTTTAAAACAAAATATTTTGTTCCAAAAACATGAAAATATTGCAAAGTAGGAGGAGTTCCTTTTCATGGCTCATAAGGTATCCCTTTTAAGAATTTTCTAATGATGGTTTGGTTCAAAATGTAGCAAGTTTTGTTAACAGCTTCAGCCCATAAAAACTTGCGAATACATTCTCATATAGCATGACTCAAGCCATATCTTAGAGACTTCTGTTTCTCCTTTCCATAACTTCATTTTGTTGAGGAGTTCTTGGGCATGAGAAACTGTGTGAAATTTTATTTTGTTCACAAAAGTTTTTAAACAAATCGTTTTCAAACAAATGGTTTTCAAATTCTTTTCCATGGTCACTTCTAATAGAAATAATGAAGAGATTTTTGATGTGGTTTAGAATTTCACAAATAAATTTTCGTTGCAAGTATAGTTTCTAAACCAACAAACAATCCTTTCATGCAAAAATTTGTTTGTCACAAATACAAACTCCAATAAAAATAAACCAAAGTATTCAAATCTCGGGTCGTCTCTCAAAAGAATTGCAGGAAAGTGTTCTTGTTATTGGTTATGGGACAAGTATTTGGGGTTTTGTGATAAGAGATATGAAACATAAATTGCAAGAAAATAAATGAAACTCAAATGATAAAAAGGTCTTGGCAAGGGTTGATGGTTAAGGATCTTTATCCTTATTACTAACCACAACATGATAATTGCAAGAATCAATCTCATTAAGTCATCCTCTAACAAGTGAAGAAAAGTCAAATGAGCTACACCAATCCTAATCCATAAGTCCTAACCACTCACCAATTAACTTAGTGAGAGCTAGAGTCAATGGACACCAATTATCAAGACTTGGACATTAGCAACTCAAGTTCACCTAAGTTACCATCCCAAGCCAAGAACACAAAAATCTACTCTAACATCCTTCCAAGCATTTAATCAAATACTTGGAAGGCATAAAAGGAAAGCAAGATAAAATTGCAAGAAAAGTAAATCTACACTACCAATTGCAAAAAATTAACAACAATAAAGCAAATCGACAATAAAATAAATCAAACATAAATTGCATTAAAGGAGAATAAAAGAAACAAGAGTGCATCAACAACAAAGTGAACAAGTACAAGGAGTAAAGTACAAAACTAGGAAAGTAAAGGTAAAAGAACAAGAAATTGTAAAGGAAAAGTAAATCAAAGTATGAATTAAACCTAGATCTAAGAAATCCTAATCTACATCTAACCTAATTTTAGAGAGAAGAGAGAGCTTCTCTCTCTAGAAACTAACTAAAACATGATGAAAACTCAACTATGTGTCCCCCCTTGACTCCTCTTGATTTCTGCATGTAATAGGCTCAGAAAATGAGTTGGATTTGGGCCAGGAAAGATAAGAAATTGCCCCCAGCATTTTCACTTTAATGAGATCATATGCAAGATGCGACGTGTACCCGTGGGTCACGCATACGCGTCGCTTGGCATTTTTGCTTTCCACGCGTACGCGTCATGTCACGCGTACGCGTCGCCATGCGACTTCACATTCACGCGTGTGCGTCGTTCCACGCATACGCGTCGATGAATGCACTCTAAATCATTGATTTTCCATGATCTCTCCACTTTGCGTGCTTTTCTCCTCACTCCTTTGATCCATTCCTAGCCTTTTCAACCTGAATTCACTAGCAAACACATCAAGGCATCTAGTGGAATCAAAGATGAATTAAAATTATCAAATTAATGGCCTAAAAAGCATGTTTTCATACTTAAGCACAAATTAAGAGAGAATTACAAAACTATGCTATTTCATTGAATAAATGTGAGAAAAGTTGATAAAAATCCCCTAAATTAAGCACAAGGTAAACCACGAAATTGGGGTTTATCAAATCTCCCCACACTTAAACCAAGCATGTCCTCATGCTAAGCTTAAAGAAGGACAAGAAAAGGGGTATGAACATTTATTTAATGCAAAGAAACTATACGCACCTATCTATATGAATACAACTAAATGCAAAGGGATTCTACCTACTTGGTTAAAAATGAATCAATCTCCAAAAATATATATAAGCAAGTAGGGCAAAGATAGTATGATGATTCATGAATCCTACCAATTCAAATATCAAAATAAAATTCAAATAGACTTGCAAGAAGAAAGCTCATGAAAGCCGGGAACAAGGAATTGAGCATCGAACCCTCACGGGATGTGTATCCGCTCTAGTCGCTCAAGTGTATAGGGTTTATCCACTCAATTCTCTTCTAATCATGCTTTCTAAGATTTATTTTTCATCTAACAATCAACAATTATTTAATGCATGCATACATATATCATGAGGGCTTATCCATAGGTTGTAATGGGGTTAGGGTCAAGGTGAGGTTATATTTGGTCAAGTGGATTAGAATTTGAATCTTTGATTAACCCAAGCTTCCCACCTAACCTATATAACAACCTATAAAAATCTAATACAAGCCTAACTACCCATTCTTCACTTTTTCACACACTCATGCATTTTCCTTTTTTATTCACATCCCATATGCATTGATTATTATTGAGCCTTACTTTGGGGCATTTTTGTCCCCTTGTTATTGCTTTTCTTTTTCTATTTTTGTTTTTTTTTTATTTTTTTATTTTGTATATATATTTTTTTCTATTTTTCCTTTGTATTTTTTTTTCTTTTCAAACTAAAAATATATACAAGAGCATCAATGAATATGGTTTAACATTTAATGTATGAGTATGTACCCAATTTCCGAGATCTTCAATGAAAATAAAAACTCACTCTTACCTCAACCAATGTCCCAAATTTCCCCACACTTGAATGATACACACTCACTAGCCTAAGCTAATCAAAGATTCAAATAAAGGACATTTATTGTTTTTCGCTTTAAGGCTTGTAATGTGCTCAAAGTTGGCTAACAATGGAAGATAAAAAGTAAGGCTATTTGGGTAAGTGAGCTAATTGAAACAATGGCCTCAATCATATAAATGCATGTATACATAAAATAATGGACATAAAGAATCAAACAAATCAAAGATTACAATCATAGAAAGAGAATAATGCACACAAGAAGGAAAATAGTGGTTATATGATGTAACCACACAATTAGGCTCAAATCTCACATGCTTGTGTTCTTAGCTCAAAACATGATCCACAATGTATAGTTCAAGCAAGTTCGATGAAAAATTTTTACTCAAATCAATTGGGGTACCTAATAGATAAAATTCTTGAAAAAGTTTCATTATATATATGCAAAATAAGAAAATGCAATTAAAAAAAATCCTAAAAGACCTAAAAAAATGAAATGAAATGCACAAGTGTTGGGATTAGAAATTTGTCACCTAAAAGCGCCGACTGGTCAAACGACCTCCCCACACTTAAAAGATTGCACCGTCCTCGGTGCATTCAAAGATGAGCAAGAGGGTATGGCGACTTGCCAAGTTTCCACCTTCAGATGGTGGATCAACCGGCTGCTGCGTGTTCTGTTTCTCACTTTCATTTTTGCCTATAATGACTCATCCTGAAAATAAAAGACACGGTAGTAAGAAAAGTGGTGCACGGAATTGCAATCACACTTTCACAACTCTGCACAACTAACCAGCAAGTGCACTGGGTCGTCCAAGTAATACCTTACGTGAGTAAGGGTCGATCCCACGGAGATTGTCGGCTTGAAGCAAGCTATGGTCATCTTGTAAATCTTAGTCAGGCGGATTCAAATGGTTTTAAGGTTTTGATAATTAAAAGATAAATAACACATAAAATAAAATAAAGATACTTATGTAATTCATTGGTGGGAATTTCAGATAAGCGTTTGGAGATGCTTTGTTGCTTCTGAACCTCTACTTTCCTATTGTCTTCATCCAATCATGCGTGCTCCCTTCCATGGCAAGCTGTATGATCCTCTCAGTGAAAATGGTCCAAGTACGGTTTCTGCACGACTAATCAACTGTCGAATTTCTCGTCTCGGATGAAAAATACCAGGTATAGCTACCGCACGGCTAATCATCTGTCGGTTCTCACTTGTGTCGGAATAGGATCTCTCTATCCTTTTGCACACTGTCACTGCGCCCAACATTCATGAGTTTGAAGCTCGTCACAGTCATCCCTTCCCAGATCCTACTCGGAATACCGCAGACAAGGTTTAGACTTTTCGGATCTCAGGAATGCTGCCATTTGATTCTAGCCTATACCACGAAGGTTCTAATCGCACGGACTCGGTCTGTGGATTAGAGACCCAAGAGAATATACTCCGACTGTCGTCCAATGACTACGTTAAACATCATGTAGACCGCTTGTGGTTGTCAGGCACGCGGATCTTGGCTAAGCGAGTAACGAAGATAGTGGGAGATTGTCACGGGTCACCCCTTCATTCTGACTTAACTGAATTGAGTACGAGAGTATATCTTGGAGAAGAAGTAAGCGTGAATTAAAAGAGAAACAATAGTACTTGCATTAATTCATGAAGAACAGCAGAGCTCCGCACCTTAATCTATGAGGTGTAGAAACTCCACCATAGAAAATACATATGAGAAAAAGGTCTAGGCATGGCCGTGTGGCCAGCCTCTAAATCTGAAATATGGCATAAGATCCATGATTCCAATTTGATAAAAGATCTGAATACAATAATAAAAAGTGCTATTTTGACTAAAGTAGTTACTAAAGGTTACAGAAAATAAGTAACTAAGTGCAGATAGTGCAGAAATCTACTTCCGGGGCCCACTTGGTGTTTGCTTGGAATGAGCATTGAGCTTTACACGTGCATAGACCTTTTCTAGAGTTAAACGCCAGCTTAGATGCCAGTTTGGGCATTTAACTCCAGTTCTAGTGGCAGTTCTGGCATTTTACGCCAGAAAAGGGTCTCTGGTGGGCGTTTAGACGCCAGTTTGGGCCATCAAATCTCGGGCAAAGTATGGACTATTATATATTTCTAGAAAGCCCAAGATGTCTACTTTCCAAAATAATTGAGAACGCGCTAATTGGGTATTTGTAGCTCTAGAAAATCCATTTCGAGTGCAGGAGGGTTAGAATCTAACAGCATCTGCAATCCTTTCTCAGCCTCTGAATCAGATTTTTGCTCAGGTCCCTCAATTTCAGCCAGAAAATACCTGAAATTATAGAAAAACACACAAACTCATAGTAAAGTCCAGAAATGTGATTTTTGCATAAAAACTAATAAAAATATAATAAAAAGTAACTAAAACATACTAAAAACTATGTAAAAACAATGCCAAAAAGGGTATAAATTATTTGCTCATCAAAAAGTAAATGCAAAAGTAAGGAAGCATACATTGTTGGAATGAAGTAATAATCACTAACATGGAGTGAGTGACACAATGTGCGACATGGATAAAAGTAAGTGTGCATTCTAAGTTGCGCACGGTTTAGAACACACACACTAACATAAAAAACTATGTCGCAGTTACACAAAAAGGAACATGCACTTCATTCATCCTAATGTGCTTGAGATGCTCTAAACTCGTAGGTTAAAACAACCAAACAAGCAATACAGAAGCATGAAAGCGTTCAAGACAAAAAAAAATATATGGATGCATATCATCAAGAAACACAACGCATTAAGATAAATACATGACATCCGTCAAGAAATTGCCTACTCAAAGAAAAGAATTCAAATCACATGGTGGCCAAATCATGCAATTCAAAAAGATTTAAGAAGGTTGAGGGCAATGTCATTCACTTGGTGTTCACAAAATTAAACATTAAAAACTCAAACCAGGTAACAATTTGTAACCTCCACAAGAGAATCAAGCAATGAATATCCATAAACAATTATGCTAAAATAGCATTCAGTTAGTAATAAACAGCAATATACAGTAAACAAAATTAATAATCCAACACTTGTAATGTAAAATAAAAAAATTGATGAAAACTAAACTAACTAAACAACTAACTATCTAAAAGGAATGGTTATAAATGGTGTTTAGTAGCGTTGGATGATGGGTAAGAGAAGGGAAGAAGAGAAGAGAAGAGAGAAGAAGAAAAGGAATAGAAAGAAGAGAAGAAAAGAAGGTGATGAAACAGGGCTGTCCACGCGTGCGCGTGGGGTGGTGAAATGGAAGCGACGCATACGCGTGATGGGTTATTTAGAGAGTCGATGCGTACGTGTGAGGTGACGTGTACACGTTGGTAGGCTTGTGTCTCGCGCACAAAGTAGGCATAACTCTCTGGATTTTGTATGGAGGTGGAATTTTTGAATCCACGTGCGCGTGGGTGACGCGTATGCGTGGATTGTCGAAAAGCTTGGAGTCACGCGTACGCGTGGGTGACATGTACGCGTGGGTTGCTGCTTTGTTTTTCAAAATTTTTCAAGTTCTTGCACCAAACCAAGCATTCCAAACCTCCAAACAGCTACCAAAACACCATAAAACCTTATTTAACATACCAAGCTACCAAATAAACTCAACAAACCAATCAAAACATGAAATTAAACTAATTTTACCAATATTTACAAAAGAGAAAAAATGAAAAGAGGTTACCATGGTGGGGTGTCTCCCACCTATCACTTTTATTTATTGTCCTTAAGTTGGACTTATGGGGAGCTCCTCATCAAGGTGGCTTGTGCTTGAAGCCATCCTTGAACATCCACCAATGCTTGAGTCTCCAATAAGCTCCATTCTTCAAATTTAATACCTTCAAGCCTTGATGGAGTTCCTCACAAACCATGAGCTCCCAAAATTGATTCTCCTTGTGCGATCCGGGATCCCACACTTTGTTTTGACACCCGTCTTCAAGTTGATTCTCATTAGACCATCCGAGTGGCAAGCAAGATGAATTCTCAAAGAAGTGCCAAATTCTCTTTCTAGACCCACCTAATTGAGCACTAGCCAAACCTTTGTACCTCATCTTTGATGTGTCAACCAAAATGAGCCTTGATTTGCAATGCCAACCATGAAACATCCTTCTTTTGCGCTTTGTCCCACAAAGTTCTCTAAGTTGACCATCCGTTTCAAGCAAGCCATATTCGAGTGGGACAATAAAGCTAATAGAGATGAATTTTACCAACTCAAACGTAGGAGTAGATGACAACCTAGGCAAAGAAGCTTCCAAGGATCTTGACAAAGCGTATTCAACTCCTGTCCTTCCTTTTCTAAGGACCTCCATCTCTTCACAAGATTTTCCAATTTCAATCCTTCGTCATCAATTCCATCCAACTCTTCTCCATCATTCAAATTATAAATGGGAGGATGAGAGAAATCTACCTCCACATTGCTTTCTATTTCACCGGGAGAAGATTCTTCAAGTTCAAAGGATTCACCACCAAGAAGTTTTAATGCTTGATCTTTATCACCAAGGGAACTCAATTCTTGCTCTATCCCGTCCAATTCTTCATATGGAATATGCCTTGGAGGTTGTTCACTTTCCTCCTCAACATCAAATTCAATCTTCTTGGAGGGATTTTCTTTGACTTTAGATTCCCATGGGGGTTCCGCATCTCCTAAGTCTTCAACCACTTCTTCCTCTTCTTCAACAATCATGGGTTCCTCCAATTGTTCTAACACAAAGCAATATTCCTCATTTTCCACCGGAGTTTCCAATCTCTCTTTCATGCTATGCTCTTCATTTGATTCTCCACATGTGGCCATGGGAGCGCCTTGAGTGTTCAAGCATTGGGAGGCCAATCGGTTTACCACCGCATCTAAGGCGACCGTGAATTCTAGCACCTCCCTTTGCATTTCTCTTTGTCTTTGAAGTAGCAAAGTGAGAGAATCATCCATTGGGGCTTGGGGTGGAGAGGAGGGTTCATTGTTTTGAAGGGAGGGTTCATAATAGGAAGGTGGTTCTTCTTGGTAAGGGTATGGAGGTGGTGTATATGAAATTTGTGGTCCTTGGGAGTATTGATGTTGGAATGTGGGTGACTCTATGGATTTTCTAACATAATGGTCACAAGGATGAGGGAAGGGTGATTGGTCATATGATGGATGAGGGTTATAGGAAGGTATTTGGTGAAAAGGGGCTTGTGAGTTTGGTTGAGGACTATGTTGAGGATGAGGCTCATAGGCATGTGGTGGTGGTTGTTGACAAGTACAATGAAGATTACCACATCCAGTAGATTGATATGCATAAGGAGTGGAATTATACCTATACGAAACTGGAGGGGGTTGTTGCCAAGTAGGATAAGTATATGCTTGAGGCTCCTCCCACCTTTGATTGTTCCAACCTTGATGAACATTCTCATTGAAATTCTCATTTCCTACAACATAGTTGTAACCACACTCATAGCCAAAAGGATGAGAATTCATAGTATCAAGAGCAAATGAAAACAAAATCAATTAAGAAACAAGAAAACTAAATCCTAAAACTAGCAAAGACTAACAAGCAATCCAAAAATCAAGCTATTCACAATATTAACATATGTATAATAACCAATAACAAGGCACACATTTACAATTCCCCGACAACAGCGCCATTTTGATGAAGAGATTTTTGATGTGGTTTAGAATTTCACGAATAAATTTTCGTTGCAAGTATAGTTTCTAAACCAACAAACAATCCTTTCATGCAAATATTTGTTTGTCACAAGTACAAATCCCAATAAAAATAAATCGAAGTATTCAAACCTCGGGTCATCTCTCAAAGAAATTGCAGGGAAGTATTGTTATTGGTTATGGGACAAGTATTTGGGATTTTGTGATAAGAGACACGAAACATAAATTGCAAGAAAGTAAATGAAACTCAAATGATAAAAAGGTCTTGGCAAGGGTTGATGATTAAGGATCTTTATCCTTGTTACTAACCACAACATGATAATTGCAAGGATCAATCTCATTAAGTCATCCTCTAACAAGTGAAGGAAAGTCAAATGAGCTACACCAATCCTAATCCATAAGTCCTAACCACTCACCAATTAACTTAGTGAGAGCTAGAGTCAATGGACACTAATTATCAAGACTTGGACATTAGCAACTCAAGTTCACCTAAGTTACCATCCCAAGCCAAGAGCACAAAAATCTATTCTAACATCCTTCCAAACATTTAATCAAACACTTGGAAGGCATAAAAGGAAAGCAAGATAAAATTGCAAAAAAAGTAAATCTACACTACCAATTGCAAGAAATTAACAACAATAAAGCAAATCGATAATAAAATAAATCAAACATAAATTGAATTAAAGGAGAATAAAAGAAACAAGAGTGCAACAACAACAAAGTGAACAAGTACAAGGAGTAAAGTACAAAACTAGGAAAGTAAAGGTAGAAGAACAAGAAATTGTAAAGAAAAAGTAAATCAAAGTATGAATTAAACCTAGATCTAAGAAATCCTAATCTACATCTAACCTAATTCTAGAGAGAAGAGATAGCTTCTCTCTCTAGAAACTAACTAAAACATGATGAAAACTCAACTATGTGTCTCCCCCCTTGACTCCTCTTGATTTCTGCATGTAATAGGCTCAGAAAATGTGATGGATTTGGGCCTGGAAAGCTCAGAAATCTCCCCCAGCATTTTCACTTTAATGAGGTCACGTGCGAGATGCGACGCGTACGCGTGGGTCACGCGTACGCATCATATCACGCGTACGCGTCGCCATGCGACTTCACGTTCACGCGTGCGCGTCGTTCCACGTGTACACATCGATAAATGCACTCCAAATCCTTGATTTTTCATGATCTCTCCACTTTGTATGCTTTTCTCCTTACTCCTTTGATCCATTCCTAGCCTTTTCAACCTGAATTCACTAACAAACACATCAAGGCATCTAGTGGAATCAAAGGTGAATTAAAATTAGGAAATTAAAGGTCTAAAAAGTATGTTTTCACACTTAAGCACAAATTAAGGCATAATTACAAAACCATGCTATTTCATTGAATAAATGTGAGAAAAGTTGATAAAAATTTTCTAAATTAAGTACAAATAAACCACAAAATTGGGGTTTATCAAGAAACAATTTTACAATCTTTTTCATTTTGAACTCTTTTGCAAAATTTTTCAAAAACAAGAAAAGCATCACTCATAAAAAGAAAATCCATCCATACCTTGTGTAGTCATCCACAATAACTAAGCCATAGAATTTTCTACCTAAATTTTGAGTTATAGTAGGACCAAAAAAATCAATATGCAGAAAGTTCTAAAACTCTTTTAATTGAGACATCTTCCTTAGCTTTAAAAGAAGACTTTGTTTGTTTATCCATTTGACAAGCATCACAAATAATATCTTTGTCAAACTTTATATTAGGAAGACCCCTAACTAAATTATTTTTGATTAATTTTGAAATTTGAAACATTCTAACATGTCCTAATCTTTTATGCCAAATTCATTTTTCAGAATCAAAAGAAGAGAAACATTTTACATTTTAATTTTTTAAATCATTTAGGGTGAGACCATAAACATTATCACACCTTTTGGCTATAAATAAGACAGATTTATTTTTTTCATTAACAACTTTTCATTCAAAGAAATTGAACTAAACTAAGTAGCCAAGATCACTTAATTGACTAATGCTAATTAAATTATATTTCAAACCATCAACTAAAAGAACATTGTCTATAAAAGTAGAGAAATTTTTACCGACTTTTCCGATGGCAATTATCTTACCCTTGCCATTATTATCAAAAGTGATGAAATCACCATTATAGTCATTAAGCTTGATGAAAGTAGAGTTTCCTGTCATGTGTCGTGAGCATCCGCTGTCCATGAACCATATGTCTTTCTTTTTTTAGATGCTAGACAAATCTGCATAAGCTTTAAGAAGACTTAGATATCCAAATTAATTTGGATCCTTTAATGTGAATTTTATTGGCTGCCCAAGGTCATTATAATCTAGCACAACAGTGTAAACTTTATCTCCATACTTCTTTAAAGAGATGAATCATTGCTTATAAGTATTCCATGTCTATTGCATCTATAACAAACAATTTTTTTGCTGAATTTGTAAAATTGCATGAAAAATTTCTGTTTTGCTTAGAAGCTTCATGTGAATGATTTTTGAAAATAGTGGTGCTTCCTTCTTTAGATCCCAAACTAGGTTTTTATGAAATGGGTCTTTGAATGGCTAAGATTTTATCCAAGTTATTAGATCCTTGAACAAATTTCGATAAATCAAAATTCAAAGACTTTATGGTTTCATGCAGTTTTTCATTTTTAGCACTAGGCATATTTTTCTTGTAAACTCTGAATTTCATTTTTTAAATTAATTTCTCTTTTCAAAATATCATTTTTGTTTTTTAAATTTACAACAAATGTATGTGCTATAATAAATATCTAATTTTGCTTTCAAAGAAGATATCTCATATCTCAAATCTTCGACTTCTTTCTTATACTTAGAGTATTTGGACAAAAGTTTACTAGAGTTATGAGTTAAATCATCAATAATCTCATGCAATTCTTCGGCAGTACAATCATAAAGATTTACCTTATTTTTGGATTCATTGTACTTAGTCATAAGACATACATCCTCATCATCATCTGATGTATCATTTTCCAAATCTTCCCAAGTAGCCATCAAAACATTCTTCTTTTCTTTCTTGCTTTCTTCTTTTCGCTTCAGCATTGGACATTCAGATTTGAAGTGTCCTAGTTTTTTGTAGTAGTGACAATTTTCTTTGTTTTCTTTCTTGTCCTCCTTAGAGGAAGAACCTATTTTTCTGCCTTTATATCTTATCATTTTTCTCAGCCTTCTTGCAAAGAAAACTATTTCATTGTCACTGGGGAAATTCTCATCTGATTCGGTTTCAACCATCAATTTCAGAGCAACACTTTTCTTCTTGTTTTCTGTCTTCAAATGAGTGGTTTCATATGCTAGAAGCTTTCCTCTTAACTCATAATAAGTGATTTGGTTAAGATTATTTCCTTCTTGTACTGCAGTAGTTTTTGTCTCCCACTTCTTTGTGAGATTTCTTAGAATCTTCCTAACCAACTCCTTTTCAGTGAATGGTTTTCCCATTGCGTCGAGTCTATTGATTATGATTGAAGATCTTTTGAACATTTCATCTATAGACTCTTTTTCTTTCATGAAAAACAACTCATAGTCTTTCATTAGCATATCGATTCTAGTTTCTCTTATTTGATTTGTTCCTTCATGAGTGACTTGAAGTTTCTGCCATATTTCCTTAGTAGATTTACATCTGGATATTTTTTTGTACTCTTCAAAACTTATAGCACAATACACCATATTCATTGCTTTTGCATTTGACTCCACTTTTTTCTTTTCTTCTTCCGTCCATTCTCTATCTTCCTTTGGAACGACTTGTCCTTCAAATGTTAGCTTAATTGGAATCTCAAGTCCATTCATGATGATCTACCACAGCTTGTAATCTGTGGCTTGAATAAAAATACTTATTCTCTCCTTTCGGTAGGAATAGTTAGTTCTATTAAAATAAGGCGGATGATGGTAGGATTGACCTTTGGTTAGGTTGAAAGGAACTTGATTGGTTGCCATAGATCTTTTCTTGAAACTATTAAGCTTGACTCCTAGAGCCTGAGCTCTGATGGCAATTGAAGGTTTTTTAGGCCTTGAGAAAGGAGGGGTTTTAATTAAAGCACTCTTTCAAAATTAGAAGCATGAAACTGAACAAGTAGGAGATTTTTCGATTTTAGTCTCCTGCAATTGCAGAAGATAAACGAAGAGAGAGTAGAGAGAATAACACCAAATTGATCCTGGTTCAACCTCAAAGCACAATGAGTTCTACGTCCAGTCTCCACCACAACAATGATAGAATTTCACTGTATCCAATTAAAATAGAACAGCCCAAGATATGAACAAACTGAAACTGTGTTGTATTTTCTTCCTAGATTAAGACTTATCACCTATAGGCTTTTTTAAAATATTCTCTCAAATGATCATATGCCTTTTTCTTAGTACTAGAAAGACTCAAAACTGAATATAAAATTCAAAACCAAGGTGAAAAAGAGAGACATTCAATTGTGTAATATTTAATTTTTGAATTATTTTTCTTATGTGTTCTCAATTCTGGTTCTTCTTCTTATATCCAAAAACCAAGCTAATGCTAGCCGTTGTAGTAGATTAATTTACATAGACAAGATGTTTTTCTTACTTTATGCAGTTGTAAATCTTTTTTTAAGGGATGATACGATACTTTCTTTTAGCAACAACACCCCTTCAGAATCACTTCAAATCTTGCTTTTAATGGATGATTCTTTTCAAATCTGTTTCAATTATTGCAATGTGCTCAACTATCCATTGCTTGCTGTAGATAATCATCATTATTGTTATATGTTTTTTTTTTCATTTTGACAACAATAGTCCTTTTTAATTTGATACTAAATAAGTATTTATATTAATTATTCAATATAATTAATTAAATATTTGTCATTACAAATAATTGTAAGATTATATTTTAAACTCAACAAGTAAAAATAGTCAAATTTTAGCATTAGACTTATGACTGACGAACGTTTAGCGATGACAAAACCTTTTATAAAGTTTATTATTGATGCCTTTGTCGTTGATAACACTTAACGTACTTGTAGTGATACTCGACGATATACATACCCCGATTAAGAACAAAAAGTCATAAATACTTTTCTAAATATTTGTAAACCTTAGGGGATACGTTGAATTCATGCATAGATTGATCAATTCCATATCAAATATTTTATTATTAAAAAATTAGGTATCGTGCGGTGGAATTCAATATATCTTTGTTAGAAATAAAAAGGTAATGCGAAGAAAGTATTGTTTGTATTATTCAATATGTGAAGAAAAGTATAACGTACAAGGGAATATATAGGTGCTAGAAGAATCAAAGCAATAAAAGCATAAAATCCTACAATAAATATACAGATATGCTATATAAACATAAATGATACTAACTGATCTGAATTGATCCTATTTATACTCTAACATCCTCCCTCAAACTCAAGTGGGAGTTAAGTATACCATCTTGAGTTTGGATACTAGAGTCTGAAAACGAGTAGGATGATGAGCCTTTGTGAAGATATCATTAGTCTGATCCAGAGTTCCAACAGCTATGAGACGAACAACATTATTAAGGAGATGTTTTCGGACAAAGTGACAA
This sequence comes from Arachis ipaensis, assembly GCF_059453495.1. Classification (NCBI taxonomy): domain Eukaryota; kingdom Viridiplantae; phylum Streptophyta; class Magnoliopsida; order Fabales; family Fabaceae; genus Arachis; species Arachis ipaensis. Next base: position 116,351,056 of record NC_142443.1, on the reverse strand, counting down.
TCAATCTCAATGTGTTTGGTGCGTTCATGAAAATGAATTATTCTTATGTGTTCTCAATTCTCATTCTTCTTCTTATATCCAAAAACCAAGCTAATGCTAGCGTTGCGGCAGATTAATTTACGGTTAAAACAAGATGTTTTTCTTACTTTATGCAGTTGTAAATCTTTCTTTTAGGGATGATACAATCCTTTCTTTTAGCAGCAGCACATCTCCTTTATAATCACTTCAAATCTTGCTTTTAATGGATGATTCTTTTCAAATCTGTTTCAATTATTGCAATGTGCTCAACTATCCATTGCTAGTTGTCCATAATCATCATTATTGTTATATTCTTTTTTTATCCATTTTGACAACAATAATTTCTTTTAATTTGATACTAAATAAGTATTTATATCAATTATTCAATATAATTAATTAAATATTTGTCATTACAAATAATTGTAAGACTATTTTTAAACTCAACAAGGAAAAATATTCAAATTTTAGCATTAGAGTTATGACTAACGAACGTTTACCAACAAAACCTTTTATAAAGTTTATTATTGACGCCTTTGTCGTTGATAATACTTAACGTACTTGTAGTGATACTCGACGATATACATACCCCCCGATTAAGAACAAAAAATTATAAATACTTTTTTTAAATATTTGTTAAACCTTATGGGATACGTTGAATTCATGCATAGATTTATCAATTCCATATCAAATATTTTATTATTAAAAAATTAGGTATCGTGCGATGGAAATTCAATATATCTTTGCTAGAAATAAGATGGTAATCTGAAGAAAGTATTTTATGTATTATTTAATATGTGAAGAAAAGTTTAATTTATAAGGGTATATATAGGTGCTAGAAGAATCAAAGAAATACAAGTATAAAATCCTACAATAAATATACAGATATGCTATATAAATACAAATGACACTAACTGATCTAAATCGATCCAAATTATGCTCTAACATCCTCTCTCAAACTCAAGTAGGAGCTAAGGATACCATCTTGAGTTTAGATACTAGAGTCCAAAAATAAGTAGGATGATGAACCTTTGTGAAGATATCAGCAGTCTAATCCAAAGTTCCAATAGCTATGATTCGAACAAAATTAATAAGGAGACGTTTCTAGACAAAATGATAATCAATCTCAATGTGTTTGGTGCGTTCATGCAAAACGAATTATTATTCTTATGTGTTCTCAATTCTGGTTTTTCATCTTATATCCAAAAACCAAGCTAATGCTAACCGTTGCAAAAGAGTAATTTACATTGAAGACAAGATGTTTTTCTTACTTTATGCAGTTGTAAATCGTTCTTTAAGGGATGATACGATCCTTTCTTTTAGCAATAGAATACCTCCTTCATAATCACTTCAAATCTTACTTTTAATGGATGATTCAATGTGCTCTACTATCCATTACTTGATGCCCATAATCATAATTATTGTTATATGTTTTATTTTTCCATTTTTACAACGATAATCTCTTTTAATTTGATACTAAATAAGTATTTATATCAATTATTCAATATAATTAATTAAATATTTCCCATTAAAAATAATTGTAAGATTATTTTTAAACTCAACAAGTAAAAATAGTCAAATTTTAGCATTAGAGTTATGACTAACGAACGTTTACCGACAATAAAATCTTTTATATAGTTTTTTATAGATGCCTTTGTCGTTGATAATACTTAACGTACTTGTAGTGATATTCGACGATATACATACCTCGATTAAGAACAAAAAATCATATATACTTTTTTAAATATTTGTTAAACCTGATGGGATACATTGAATTCATGCATAGATTGATCAATTCTATATCAAATATATTATTATTAAAAAATTAACTATCGTGCGGTGAAAATTCAATATATTTTTGTTAGAAATAAGAAGGTAATTGGTGCACAAAATTGTTACTCTCTTACAATTTCGCACACATGACCAGCAAGTGCACTGGGTCGTCCAAGTAATACCTTACATGAGTAAGGGTCGAATCCCACGGAGATTGTTGGTTTGAAGCAATCTATGGTTATCTTGTAAATCTCAGTCAGGAAGTCAATTATGTTTATCAATTGAATTGTGAGTAACCAGTAGAGCATAAATTAAAAGTTACTTGTTGTGCAGTAATGGAGAATATGTTGGAGTTTTGGAGATGCTTTGTCTTCTGAATCTCTGCTTTCCTCTGTCTTCTTGTTCACGCACGCACGTCCCCCTATGGCAAGCTGTGTGTTGGTGGATCACCGTTGTCAATGGCTACCTTCCATCCTTCCAGTGAAAACTACGCTCACGCGCTCTGTCACAGCACGGCTAATCACCGGTTGGTTCTCGATCCGGTTGGAATAGGATTTACTATCCTTTTGCGTCTGTCACTAACGCCCAGCCTTCAAGAGTTTGAAGCTCGTCACAGTCATTCAATCCTTGAATCCTACTCGGAATACCACAGACAAGGTTTAGACTTTCCGGATTCTCATGAATGCTGCCATCAGTTCTAGCTTATACCACGGAGATTCTGATTAAGGAATCTAAGAGATACTCATTCAATCGTATATAGAACGGAGGTGGTTGTCAGGCACACGTTCATGATTTGAGGAGGGTGATGAGTGTCACAGCTCACCACCTCCATCACAGTTAAGCGCGAATGAACATCTTAGATAGGAACAAGCGTGTTTGAATGGAAAACAGAAATACTTGCATTAATTCATCGAGACACAGCAGAGCTCCTCACCCCCAACAATGGGGTTTAGAGACTCATGCCGTCAGAGAATACAAAGTTTAGATCTGAAAATGTCATCAGATCCAAAATAAGTCTCTAAAAGTTGTTTAAATACTAAACCAGTAGCCTAGGGTTACAAAATATGAGTGGACTATGATGGATGATGCAGAGATCCACTTCTGGGGCCCACTTGGTGTGCTGGGGCCCACTTGGTGTGTGCTGGGGCTGAGACTTTAAGCAATTCACGTGCAGAGGCCATTTGTGGAGTTGAACGCCAGTTTTTGTGCCAGTTTGGGCGTTCAACTCCAGTTTTTTATCCTTTTCTGGCGCTGGACGCCAGAATTGGGCAGAGGACTGGAGTTGAACGCCAGATTACGTCGTCTATTCTTGTGCAAAGTATGGACTATTATATATTTCTGAAAAGCCCTGGATGTCTACTTTCCAACGCAATTGGAAGCACGCCATTTCGAGTTCTGTAGCTCCAGAAAATCTACTTTGAGTGCAGGGAGGTCAGAATCCAACAGCATTAGCAGTCCTTTTTCAGCCTAAATCAGATTTTTGCTCAGCTCCTTCAATTTCAGCCAGAAAAATACCTGAAATTACAGAAAAACACACAACTCATAGTAAAGTCCAGAAATATGAATTTTTCCTAAAAACTACTGGAAATAAACTAAAAACTAACTAAAACATACTCTAAACTATATAAAATTATCCCCAAAAAGCGTATAAAATATCCGCTCATCACAACACCAAACTTAAACTGTTGCTTGTCCTCAAGCAACTAGACAAATAAAATAGAAGACTCATAGGTTGAGAAGCAATAATATCTCAGAGTTTTTGATTGAAGCTCAGATCCTAATTAGATGAGCGGGACTAGTAGCTTTTTGCTTTTGAACAGTTTTGGCATCTCACTTTATCCATTGAAGCTCAGAGTGATTGGCATCTATAGGAACTCAGAATTCAGATAGTGTTATTGATTCTCTTAGTTCAGTGTGATGATTCTTGAACACAGCTTCTTTATGAGTCTTGGCCGTGGCCCTAAGCACTTTGTTTTCCAGTATTACCACCGGATACATAAATGCCACAGACACATAACTGGGTGAACCTTTTCAGATTGTGACTCAGCTTTGCTAAAGTCCCCAATTAGAGGTGTCCAGAGTTCTTAAGCACACTCTTCGTTTCGCTTGAACCTTGACTTTAACCGCTCAGTCTCAAGTTTTCACTTGACACCTTTACGCCACAAGCACATGGTTAGGGACAGCTTGGTTTAGCCGCTTAGACCAGGATTTTATTCCTTTAGGCCCTCCTATCCACTGATGCTCAAAGCCTTGGGATCCCTTTTATTTGCCCTTGCCTTTTGGTTTTAAGGGTTATTGGCTTTTTCTGCTTGCTTTTTCTTTTTTCTCTCTTTTTTTTTTTCAAATTTTTCTGCAAGCTTTATTCTTTGCTGCTTTTTCTTGCTTCAAGAATCATTTTTATGATTTTTCAGATTATCAATAACATGTCTCATGTTCATCATTCTTTCAAGAGCCAACATATTTAACAGTCTTAAACAACAAATTCAAAAGACATATGCACTGTTCAAGCATTCATTCAGAAGACAGAAAGCATTGCCACCACATTTAACTAATTAGAATTTCTCTTATTAAACTCGAAATTTTATTGCCTCTTATTCAAAAGATCTATTATTTTATTCATGTTTGCTGATGATGAGAAAAATAGACTATAACTTAATTGGGGATAAAATCAAACTAGACACTAATTACTACTAATGATCATGTAATGAAGACACAGACATAGATAAGCACTTATCATAGAGAAAACAAAAAACAGAGAAAGCAAGAACAAGGAATGAGTCCACCTTAGTGATGATGATGGCATTTCCTTCTTGAGGCACCAATGATGTTCTTGAGCTCTTTTATGTCTCTTCCTTGCCTTTGTGGCTTGATTCCTAGTGATTTTTGGTATTTCTATCCTCAGTTGCTTCCAATAATTATGTGGAGGGAAGTGCATCCCCTGAGGTATCTCTTGATTTGCAGCCACATGTTCTACCACTGAGCTATAGATCCTTTACATAATTGTTTTACCACACCAAACTTAGAATGTTGCTCGCCCTCGAGCAAAAGAAGAGGGAATTGCACACAACTCTGGGCGTTCAGCGCCAGGTTGGTGCCCATTTTGGGTGTTCAACGCCCATTTACTAGCCATGTCTGGCGTTGAACGCCAGAACCATGCTCTGTTCTGGCGTTGAACGCCAGACAGGTGCTTCCTCCAGGGTGTGATTTTTCTTCTGCTGTTTTTGATTCCGTTTTCTATTTTTAATATTTATTTTGTGACTCCACATGATCATGAACCTAATAAAACATGAAAAATCATGAGAATAAATAAAAATTGGGTTGCCTCCCAACAAGCGCTTCTTTACTGTCCTTAGCTGGACTTTGCCGAGCTTTTAATCTATCTTCAGCCTTGAGCATTCTTGCTCAGTGTTGCCTTCAAGATAATGCTTGATTCTCTGTCCATTGACAATGAACTTCTTATCAGAATCAATATCTTGAAGCTCCACATAACCATATGGTGATACACTTGTAATCACGTATGGTCCCCTCCACCGGGATTTCAGTTTCCCGGGGAATAGCCTGAGTCTAGAGTTAAACAACAGAACCTTCTGTCCTGGTTCAAAGATTCTAGATGACAGCTTTCTGTCATGCCAGTTTTTTGATTTTTCTTTATATAGCTTGGCATTTTCGAAAGCTGTGAATCTGAACTCCTCTAGCTCATTTAGCTGGAGCAATCTTTTTTCTCCTGCTAATTTGGCATCAAAGTTTAGGAATCTGGTTGCCCAGTAGGCCTTATGTTCCAGTTCCACGGGCAAGTGGCATGCCTTACCATACACGAGTTGGTATGGAGAGGTCCCTATAGGGGTCTTGAATGCTGTTCTGTAAGCCCACAGAGCATCATCCAAGCTCCTTGCCCAATCCTTTCTACGGGTATTTACTGTCCGTTCCAGGATTCTCTTTAATTCTCTGTTAGAGACTTCAGCTTGCCCATTGGTTTGTGGATGATATGGTGTGGCCACTTTGTGGCGAATTCCATACCGAACCATGGCAGAGTAAAGCTGTTTATTGCAGAAGTGAGTGCCCCCATCACTGATTAACACTCTAGGGACACCAAACCTGCTAAAGATATATTTCTGGAGGAACTTCAGCACTGTTTTAGTATCATTGGTGGGTGTGGCAATAGCCTCGACCCATTTTGATACATAGTCAATTGCCACCAGAATATAAGTGTTTGAATATGATGGTGGAAAAGGTCCCATGAAGTCAATTCCCCATACGTCAAACAACTCAATTTCCAAGATTCCTTGTTGAGGCATGGCGTAACCATGAGGCAGATTACCAGTTCTTTGGCAACTGTCACAATTACGTACAAACTCTCGGGAATCTTTATAGAGTGTGGGCCAATAGAAGCCACATTGGAGGACCTTGGTGGCTGTTCGCTCACCTCCGAAATGGCCTCCATATTGAGATCCGTGGCAATGCCACAGGATCCTCTGTGCTTCTTCTCTAGGCACACACCTACGGATAATTCCGTCTGCACATCTCTTAAAGAGATAAGGTTCATCCCACAAGTAGTACTTTGCATCAGTAATTAATTTCTTTTTTTGTATCCTGTTGTACTCCTTGGGTATGAACCTTGCAGCTTTATAGTTTGCAATATCGGCAAACCATGGTGCTTCCTGAATGGCGAATAAATGCTCATCAGGAAACGTCTCAGAGATCTCTAGAGAAGGGGGGGACGTCCCTTCCACTGGCTCTATCCGGGACAGATGATCAGCCACTTGGTTCTCTGTCCCTTTTCTGTCTCTTATTTCTATATCAAACTCTTGCAGAAGCAATACCCATCTGATGAGCCTGGGTTTTGAATCCTGCTTTGTGAGTAGATATTTAAGAGCAGCATGGTCAGTATACACAATCACTTTTGATCCTACTAAGTATGATCTGAACTTGTCAATGGCGTAAACCACTGCAAGTAGTTCTTTTTCTGTGGTTGTGTAATTTTTCTGGGCATCATTTAGAACGCGACTGGCATAATAAATGACATGCAGAAGCTTGTCATGCCTCTGTCCCAATACTGCACCAATGGCATGATAACTGGCATCACACATTAACTCAAATGGCAATGTCCAGTCTGGTGCAGAAATGACTGGTGCTGTGACCAGCTTAGCTTTCAGCATTTCAAACGCCTGCAGGCATGCTGTGTCAAACACAAATGGCGTGTCAGCAGCTAGCAGATTGCTTAGAGGTTTTGCGATTTTTGAAAAATCCTTTATAAACCTCCTATAGAATCCTGCATGCCCCAGAAAGCTTCTGATTGCCTTAACATTGGCAGGTGGTGGTAATTTTTCAATTACCTCTATTTTTGCTTGATCCACCTCTATTCCCTTGTTTGAGATTTTATGCCCAAGAACAATTCCTTCAGTCACCATGAAGTGACACTTTTCCCAGTTTAAAACTAGGTTGGTTTCTTGGCATCTTTTCATAAAGAGATTCATTATCTCCTTGTTTAAAGCCTTGGATGTCCAGCCTTAGCTGTGTCATCTTTTTTGGAGGGAAATATTGATTCAGGAATTTTTCTGTCAGCTGTTTCCATGTTCTTATGCTGGCCTTAGGTTGGTTATTTAACCACCTCTTAGCTTGATCTTTTACAGCAAATGGAAACAGTAATAGTCTGTAGACATCCTGATCTATTTCCTTATCATGTACTGTGTTAGCAATTTGTAAAAATTGTGCCAGAAACTCTGTAGGTTCTTCCTGTGGAAGACCGGAATACTGGCAACTTTGCTGCACCATGATAATGAGCTGAGGATTCAACTCAAAGCTACTAACTCCAATGGAGGGTATGCATATGTTACTCCCATACGAAGCAGTAGAGGGGTTAGAATATGACCCCAAAGTCCTCCTGGACTGTCCATCTCCACTTATGTCCATGATGGATATATGGATATAACTTGGACTGATTTATCTTTTTATTTATTTTATTTTATAAGAAGTAAATATTTAAATAAAATAAAATAACTAAAAAGAATTTGAATTTTGAAATTAAAAAGTTTTTTTTTTCGTAAAAAAAAGATAAAAATAATTAGTAAAAAAAAACAGAAATTTTTGAAAAAGGGGGAAGATATTTTCGAAAATTAGAGAGAGAGAGAGTTAGTTAGGTAGTTTTGAAAAAGTTAAGAAATAAACAAAAAGTTAGTTAGTTAGTTGAAACAAATTTTGAAAAGATAAGAAGTTAGGAAGTTAGAAGAGATATTTTGAAAAGATATTTTTGAATTTAGTGAGGAGAGAGAAAAACAATAAGATAGTACAAGATTTAAAATTTTTAGATCTAATGCTCCTTGTTTTTGAAAAATTTGGAGGGAAAACACCAAGGAACACCAAACTTAAAAATTTTAAGATCAAGACACAAGGAAAACTCAAGAACACTTTGAAGACTCACAAGAACACAAGAACATGAAGGAAGAACACCAAACTTAAAATTTTTAGAAAACCAAACCAAAATTTTTGAAAATCAAAGGGAAATCAACAAGAAAACACCAAACTTAAAGTTTGGCACAAGATTTAATAGAAAAAATATTTTTTTGAAAAAGAAGGTTTTGAAAAGAGTATAAAAGATTCTAACCCAATTACCAAGAACACAGATTAACGCTCTAGCCAAATGAGTTATGGGACCTTAAAAAAATTTTAAGAAAGATTATTTTTGAAAACACCAAACTTAAAGTTTGGCACAGGATTTAATAGAAAAATTATTTTTGAAAAAGGTTTTAAAAAATATGATAGCCAATTATCATGAACATAAACACCACGTTCTAAATAACTGAGCTATAAGTTTAAAATATTTTAACAAGGGATAAATAATAAAAGACTCTAAACCAAAAAAAGAAAGATTTTTCCTAATCTAAGCAACAAAATAATCCGTCAGTTGTTCAAACACGAACAATCCCCGGCAACGGCGCCAAAAACTTGGTGCACAAAATTGTTACTCTCTTACAATTTCGCACACATGACCAGCAAGTGCACTGGGTCGTCCAAGTAATACCTTACGTGAGTAAGGGTCGAATCCCACGGAGATTGTTGGTTTGAAGCAATCTATGGTTATCTTGTAAATCTCAGTCAGGAAGTCAATTATGTTTATCAATTGAATTGTGAGTAACCAGTAGAGCATAAATTAAAAGTTACTTGTTGTGCAGTAATGGAGAATATGTTGGAGTTTTGGAGATGCTTTGTCTTCTGAATCTCTGCTTTCCTCTGTCTTCTTGTTCACGCACGCACGTCCCCCTATGGCAAGCTGTGTGTTGGTGGATCACCGTTGTCAATGGCTACCTTCCATCCTTCCAGTGAAAACTACGCTCACGCGCTCTGTCACAGCACGGCTAATCACCGGTTGGTTCTCGATCCGGTTGGAATAGGATTTACTATCCTTTTGCGTCTGTCACTAACGCCCAGCCTTCAAGAGTTTGAAGCTCGTCACAGTCATTCAATCCTTGAATCCTACTCGGAATACCACAGACAAGGTTTAGACTTTCCGGATTCTCATGAATGCTGCCATTAGTTCTAGCTTATATCACGGAGATTCTGATTAAGGAATCTAAGAGATACTCATTCAATCGTATATAGAACGGAGGTGGTTGTCAGGCACACGTTCATGATTTGAGGAGGGTGATGAGTGTCACAGCTCACCACCTCCATCACAGTTAAGCGCGAATGAACATCTTAGATAGGAACAAGCGTGTTTGAATGGAAAACAGAAATACTTGCATTAATTCATCGAGACACAGCAGAGCTCCTCACCCCCAACAATGGGGTTTAGAGACTCATGCCGTCAGAGAATACAAAGTTTAGATCTGAAAATGTCATCAGATCCAAAATAAGTCTCTAAAAGTTGTTTAAATACTAAACCAGTAGCCTAGGGTTACAAAATATGAGTGGACTATGATGGATGATACAGAGATCCACTTCTGGGGCCCACTTGGTGTGCTGGGGCCCACTTGGTGTGTGCTGGGGCTGAGACTTTAAGCAATTCACGTGCAGAGGCCATTTGTGGAGTTGAACGCCAGTTTTTGTGCCAGTTTGGGCGTTCAACTCCAGTTTTTGATCCTTTTCTGGCGCTGGACGCCAGAATTGGGCAGAGGACTGGCGTTGAACGCCGGTTTACGTCGTCTATTCTTGTGTAAAGTATGGACTATTATACATTGCTGGAAAGCCCTGGATGTCTACTTTCCAACGCAATTGGAAGCACGCCATTTCGAGTTCTGTAGCTCCAGAAAATCCACTTTGAGTGCAGGGAGGTTAGAATCCAACAGCATTAGCAGTCCTTTTTCAGCCTAAATCAGATTTTTGCTCAGCTCCTTCAATTTCAGCCAGAAAAATACCTGAAATTACAGAAAAACACACAACTCATAGTAAAGTCCAGAAATATGAATTTTTCCTAAAAACTACTGGAAATAAACTAAAAACTAACTAAAACATACTCTAAACTATATGAAATTATCCCCAAAAAGCGTATAAAATATCCGCTCATCAGTAATCTAAAGAAAGTATTTTATGTATTATTCAATATGTGAAGAAAATTATAACATACAATGTAAATCCCGTTAGATTAGTAAATAATTAGTCAATAAATTAGTTTTTTAATAAGGAAGATTAGAAATGTGAATATTATATCAAATTAAGATAGAGCTCATCGAAACGAGAATTTTGACATTAATTTCGAAGAAACGGTCCAAGATTAGACCGAACGAGGCGAACCGGTTGAACCGGGCCCGTGGGCAGAGGGAACGGGAGAACATTTCCCCTTTCTCCCAATATACACGTTCCAGCGAGCAGAGGGAACGGGAGAACAAGAAAACGTTCCAACCTTACGGTAAAATCAATTCGCCGTAACTTCTCCGTCCGAGCTCCGATCACCGCACCGTTTGCGGCCACGCATTCATCGGGTCGAGCTCTACGTTTCTACTGGAACAATTTCATAGGTAAGTTGCTATTTAATCTCAGCCTCTTCTTTCCCAATTTTTGGAAAATTAAGTGGAGATATTGAATTTCTTTACTCTTTAATGTTTTAGGATCCAATTAGCTTGAGGAAAACATTTACTCTTGCTTATGTGAAGCTTGGGTAAGGTGAGAATATCATAATTCTATTTTAATTTCATTGAATTTGAGCTTTGAGTATTAAATTGGGTATATATGTGTTATGAATGTGTATTAGGTTCTGAATAAATAATTTGAGCTTGAAATTGTGAATACCGGAACTTGGAGTAAGCGGTGTAGTTGAGGTTTTGTGGCTGTGTTTGATTTTAAATAAATTTCCTTGATCGTTACGTGAGAATTGGCCAAGGTATGGTTTAGGTTTCTTGCATTTAATATGTAATGTCCTGTAAAAACTTAGGCTAGATGACCATAGGATAAGCTGAAATGCAGGTGTATATTTAATGTTTAGTAATTTGATCGATGAACATGCTTGGTTTGGTTTGGAGATTTGATTATGAGGTGGAGTTTGTTACTAAATGAATTTTTGAAAGGATATATGGTTGAATTATTAATTATATGATTATATTTTGGTTTGGTTGAATAGTGATTCATGAAATGATATAGAGCTTGTTGAGTATTGTTGTTGGCATTTTAAGTTGGTAGATAGGTTTGGAAATGAATGGTATGGAAATCTTGAATGAAAAATGAGGTTTTGAAAGATTTTCTAAAGTTGGTTTTTGGCTGAACTTCGGCAAGGTATAACTTGGTTTTTGGACCCTCAATTTGTTTCTAAATTGTTTTAAAATGAAAATTGGGTTTGTGATGTTTATGCCACTCGAAGAATGGATGAAAAATGTTGTAAATTGAAGAAGTTATGGGGGTTGGAAGATTAAATCTATAAATTGTGCTTATAACAGATTTTGCAGCTCTGCTTCTCTAATTCTGCTACTGCATCTGTTTTGCATTTTTAAAGAAACGTACGCCTGCGCGTACGCGACTGGTGCCATGCATGCGTGAAAGCAGCGAACAAGCATGTCCACGCGTACGCGTGACCCACACGCATGCGTGACATGAAGTTTTTACCTACGCGTACGCATGAAAAAGGGACGCGCACGCGAGCTGCAGTTTTACACTCCCACGCGTACGCGTGAGCCACGCGTACGCATGGCCCCTATTTTAGCAAACATGGTGTTTAGCATTTTAAATTGTATTTGAAACTTCTAAACCTCTATTTTCATTCCTTTAGTCATTAATAATAGTGTTAAACCTGATAATCAGATGAAGTTAGGAAATGGAGATTACTTGGAGGTGAAGTAAAGCTGAAAAGTGAAGAATCGATTATGAAAATGTTACGGATGATCATGTATGATACTTGGCTTGAAAATCAAATGAATGATCATGTATGATACTTGGCTTGAATGATTAAATGATCTGAGATACGAGATTCTCTGGGTAAAGTACCGTGGCTTGCCACCACGTGTACCAGGTTGAGAACTCAATACTCTGTTGACCCTACGATGTAAGGGTGACTGGGCACTTATAAATTCCCAGGAATGTTAACCCCATTGAGCAATATTGATTATTTGAGAAAAAAGCTATTCATAGACTCTTGGGGATGCACGTCGAGAGACAGTCTAAGGTTTTCAGACTTGTCGGGTTGGCTGGATAACCGACAGATGAGCCTCATCAGCCATAGGACAGGCATGCATCATATGAATTCTACTTGAATTACTTGTTTGTGCATTAACTGGGTGTGCCTAAGTGTATTTGCCATGCTAAATATATATTTGTTACCTGCAGTATTTGTAACCTTTTTGTGCTTGCCTTTATTTGTTTATTTGTCTGTGAAATGCTAACGGAGATGGACGTATGGAGGAATGGTAGTATAGAACTTGGATTTAAGGTTAAGTTAGGTTTAGATACTCTTAGAAAACCACCTTTTATGGCTTTTGTTTAATACTTTAAGCTCTATAATCTAAGTGTCGACGTTCTAGGATTGCCTCTGGCATTCCCAGAACCTTATATATTATATGTGTGGCACCTTTACCATACTGAGAACCTCTGGTTCTCATTCCATACTATGTTGTTGTTTTTTAGATGCAGGTGCAGAGGCACCTCATTAGGCGTCTAGATACCTAAAGCGAAGTGGTTTCTAGGTTATTTTGTTGTACAGTGATGTATATATATACTTAGTTTCCTCTCCGCATAACTTATTCTTTTGATCCTCTTAGAGGTTTATGGAGAGACAGGATTTTGTTTATGTATGCTTGCAATTTTGGTTATGTATGTATATATGTGTAAATATTCTCCGGCCAGCCTTGGCTTCGCGGACTGAGTTAGGAGCTTGTTATTTTGTATCTTTGGCACTCTACTCCTACTTTTGTTATCTTATGTTCGATAGTTATGGTTTTCCCGACGCGTAGGTTAACTCGTTTCTTGAGCGTTGCGCATTTATTTCGCGATTTTTATTTCCTCTATCCTTCAAGGCTCCTAGTGTATTATAATCTTTCTGCTATTACATGTAAATATTTTATTTTAGCGGTTGTAATATCACACCACCTCTGTTTTATGACTTAAGCGTAAAGCTCAATGTGGTAGGGTGTTACATACAACGGTATATATAGGTGCTAGAAGAAACCAAAGCAATAAAAGCATAAAATCCTACAATAAATATACAGATATGCTATATAAACATAAATGATACTAACTGATCTAAATTGATTCTAATTATACTCTAACATCCTCTCTCAAACTCAAGTAGGAGTTAGGGATACCATCTTGAGTTTGGATACTAGAGTCTGAAAATAAGTAGGATGATGAGCCTTTGTGAAGATACCATTAGTCTGATCCAGAGTTCCAACAGCTATAAGATGAACAACATTATTAAGGAGACGTTTCTGAACAAAGTGATAATCAATCTCAATATGTTTGGTGCGTTCATGAAAATAAATTATTCTTCTTATGTGTTCTCAATTCTGATTCTTCTTCTTATATCCAAAAACCAAGCTAATGCTAGCCGTACTTAACGTACTTGTAGTGATATTCGACGATATACATACCCCGATTAAGAACAAAAAATTATAAATACTTTTTTAAATATTTGTTAAACCTTATGGGATACATTGAATTCATGCATAGATTGATCAATTCAATATCAAACATTTTATTATTAAAAAATTAGCTATCATGCGGTGGAAATTCAATATATCTTTCTTAGAAATAAGATGGTAATCTAAAGAAAGTGTTTTATATATTATTAAATATGTAACGAAAAGTATAATGTACAAGGATATATATAGGTGCTAGAAGAATCAAAGCAATAAAAGTATAGAATCCTACAATAAATATATAGATATGCTATATAATGTAAATGATGCTATGTGATCTAAATTGATCCTAATTATACTCTAACATCCTCTCTCGAACTCAAGTGGGAGCTAAGGATACCATCTTGAGTTTGGATACTAGAGTCCAAAAACAAGTAGGATGATGAGCCTTTGTGAAGATATCAACAGTCTGATACAGAGTTCCAATAGCTATGAGAAGAACAACATTAATAAGGAGACGTTTCTGGACAAAGTGACAGTCACTGTTAATGTGTTTGGTGCCTTCATGAAAAACATCATTATGGACAATCTAACTAGCACTGTGGTTGTCACAAAAAATATCATTTGGAGATGACTAAAGAACACCCAAGTCTTCGAGAAGACAATGAATCGAGACAGCCTTAGCAGTGGTGTCAGCAAGAGCACGGTATTCAGCTTTGTGCTTGATCGAGCAGTGAACATTTGCTTCTTGGCTCGCCAGGAAATGAGAGAGTCACCAAGAAACAAACAATAACTAGTATGATGTTTATCAGTGGCTTAGAGAAGGGGATTGAATCTGGGTCTCTTTTTACTTTGCTAGTGTTTACTTCAAACTTGATGGGACTTAGAGAATCTGTTAATTCTCCTTGTGTTAAAACGCAGGAGAAACTTTTATTTTGTCTCTTGTCGATAGAAGAGCCAGAACATATTTGTATGGGAGCAGAGTTGCTGTGACGTCTTGCTGGATAGAATAAACAGGAGACAGTTTTATTTTATCTCATAGAGAATAAAACCAGAATCAGAACATAGAAGGAAGAGTGACATAGCCATATATCCTAGTTCAACCACCATGTACAATGTCGCCTACATCCAGTCTCTCCCACAACAGTGGTGGAATTTTCACTATCTATCAAAGATTACAAACACCAATTTTCCTAGGATTCAACCCTATCCTATCTGGGACAAATCCAGTTTCTACCTAAGCTAGATTTAACTATATTCACTCCCTAGATTTTCAACCACTAAGTGCTCACCCAGCTTAGCAAGAAAATCTCCTTAGGATCATAAAAACAAAACAGAAAAATGTACAAAGGATTTTTGAAATAATCATTTGACTTTTCTCCAAATCTAACTCTTTTTGCCTTTTCTTTCAATGGTTTTTTCTTAATTCCACACATAAATGCCTTTTTTCATTGAAATAAAGAAAGATAAATTGAGAAAACAGAATACTGAATAAAGAACCATAAAGGAGAAGAAGGTCTAGCTTTATAAGCTATGAAAACTGGTGCACGAAATTGTGATATCCAGGCTCAAACTATTCCTGGCACGTGAGCAACTTGGTACGCGTAATCGTGATTACACATTCATAATTTGTCACAACTTCGATACAACTGACCAGCAAGTGCACTGGGTCGTCCAAGTAATACCTTACGTGAGTAAGGGTCGAATCCCACGGAGATTGTTGGTATGAAGCAAACTATGGTCACCTTGCAAATCTCAGTCAGGCAGATATAAATTGATAATGATGTTTTCGAATAATAAATAATAGAATAGGGATAGAGGTACTTATGTAAATCATTGGTAGGAATTTCAGATAAGCGAATGGAGATGCTTTTCGTTCCTCTGAACCTCTGCTTTCCTGCCATCTTCATCCAATCAGTCTTACTCCTTTCCATGGCTGGCTTTATGTGATACATCACCACTGTCAATGGCTACTTTCGGTCATCTCTCGGGAAAATGATCCAATGCCCTGTCACGGCACGGCTAATCGTCTGGAGGCATCACCCTTGCCAATGGCTTCATCTTATCCTCTCAGTGAATAATATGCTCACGCACCCTGTTACGGCACGGCTATTCATCTGTCGGTTCTCGATCATGCTGGAATAGGATTTACTATCCTTTTGCGTCTGTCACTAACGCCCTGCAATCGCGAGTTAGGAGCTCGTCACAGTCATTCAATCATTGAATCCTACTCGGAATACCACATACAAGGTTTAGACCTTCCGGATTCTCTTGAATGCCGCCATCATTCTAGCTTACACCACGAAGATTCTGGTTAGGAGATCTAAGAGATATTCATTCTAGCTTATTTCATGTAGAACGGAAGTGTTTGTCAGGCACGTGTTCATAGGGGAGAATGGTGATGAGCGTCACACATAATCATCACCTTCATCACGTTCTTGGGTGCGAATGGATATCTTAGAAGCGAAATAAGATGAATTGAATAGAAAACAGTAGTACTTTGCATTAATCTTTGAGGAACAGCAGAGCTCCACACCTTAAGCTATGGAGTGTAGAAACTCTACCGTTGAAAATACATAAGTGAAAGGTCCAGGCATGGCCGAGATGGCCAGCCCTCAAACGTGATCTAAGATAGCATACAACTGATCAAAGATACCTAATACAATAGTAAAAGGTCCTATTTATAATAAACTAGCTACTAGGGTTTACATGAGTAAGTAATTGATGCATAAATCCACTTCCGGGGCCCACTTGGTGTTTGCTTGGGCTGGGATTTAAGTGTTGCACGTGCAGAGGCCATTTGTGGAGTTGAACACCAGGTTTTGATCCATTTCTGGCGTTCAACTCTGGTTTTGGATCCTTTTCTGGCGCTGGACGCCAGATTTGGGCAGAAGGATGGCATTGAACGCCAGTTTACGTCGTCTATTCTTGGCCAAAGTATAGACTATGATATATTGCTGGAAAGCCCTGGAAGTCTACTTTCCAACGCAATTGGAAGCGCGCCATTTCGAGTTCTGTAGCTCCAGAAAATCCACTTTGAGTGCAGGGAGGTCAGAATCCAACAGCATCAGCAGTCCTTCTTCAACCTCTGAATCTGATTTTTGCTCAAGTCCCTCAATTTCAGCCAGAAAATACCTGAAATCATAGAAAAACACACAAACTCATAGTAAAGTCCAGAAATATGAATTTAACATAAAAACTAATGAAAACATCCCTAAAAATAACTAGATCCTACTAAAAATATACTAAAAACAATGTCAAAAAGCGTATAAATTATCCGCTCATCACAACACCAAACTTAAATTGTTGCTTGTCCCCAAGCAACTGAAAATCAAATAGGATAAAAAGAAGAGAATATACTATAAATTCCAAACTATCAATGAAACATAGCTTCAATCATATGAGCAGGACTTATAGCTTTTTGCCTCTTGAATAGTTTTGGCATTTCACTTTATCCATTGAGGTTCAGATTGATTGGCATCTATAGGAACTCAGGGTTCAGATAGTGTTATTGACTCTCCTAGTTTAGCATGATGATTCTTGAACACAGCTTCTTTATGAGTCTTGGCCGTGGCCCTAAGCACTTTGTTTTCCAGTATTACCACCGGATACATAAATGCCACAGACACATAATTGGGTGAACCTTTTCAGATTGTGACTCAGCTTTGCTAGAATCCCCAATTAGAGGTGTCCAGGGTTCTTAAGCACACTCTTTTTTTTGCTTTGGACCTTGACTTTAACCGCTCAGTCTCAAATTTTCACTTGACACCTACACGCCACAAGCACATGGTTAGGGACAGCTTGGTTTAGCCGCTTAGACCGGGATTTTATTCCTTTAGGCCCTCCTATCCACTGATGCTCAAAGCCTTGGGATCCTTTTTATTGCTCTTGCCTTTTGGTTTTAAGGGTTATTGGCTTTTTGCTCTTGCCTCTTGGTTTTAAGAGCTTTTGGCTTTTTCTGCTTGCTTTTCTTTCTATTATTATTATTTTTTTTCTCGCCTATATTTTTTTTTCTGCAAGTCTTTGTTCTTTGCTGCTTTTTCTTGCTTCAAGAATCATTTTTATGATTTTTCAGATTATCAAATAACATGTCTCCTAGTCATCATTCTTTCAAGAGCCAACATATTTAACATTCTTAAACAACAGCTTCAAAAGACATATGCACTGTTCAAGCATACATTCAGAAAACAAGAAGCATTGTCACCACATCAATATAATTAAGCTAAGTTCAAGGATGAATTCGAAACTCATGTACTTCTTGTTCTTTTGAATTAAAACATTTTTCATTTAAGAGAGGTGATGGATTCATAGGACATTCATAACTTTAAGACAACGTTACTAACTACTAATGATCATGTAATGAAGACACAAACATAGATAAGCACATAACATAGAAAATGAAAACAGAAGAAATAAGAACAAGGAATAAATCCACCTTAGTGATGGTGGCGTTTCCTTCTTGAGGAACCAATGATGTCCTTGAGCTCTTCTATGTCTCTTCCTTGTCTTTGTTGCTCCTCCCTCATTGCTTTTTGATCTTCTCTTATTTCATGAAGCATGATGGAGTGCTCTTGATGTTCCACCCTTAGTTGTCCCATATTGGAACTCAATTCTCCTAGGGAGGTGTTGATTTGCTCCCAATAGTTTTGTGGAGGAAAGTGCATTTGAGGCATTTCCGGAATCTCATGGTGATGAGCTTCATACGCCTCTTGAGCTCCATGAGTGGGCTCTCTTGCTTGCTCCATCTTTTTCTTAGTGATGGGCTTGTCCTCTTTGATGAGGATATCTCCCTCTATGTCAATCCCAACCGAATTGCATAGGTGGCAGATGAGGTGAGGAAAGGCTAACCTTGCCATAGTGGAGGACTTGTCAGCCACCTTGTAGAGTTCTTGAGGTATAATCTCATGAACTTCCACCTCTTCTTCAATCATGATGCTATGGATCATGATGGCCCGGTCTACAGTAACTTCAAACCGGTTGCTAGTGAGAATGATTGAGCATTGAATGAACTCCAACCATCCTCTAGCTATAGGCTTGAGGTCCAATCTTCTTAGTTGAACCGGCTTGCCTTTGGAGTCAATCTTCCATTGAGCTCCTTCCACGCATATGTCCATAAGGACTTGGTCCAACCTTTGATTAAAGTTGACCCTTCTAGTGTAGGGGCGTTCATCTCCTTGCATCATGGGCAAGTTGAACGCCAACCTCACATTCTCCGGACTAAAATCTAAGTATTTCTCCCGAACCATTGTAACATAGTTCTTTGGATCCGGGTTCTTACTTTGATCATGGTTCTTGGTGATCCATGCATTAGCATAGAACTCTTGAACCATTAGGATGCCGACTTGTTGGATGGGATTTGTTAGAACTTCCCAACCTCTTCTTTGAATTTCATGTCGGATCTTCGGATACTCATTTCTTTTGAGTTTGAAAGGGACCTCAGGGATCACCTTCTTCTTGGCCACAACATCATAGAAGTGGTCTTGATGGGCTTTGGAGATGAACCTTTCCATCTCCCATGACTCGGATGTGGAAGCTTTTATCTTCCCTTTCCCTCTTCTAGAGGATTCTCCGGTCTTAGATGCCATCAATGGTAATGGAAAAACAAAAAAAAACTATGCTTTTACCACACCAAACTTAGAATATTGCTCGCCCTCGAGCAATAAACAAAAGAATAGAAGAAGAAGAAGAAGAAGAAATATGGAGAGGGAGAGGGAGATGTGGTTTCGGCCAAGAGGAGTGTAGAGGGGTGTGTTGTGTGAATTTGATGAAGAATGGAGGTCTTTATATAGGGAAGGGAGGGGGGGTTAAGGTTCGGCCATATGGGTGGGTTTGGGTGGGAAATTGGTTTTGAATTTTGAAGGTAGGTGGAGTTTATGAGGTAGGTTTATGGGGAAGAGTGGATGGATGTGAGTGGTGAAGAGGTGATGGGGAAGAGAGTTTGAACTGATTGTGTGAAAGAGAGTGGTGAGAAGAAGTAAGTGGAGGTAGGTGGGGATCCTGTGGGGTCCACAGATCCTGAGGTGTTCAAGGATTTACATCCCTGCACCCATTAGGCGTGTAAAAATGCCTTTGTACCCAACTCTGGGCGTTCAGCGCCAGGCTGGTGGCCATTTTGGGCGTTCAACGCCCATTTGTGTGCCATTTCTGGCGTTGAACGCCAGAACAATGCCTGTTCTGGCGTTCAGCGCCTAGAAGCTGCCCATTTTGGGCGTTCAGCGCCAGCACCATGCTCTGTTCTGGCGCTGAACGCCAGACAGATGCTCCTCCAGGGTGTGATTTTTCTTCTACTGTTTTTGATTCCGTTTTCAATTTTTATATTTATTTTGTGACTCCACATGATCATGAACTTACAAAGACATATAACTAAGAAAAATATAGTTAGATAAATAAAAATTGGGTTGCCTCCCAACAAGCGCTTCTTTAATGTCAATAGCTTGACAGTGGGCTCTCATGGAGCCTCACAGATGTGCAGAGCTTTGTTGAGACTCTCCAACACCAAACTTAGAGTTTGGATATGGGAGTTCAACACCAAACTTAGAGTTTGGTTGTGGCCTCCCAACACCAAACTTAGAGTTTGACTGTGGGGGCTCTGGTTGACTCTGCTTTGAGAGAAGCTTTTTCTGCTTCCTCTCCATGGTTGCAGAGGGAGATCCTTGAGTTTTAAACACAAGGGAGTCCTCATTCTATTGAAGGACTATTTCACCTCTGTCAACATCAATCACAGCTTTTGCTGTGGCCAGGAAAGGTCTTCCTAGGATGATGGATTCATCCTCTTCCTTTCCAGTATCCAGGACTATGAAATCAGTAGGGATGTAAAGGCCCTCAACCTTTACTAGCACATCCTCTACTTGTCCATAAGCCTGTTTTCTTGAGTTGTCTGCCATCTCTAATGAGATTCTAGCAGCTTGCACCCCATAGATTCCCAGTTTCTCTATTACAGAGAGGGGCATGAGGTTTATTCCTGAACCAAGGTCACACAGAGCCTTAAAGATCATGGTGCCTATGGTACAGGGTATTATGAACTTTCCAGGATCCTGTCTCTTCTGAGGCAATGTCAGTTGATCCAGATCACTTAGTTCATTGATGAACAAGGGAGGTTCAACTTCCCAAGTATCAATGCCAAATAATTTGGCATTTAGCTTCATGATTGCACCAAGAAACTTGGCAGTTTTCTCTTCAGTAACATCCTCATTCTCTTCAGAAGAGGAATACTCATCAGAGCTCATGAAGGGCATAAGGAGGTTCAATGGAATCTCTATGGTCTCTAGATGAGCCTCAGAGTCCTTTGGTTCCTCAGAGGGAAGCTCCTTATTGATCACTGGACGTCCCAGGAGGTCTTCCTCCTTGGGATTTACGTCCTCCTCTCCCTCATTGGGTTCGGCCATTTTGCTTATGTCAATGGCCTTGCACTCTCCTTTTGGATTCTCTTTTGTATTGCTTGGGAGAGTACTGGGAGGGATTTCAGTGATCCTTTTACTCAGCTGGCCCACTTGTGCTTCCAAATTTCTAATGGAAGACCTTGTTTCATTCATGAAGCTCACAGTGGCCTTAGACAGATCAGAGACTAAGTTTGCCAGATTAGAAGTATTTTGTTCAGAGTTCTCTGTCTGTTGCTGAGTGGATGATGGGAAAGGCTTGCTGTTGCTAAACCTGTTCCTTCCACCATTATTAAAGCCTTGTTGAGGCTTTTGATCCTTCCATGAGAAATTTGGATGATTTCTCCATGATGAGTTATAGGTGTTTCCATAAGGTTCACCTAAGTAATTCACCTCTGCTATTGCAGGGTTCTCAGGATCATAAGCTTCTTCTTCATAAGAAGCTTCTTGAGTACTGTTGGATGCAGCTTGCATTCCATTCAGACTCTGAGAAATCATATTGACTTGCTGAGTCAATATTTTGTTCTGAGCCAATATGGCATTCAGAGTATCAACTTCAAGAACTCCCTTCTTCATAGGCGTCCCATTATTCACAGGATTCCTTTCAGAAGTGTACATGAACTGGTTATTAGCAACCATGTTAATGAGTTCTTGAGCTTCTGCAGGCGTTTTCTTTAGGTGAATGGAGCCACCTGCAGAAGTGTCCAGTGACATCTTTGATAGCTCAGATAAACCATCATAGAATATATCCAGGATGGTCCATTCTGAAAGCATGTCAGAAGGACACTTTTTGGTCAACTGCTTGTATCTTTCCCAAGCTTCATAGAGGGATTCACCTTCTTTCTGTCTGAAGGTTTGAACATCAGCTCTAAGCTTGCTCAGCTTTTGAGGAGGAAAGTACTTGGCTAAGAAAGCCGTGACCAGCTTATCCCAAGAGTTCAGGCTGTCTTTGGGTTGAGAATCCAACCATAATCTAGCTCTGTCTCTTACAGCAAAAGGGAAAAGCATGAGCCTGTAGACTTCAGGATCTATTCCATTAGTCTTAACAGTATCACATATCTGCAAGAATTCAGTTAAGAACTGAAAAGGATCTTCAGATGGAAGTCCATGAAACTTGCAGTTCTGCTGCATCAGAGAAACTAATTGAGGTTTCAGCTCAAAGTTGTTTGCTCCAATGGCAGGAATGGAGATGCTTCTTCCATGTAAATTGGAATTAGGTGCAGTAAAGTCACCAAGCATCTTCCTTACATTATTGTTATTTTCGGCTGCCATCTCCTCTTCCTGTTCGAAAATTTCTGAAAGGTTATCTCTGGATTGTTGTATTTTAGCTTCTCTTAGTTTCCTTTTCAGAGTCCTTTCAGGTTCTGGATCTGCTTCCACAAGAATGTTCTTATCCTTGCTCCTGCTCATATGACGAAGAAGAGGGCACAGAAAAAATAATAATAATAGAGATCCTTTATACCACAGTATAGGGATCCCTTTGTGAGTGGAAGAAAAGAGGGAGACAAAGAGTGTGATGTAAAGAAAGAAACACAACTGTGAGGATGGCAGAGATGTGAGATGAGATGTTAGTAGATGAATAATTAATTAGAATAGGATGGGAGAGGGAGAATTTTCGAAAATATTTTTGAAAAAGAGTTAGTGATTTTCGAAAATGGCTTTTGAAAAAATGTTAGTAATTTTCGAACATTTTTTTTTGAAATTAAAAATAAAAATAAGAATAATTAGTTAATTAAAAAGAAATTTTTGAAAAAGAGGGAAGATATTTTTGAAAATTAGAGAGAGAGAGTTAGTTAGGTGGTTTTGAAAAAGTTAAGAAACAAACAAAAAGTTAGTTAGTTAGTTGAAACAAATTTTGAAAAGATAAGAAGTTAGGAAGTTAGAAAAGATATTTTGAAAAGATATTTTTGAAAGAGATAAGATAAGAAGATATTTTAGAAACTAATTTTGAAAAAGATTTGATTTTTAAAATCTCAATTAATGACTTGATTCACAAGAAATCATAAGATATGATTCTAGAACTTAAAGTTTGAATCTTTCTTAACAAGCAAGTAACAAACTTCAAATTTTTGAATCAAAACATTAATTGATTATGTTATTTTCGAAAATTTGGTATAAAAATAAGAAAAAGATTTTTGAAAAAGATTTTTGGAATTTTCGAAAATAACTAAGAATTTTGAAAAAGATTTGATTTTTGAAAAAGATTTTGAAAAAGATAAGATTTTCAAATTGAAAATTTGATTTGACTCATGAGAAATAATTTGATTTTAAAAATTTTTGAAAAAGTCAATCCAAATTTTTGAATTTGATGAGAGAAAAAGGGAAAGATATTTTTTTGATTTTTGAATTTTTTTTATGCAAGAGAAAAACACTAAAAAGATGCAATGCATGAAATTTTTAGATCAAAACAATGAATGCATGCAAGAATGCTATGAATGTCAAGATGAACACCAAGAACACTATGAATGTCAAGATGAACATCATAGACACAATTTTGAAAAATTTTTAATGCAAAGAAAACATGTAAGACACCAAACTTAGAATTCTTTAACGCTTATGCACTAAGAATTCAAGAATGCATATGAAAAACACCATACAACACAAAACAAAAAATTATCAAGATCAAACAAGAAGACTTACCAAGAACAACTTGAAGATCATGAAGAACACTATGAATGCATGAAATTTTCGAAAAATGCAAGATGCACATGCAATTGACACCAAACTTATAACATGACTCAAGACTCAAACAAGAAACAGAAAAATATTTTTGATTTTTATGATTTTCTAATTTTTTTGGATTTTTTCGAAAATTATATGAAAAAGAAAAATAAGGATTCCAAAATTTTTAATATGAATTCCAGGAATCTTGCATTCTTAGTCTAAAGCTTCAGTCCAGGAATTAGACATGGCTCACTAGCCAGCCAAGCTTTCAATGAAAGCTCCGGTCCAAAACACTAGACATGGCCAATGGCCAGCCAAGCTTTAGCATGTAATTCAGATATGACATGCCTGACATACTCATTCCCAAAGGAATAGACATGGCTTTACAGCCAGCCAGGCTTCAACATGCTTGATGAAACACTAGAATTCATTCTTAAAAATTTTGAATAAAATTTTTTTTGAAAACAATTTTAATTTTTTTTTTCGAAAACAGATGAGAAAATTTTAGAAATATTTTTGAAAATAAAACAAAAAGAAAATTACCTAATCTGAGCAACAAGAAAATACTTTAAGCTCTATAATCTAAGTGTCGACGTTCTAGGATTGCCTCTGGCATTCCCAGAACCTTATATATTATATGTGTGGCACCTTTACCATACTGAGAACCTCTGGTTCTCATTCCATACTATGTTGTTGTTTTTTAGATGCAGGTGCAGAGGCACCTCATTAGGCGTCTAGATACCTAAAGCGAAGTGGTTTCTAGGTTATTTTGTTGTACAGTGATGTATATATATACTTAGTTTCCTCTCCGCATAACTTATTCTTTTGATCCTCTTAGAGGTTTATGGAGAGACAGGATTTTGTTTATGTATGCTTGCAATTTTGGTTATGTATGTATATATGTGTAAATATTCTCCGGCCAGCCTTGGCTTCGCGGACTGAGTTAGGAGCTTGTTATTTTGTATCTTTGGCACTCTACTCCTACTTTTGTTATCTTATGTTCGATAGTTATGGTTTTCCCGACGCGTAGGTTAACTCGTTTCTTGAGCGTTGCGCATTTATTTCGCGATTTTTATTTCCTCTATCCTTCAAGGCTCCTAGTGTATTATAATCTTTCTGCTATTACATGTAAATATTTTATTTTAGCGGTTGTAATATCACACCACCTCTGTTTTATGACTTAAGCGTAAAGCTCAATGTGGTAGGGTGTTACATACAACGGTATATATAGGTGCTAGAAGAAACCAAAGCAATAAAAGCATAAAATCCTACAATAAATATACAGATATGCTATATAAACATAAATGATACTAACTGATCTAAATTGATTCTAATTATACTCTAACATCCTCTCTCAAACTCAAGTAGGAGTTAGGGATACCATCTTGAGTTTGGATACTAGAGTCTGAAAATAAGTAGGATGATGAGCCTTTGTGAAGATACCATTAGTCTGATCCAGAGTTCCAACAGCTATAAGATGAACAACATTATTAAGGAGACGTTTCTGAACAAAGTGATAATCAATCTCAATATGTTTGGTGCGTTCATGAAAATGAATTATTCTTCTTATGTGTTCTCAATTCTGATTCTTCTTCTTATATCCAAAAACCAAGCTAATGCTAGCCGTACTTAACGTACTTGTAGTGATATTCGACGATATACATACCCCGATTAAGAACAAAAAATTATAAATACTTTTTTAAATATTTGTTAAACCTTATGGGATACATTGAATTCATGCATAGATTGATCAATTCAATATCAAACATTTTATTATTAAAAAATTAGCTATCATGCGGTGGAAATTCAATATATCTTTCTTAGAAATAAGATGGTAATCTAAAGAAAGTGTTTTATATATTATTAAATATGTAACGAAAAGTATAATGTACAAGGATATATATAGGTGCTAGAAGAATCAAAGCAATAAAAGTATAGAATCCTACAATAAATATATAGATATGCTATATAATGTAAATGATGCTATGTGATCTAAATTGATCCTAATTATACTCTAACATCCTCTCTCGAACTCAAGTGGGAGCTAAGGATACCATCTTGAGTTTGGATACTAGAGTCCAAAAACAAGTAGGATGATGAGCCTTTGTGAAGATATCAACAGTCTGATACAGAGTTCCAATAGCTATGAGAAGAACAACATTAATAAGGAGACGTTTCTGGACAAAGTGACAGTCACTGTTAATGTGTTTGGTGCCTTCATGAAAAACATCATTATGGACAATCTAACTAGCACTGTGGTTGTCACAAAAAATATCATTTGGAGATGACTAAAGAACACCCAAGTCTTCGAGAAGACAATGAATCGAGACAGCCTTAGCAGTGGTGTCAGCAAGAGCACGGTATTCAGCTTTGTGCTTGATCGAGCAGTGAACATTTGCTTCTTGGCTCGCCAGGAAATGAGAGAGTCACCAAGAAACAAACAATAACTAGTATGATGTTTATCAGTGGCTTAGAGAAGGGGATTGAATCTGGGTCTCTTTTTACTTTGCTAGTGTTTACTTCAAACTTGATGGGACTTAGAGAATCTGTTAATTCTCCTTGTGTTAAAACGCAGGAGAAACTTTTATTTTGTCTCTTGTCGATAGAAGAGCCAGAACATATTTGTATGGGAGCAGAGTTGCTGTGACGTCTTGCTGGATAGAATAAACAGGAGACAGTTTTATTTTATCTCATAGAGAATAAAACCAGAATCAGAACATAGAAGGAAGAGTGACATAGCCATATATCCTAGTTCAACCACCATGTACAATGTCGCCTACATCCAGTCTCTCCCACAACAGTGGTGGAATTTTCACTATCTATCAAAGATTACAAACACCAATTTTCCTAGGATTCAACCCTATCCTATCTGGGACAAATCCAGTTTCTACCTAAGCTAGATTTAACTATATTCACTCCCTAGATTTTCAACCACTAAGTGCTCACCCAGCTTAGCAAGAAAATCTCCTTAGGATCATAAAAACAAAACAGAAAAATGTACAAAGGATTTTTGAAATAATCATTTGACTTTTCTCCAAATCTAACTCTTTTTGCCTTTTCTTTCAATGGTTTTTTCTTAATTCCACACATAAATGCCTTTTTTCATTGAAATAAAGAAAGATAAATTGAGAAAACAGAATACTGAATAAAGAACCATAAAGGAGAAGAAGGTCTAGCTTTATAAGCTATGAAAACTGGTGCACGAAATTGTGATATCCAGGCTCAAACTATTCCTGGCACGTGAGCAACTTGGTACGCGTAATCGTGATTACACATTCATAATTTGTCACAACTTCGATACAACTGACCAGCAAGTGCACTGGGTCGTCCAAGTAATACCTTACGTGAGTAAGGGTCGAATCCCACGGAGATTGTTGGTATGAAGCAAACTATGGTCACCTTGCAAATCTCAGTCAGGCAGATATAAATTGATAATGATGTTTTCGAATAATAAATAATAGAATAGGGATAGAGGTACTTATGTAAATCATTGGTAGGAATTTCAGATAAGCGAATGGAGATGCTTTTCGTTCCTCTGAACCTCTGCTTTCCTGCCATCTTCATCCAATCAGTCTTACTCCTTTCCATGGCTGGCTTTATGTGATACATCACCACTGTCAATGGCTACTTTCGGTCATCTCTCGGGAAAATGATCCAATGCCCTGTCACGGCACGGCTAATCGTCTGGAGGCATCACCCTTGCCAATGGCTTCATCTT
This sequence comes from Arachis ipaensis, assembly GCF_059453495.1. Lineage (NCBI taxonomy): Eukaryota > Viridiplantae > Streptophyta > Magnoliopsida > Fabales > Fabaceae > Arachis > Arachis ipaensis. Next base: position 116,323,517 of record NC_142443.1, on the reverse strand, counting down.
ATCCTCTCAGTGAATAATATGCTCACGCACCCTGTTACGGCACGGCTATTCATCTGTCGGTTCTCGATCATGCTGGAATAGGATTTACTATCCTTTTGCGTCTGTCACTAACGCCCTGCAATCGCGAGTTAGGAGCTCGTCACAGTCATTCAATCATTGAATCCTACTCGGAATACCACATACAAGGTTTAGACCTTCCGGATTCTCTTGAATGCCGCCATCATTCTAGCTTACACCACGAAGATTCTGGTTAGGAGATCTAAGAGATATTCATTCTAGCTTATTTCATGTAGAACGGAAGTATTTGTCAGGCACGTGTTCATAGGGGAGAATGGTGATGAGCGTCACACATAATCATCACCTTCATCACGTTCTTGGGTGCGAATGGATATCTTAGAAGCGAAATAAGATGAATTGAATAGAAAACAGTAGTACTTTGCATTAATCTTTGAGGAACAGCAGAGCTCCACACCTTAAGCTATGGAGTGTAGAAACTCTACCGTTGAAAATACATAAGTGAAAGGTCCAGGCATGGCCGAGATGGCCAGCCCTCAAACGTGATCTAAGATAGCATACAACTGATCAAAGATACCTAATACAATAGTAAAAGGTCCTATTTATAATAAACTAGCTACTAGGGTTTACATGAGTAAGTAATTGATGCATAAATCCACTTCCGGGGCCCACTTGGTGTTTGCTTGGGCTGGGATTTAAGTGTTGCACGTGCAGAGGCCATTTGTGGAGTTGAACACCAGGTTTTGATCCATTTCTGGCGTTCAACTCTGGTTTTGGATCCTTTTCTGGCGCTGGACGCCAGATTTGGGCAGAAGGATGGCATTGAACGCCAGTTTACGTCATCTATTCTTGGCCAAAGTATAGACTATGATATATTGCTGGAAAGCCCTGGAAGTCTACTTTCCAACGCAATTAGAAGCGCGCCATTTCGAGTTCTGTAGCTCCAGAAAATCCACTTTGAGTGCAGGGAGGTCAGAATCCAACAGCATCAGCAGTCCTTCTTCAACCTCTGAATCTGATTTTTGCTCAAGTCCCTCAATTTCAGCCAGAAAATACCTGAAATCATAGAAAAACACACAAACTCATAGTAAAGTCCAGAAATATGAATTTAACATAAAAACTAATGAAAACATCCCTAAAAATAACTAGATCCTACTAAAAATATACTAAAAACAATGTCAAAAAGCGTATAAATTATCCGCTCATCACAACACCAAACTTAAATTGTTGCTTGTCCCCAAGCAACTGAAAATCAAATAGGATAAAAAGAAGAGAATATACTATAAATTCCAAACTATCAATGAAACATAGCTTCAATCATATGAGCAGGACTTATAGCTTTTTGCCTCTTGAATAGTTTTGGCATTTCACTTTATCCATTGAGGTTCAGATTGATTGGCATCTATAGGAACTCAGGGTTCAGATAGTGTTATTGACTCTCCTAGTTTAGCATGATGATTCTTGAACACAGCTTCTTTATGAGTCTTGGCCGTGGCCCTAAGCACTTTGTTTTCCAGTATTACCACCGGATACATAAATGCCACAGACACATAATTGGGTGAACCTTTTCAGATTGTGACTCAGCTTTGCTAGAATCCCCAATTAGAGGTGTCCAGGGTTCTTAAGCACACTCTTTTTTTTGCTTTGGACCTTGACTTTAACCGCTCAGTCTCAAGTTTTCACTTGACACCTACACGCCACAAGCACATGGTTAGGGACAGCTTGGTTTAGCCGCTTAGACCGGGATTTTATTCCTTTAGGCCCTCCTATCCACTGATGCTCAAAGCCTTGGGATCCTTTTTATTGCTCTTGCCTTTTGGTTTTAAGGGTTATTGGCTTTTTGCTCTTGCCTCTTGGTTTTAAGAGCTTTTGGCTTTTTCTGCTTGCTTTTCTTTCTATTATTATTATTTTTTTTTCTCGCCTATATTTTTTTTTCTGCAAGTCTTTGTTCTTTGCTGCTTTTTCTTGCTTCAAGAATCATTTTTATGATTTTTCAGATTATCAAATAACATGTCTCCTAGTCATCATTCTTTCAAGAGCCAACATATTTAACATTCTTAAACAACAACTTCAAAAGACATATGCACTGTTCAAGCATACATTCAGAAAACAAGAAGCATTGTCACCACATCAATATAATTAAGCTAAGTTCAAGGATGAATTCGAAACTCATGTACTTCTTGTTCTTTTGAATTAAAACATTTTTCATTTAAGAGAGGTGATGGATTCATAGGACATTCATAACTTTAAGACAACGTTACTAACTACTAATGATCATGTAATGAAGACACAAACATAGATAAGCACATAACATAGAAAATGAAAACAGAAGAAATAAGAACAAGGAATAAATCCACCTTAGTGATGGTGGCGTTTCCTTCTTGAGGAACCAATGATGTCCTTGAGCTCTTCTATGTCTCTTCCTTGTCTTTGTTGCTCCTCCCTCATTGCTTTTTGATCTTCTCTTATTTCATGAAGCATGATGGAGTGCTCTTGATGTTCCACCCTTAGTTGTCCCATATTGGAACTCAATTCTCCTAGGGAGGTGTTGATTTGCTCCCAATAGTTTTGTGGAGGAAAGTGCATTTGAGGCATTTCCGGAATCTCATGGTGATGAGCTTCATACGCCTCTTGAGCTCCATGAGTGGGCTCTCTTGCTTGCTCCATCTTTTTCTTAGTGATGGGCTTGTCCTCTTTGATGAGGATATCTCCCTCTATGTCAATCCCAACCGAATTGCATAGGTGGCAGATGAGGTGAGGAAAGGCTAACCTTGCCATAGTGGAGGACTTGTCAGCCACCTTGTAGAGTTCTTGAGGTATAATCTCATGAACTTCCACCTCTTCTTCAATCATGATGCTATGGATCATGATGGCCCGGTCTACAGTAACTTCAAACCGGTTGCTAGTGAGAATGATTGAGCATTGAATGAACTCCAACCATCCTCTAGCTATAGGCTTGAGGTCCAATCTTCTTAGTTGAACCGGCTTGCCTTTGGAGTCAATCTTCCATTGAGCTCCTTCCACGCATATGTCCATAAGGACTTGGTCCAACCTTTGATTAAAGTTGACCCTTCTAGTGTAGGGGCGTTCATCTCCTTGCATCATGGGCAAGTTGAACGCCAACCTCACATTCTCCGGACTAAAATCTAAGTATTTCTCCCGAACCATTGTAACATAGTTCTTTGGATCCGGGTTCTTACTTTGATCATGGTTCTTGGTGATCCATGCATTAGCATAGAACTCTTGAACCATTAGGATGCCGACTTGTTGGATGGGATTTGTTAGAACTTCCCAACCTCTTCTTTGAATTTCATGTCGGATCTTCGGATACTCATTTCTTTTGAGTTTGAAAGGGACCTCAGGGATCACCTTCTTCTTGGCCACAACATCATAGAAGTGGTCTTGATGGGCTTTGGAGATGAACCTTTCCATCTCCCATGACTCGGATGTGGAAGCTTTTATCTTCCCTTTCCCTCTTCTAGAGGATTCTCCGGTCTTAGATGCCATCAATGGTAATGGAAAAACAAAAAAAAACTATGCTTTTACCACACCAAACTTAGAATATTGCTCGCCCTCGAGCAATAAACAAAAGAATAGAAGAAGAAGAAGAAGAAATATGGAGAGGGAGAGGGAGATGTGGTTTCGGCCAAGAGGAGTGTAGAGGGGTGTGTTGTGTGAATTTGATGAAGAATGGAGGTCTTTATATAGGGAAGGGAGGGGGGTTAAGGTTCGGCCATATGGGTGGGTTTGGGTGGGAAATTGGTTTTGAATTTTGAAGGTAGGTGGAGTTTATGAGGTAGGTTTATGGGGAAGAGTGGATGGATGTGAGTGGTGAAGAGGTGATGGGGAAGAGAGTTTGAACTGATTGTGTGAAAGAGAGTGGTGAGAAGAAGTAAGTGGAGGTAGGTGGGGATCCTGTGGGGTCCACAGATCCTGAGGTGTTCAAGGATTTACATCCCTGCACCCATTAGGCGTGTAAAAATGCCTTTGTACCCAACTCTGGGCGTTCAGCGCCAGGCTGGTGGCCATTTTGGGCGTTCAACGCCCATTTGTGTGCCATTTCTGGCGTTGAACGCCAGAACAATGCCTGTTCTGGCGTTCAGCGCCTAGAAGCTGCCCATTTTGGGCGTTCAGCGCCAGCACCATGCTCTGTTCTGGCGCTGAACGCCAGACAGATGCTCCTCCAGGGTGTGATTTTTCTTCTGCTGTTTTTGATTCCGTTTTCAATTTTTATATTTATTTTGTGACTCCACATGATCATGAACTTACAAAGACATATAACTAAGAAAAATATAGTTAGATAAATAAAAATTGGGTTGCCTCCCAACAAGCGCTTCTTTAATGTCAATAGCTTGACAGTGGGCTCTCATGGAGCCTCACAGATGTGCAGAGCTTTGTTGAGACTCTCCAACACCAAACTTAGAGTTTGGATATGGGAGTTCAACACCAAACTTAGAGTTTGGTTGTGGCCTCCCAACACCAAACTTAGAGTTTGACTGTGGGGGCTCTGGTTGACTCTGCTTTGAGAGAAGCTTTTTCTGCTTCCTCTCCATGGTTGCAGAGGGAGATCCTTGAGTTTTAAACACAAGGGAGTCCTCATTCTATTGAAGGACTATTTCACCTCTGTCAACATCAATCACAGCTTTTGCTGTGGCCAGGAAAGGTCTTCCTAGGATGATGGATTCATCCTCTTCCTTTCCAGTATCCAGGACTATGAAATCAGTAGGGATGTAAAGGCCCTCAACCTTTACTAGCACATCCTCTACTTGTCCATAAGCCTGTTTTCTTGAGTTGTCTGCCATCTCTAATGAGATTCTAGTAGCTTGCACCCCATAGATTCCCAGTTTCTCTATTACAGAGAGGGGCATGAGGTTTATTCCTGAACCAAGGTCACACAGAGCCTTAAAGATCATGGTGCCTATGGTACAGGGTATTATGAACTTTCCAGGATCCTGTCTCTTCTGAGGCAATGTCAGTTGATCCAGATCACTTAGTTCATTGATGAACAAGGGAGGTTCAACTTCCCAAGTATCAATGCCAAATAATTTGGCATTTAGCTTCATGATTGCACCAAGAAACTTGGCAGTTTTCTCTTCAGTAACATCCTCATTCTCTTCAGAAGAGGAATACTCATCAGAGCTCATGAAGGGCATAAGGAGGTTCAATGGAATCTCTATGGTCTCTAGATGAGCCTCAGAGTCCTTTGGTTCCTCAGAGGGAAGCTCCTTATTGATCACTGGACGTCCCAGGAGGTCTTCCTCCTTGGGATTTACGTCCTCCTCTCCCTCATTGGGTTCGGCCATTTTGCTTATGTCAATGGCCTTGCACTCTCCTTTTGGATTCTCTTCTGTATTGCTTGGGAGAGTACTGGGAGGGATTTCAGTGATCCTTTTACTCAGCTGGCCCACTTGTGCTTCCAAATTTCTAATGGAAGACCTTGTTTCATTCATGAAGCTCACAGTGGCCTTAGACAGATCAGAGACTAAGTTTGCCAGATTAGAAGTATTTTGTTCAGAGTTCTCTGTCTGTTGCTGAGTGGATGATGGGAAAGGCTTGCTGTTGCTAAACCTGTTCCTTCCACCATTATTAAAGCCTTGTTGAGGCTTTTGATCCTTCCATGAGAAATTTGGATGATTTCTCCATGATGAGTTATAGGTGTTTCCATAAGGTTCACCTAAGTAATTCACCTCTGCTATTGCAGGGTTCTCAGGATCATAAGCTTCTTCTTCATAAGAAGCTTCTTGAGTACTGTTGGATGCAGCTTGCATTCCATTCAGACTCTGAGAAATCATATTGACTTGCTGAGTCAATATTTTGTTCTGAGCCAATATGGCATTCAGAGTATCAACTTCAAGAACTCCCTTCTTCATAGGCGTCCCATTATTCACAGGATTCCTTTCAGAAGTGTACATGAACTGGTTATTAGCAACCATGTTAATGAGTTCTTGAGCTTCTGCAGGCGTTTTCTTTAGGTGAATGGAGCCACCTGCAGAAGTGTCCAGTGACATCTTTGATAGCTCAGATAAACCATCATAGAATATATCCAGGATGGTCCATTCTGAAAGCATGTCAGAAGGACACTTTTTGGTCAACTGCTTGTATCTTTCCCAAGCTTCATAGAGGGATTCACCTTCTTTCTGTCTGAAGGTTTGAACATCAGCTCTAAGCTTGCTCAGCTTTTGAGGAGGAAAGTACTTGGCTAAGAAAGCCGTGACCAGCTTATCCCAAGAGTTCAGGCTGTCTTTGGGTTGAGAATCCAACCATAATCTAGCTCTGTCTCTTACAGCAAAAGGGAAAAGCATGAGCCTGTAGACTTCAGGATCTATTCCATTAGTCTTAACAGTATCACATATCTGCAAGAATTCAGTTAAGAACTGAAAAGGATCTTCAGATGGAAGTCCATGAAACTTGCAGTTCTGCTGCATCAGAGAAACTAATTGAGGTTTCAGCTCAAAGTTGTTTGCTCCAATGGCAGGAATGGAGATGCTTCTTCCATGTAAATTGGAATTAGGTGCAGTAAAGTCACCAAGCATCTTCCTTACATTATTGTTATTTTCGGCTGCCATCTCCTCTTCCTGTTCGAAAATTTCTGAAAGGTTATCTCTGGATTGTTGTATTTTAGCTTCTCTTAGTTTCCTTTTCAGAGTCCTTTCAGGTTCTGGATCTGCTTCCACAAGAATGTTCTTATCCTTGCTCCTGCTCATATGACGAAGAAGAGGGCACAGAAAAAATAATAATAATAGAGATCCTTTATACCACAGTATAGGGATCCCTTTGTGAGTGGAAGAAAAGAGGGAGACAAAGAGTGTGATGTAAAGAAAGAAACACAACTGTGAGGATGGCAGAGATGTGAGATGAGATGTTAGTAGATGAATAATTAATTAGAATAGGATGGGAGAGGGAGAATTTTCGAAAATATTTTTGAAAAAGAGTTAGTGATTTTCGAAAATGGCTTTTGAAAAAATGTTAGTAATTTTCGAACATTTTTTTTTGAAATTAAAAATAAAAATAAGAATAATTAGTTAATTAAAAAGAAATTTTTGAAAAAGAGGGAAGATATTTTTGAAAATTAGAGAGAGAGAGTTAGTTAGGTGGTTTTGAAAAAGTTAAGAAACAAACAAAAAGTTAGTTAGTTAGTTGAAACAAATTTTGAAAAGATAAGAAGTTAGGAAGTTAGAAAAGATATTTTGAAAAGATATTTTTGAAAGAGATAAGATAAGAAGATATTTTAGAAACTAATTTTGAAAAAGATTTGATTTTTAAAATCTCAATTAATGACTTGATTCACAAGAAATCACAAGATATGATTCTAGAACTTAAAGTTTGAATCTTTCTTAACAAGCAAGTAACAAACTTCAAATTTTTGAATCAAAACATTAATTGATTATGTTATTTTCGAAAATTTGGTATAAAAATAAGAAAAAGATTTTTGAAAAAGATTTTTGGAATTTTCGAAAATAACTAAGAATTTTGAAAAAGATTTGATTTTTGAAAAAGATTTTGAAAAAGATAAGATTTTCAAATTGAAAATTTGATTTGACTCATGAGAAATAATTTGATTTTAAAAATTTTTGAAAAAGTCAATCCAAATTTTTGAATTTGATGAGAGAAAAAGGGAAAGATATTTTTTTGATTTTTGAATTTTTTTTATGCAAGAGAAAAACACTAAAAAGATGCAATGCATGAAATTTTTAGATCAAAACAATGAATGCATGCAAGAATGCTATGAATGTCAAGATGAACACCAAGAACACTATGAATGTCAAGATGAACATCATAGACACAATTTTGAAAAATTTTTAATGCAAAGAAAACATGTAAGACACCAAACTTAGAATTCTTTAACGCTTACGCACTAAGAATTCAAGAATGCATATGAAAAACACCATACAACACAAAACAAAAAATTATCAAGATCAAACAAGAAGACTTACCAAGAACAACTTGAAGATCATGAAGAACACTATGAATGCATGAAATTTTCGAAAAATGCAAGATGCACATGCAATTGACACCAAACTTATAACATGACTCAAGACTCAAACAAGAAACAGAAAAATATTTTTGATTTTTATGATTTTCTAATTTTTTTGGATTTTTTCGAAAATTATATGAAAAAGAAAAATAAGGATTCCAAAATTTTTAATATGAATTCCAGGAATCTTGCATTCTTAGTCTAAAGCTTCAGTCCAGGAATTAGACATGGCTCACTAGCCAGCCAAGCTTTCAATGAAAGCTCCGGTCCAAAACACTAGACATGGCCAATGGCCAGCCAAGCTTTAGCATGTAATTCAGATATGACATGCCTGACATACTCATTCCCAAAGGAATAGACATGGCTTTACAGCCAGCCAGGCTTCAACATGCTTGATGAAACACTAGAATTCATTCTTAAAAATTTTGAATAAAATTTTTTTTGAAAACAATTTTAATTTTTTTTTTCGAAAACAGATGAGAAAATTTTAGAAATATTTTTGAAAATAAAACAAAAAGAAAATTACCTAATCTGAGCAACAAGATGAACCGTCAGTTGTCTAAACTCGAACAATCCCTGGCAACGGCGCCAAAAACTTGGTGCACGAAATTGTGATATCCAGGCTCAAACTATTCCTGGCACGTGAGCAACTTGGTACGCGTAATCGTGATTACACATTCATAATTTGTCACAACTTCGATACAACTGACCAGCAAGTGCACTGGGTCGTCCAAGTAATACCTTACGTGAGTAAGGGTCGAATCCCACAGAGATTGTTGGTATGAAGCAAACTATGGTCACCTTGCAAATCTCAGTCAGGCAGATATAAATTGATAATGATGTTTTCGAATAATAGATAATAGAATAGGGATAGAGGTACTTACGTAAATCATTGGTAGGAATTTCAGATAAGCGAATGGAGATGCTTTTCGTTCCTCTGAACCTCTGCTTTCCTGCCATATTCATCCAATCAGTCTTACTCCTTTCCATGGCTGGCTTTATGTGATACATCACCACTGTCAATGGCTACTTTCGGTCATCTCTCGGGAAAATGATCCAATGCCCTGTCACGGCACGGCTAATCGTCTGGAGGCATCACCCTTGCCAACGGCTTCATCTTATCCTCTCAGTGAATAATATGCTCACGCACCCTGTCACGGCACGGCTATTCATCTGTCAGTTCTCGATCATGCTGGAATAGGATTTACTATCCTTTTGCGTCTGTCACTAATGCCCTGCAATCGCGAGTTAGGAGCTCGTCACAGTCATTCAATCATTGAATCCTACTCGGAATACCACAGACAAGGTTTAGACCTTCCGGATTCTCTTGAATGCTGCCATCATTCTAGCTTACACCACGAAGATTCTGGTTAGGAGATCTAAGAGATATTCATTCTAGCTTATTTCATGTAGAACGGAAGTGTTTGTCAGGCACGTGTTCATAGGGGAGAATGGTGATGAGCGTCACACATAATCATCACCTTCATCACGTTCTTGGGTGCGAATGGATATCTTAGAAGCGAAATAAGATGAATTGAATAGAAAACAGTAGTACTTTGCATTAATCTTTGAGGAACAACAGAGCTCCACACCTTAAGCTATGGAGTGTAGAAACTCTACCGTTGAAAATACATAAGTGAAAGGTCCAGGCATGGCCGAGATGGCCAGCCCTCAAACGTGATCTAAGATAGCATACAACTGATCAAAGATACCTAATACAATAGTAAAAGGTCCTATTTATAATAAACTAGCTACTAGGGTTTACATGAGTAAGTAATTGATGCATAAATCCACTTCCGGGGCCCACTTGGTGTGTGCTTGGGCTAGGCTTTAAGTGTTGCACGTGCAGAGGCCATTTGTGGAGTTGAACGCCAGGTTTTGATCCATTTCTGGCGTTCAACTCTGGTTTTGGATCCTTTTCTGGCGCTGGACGCCAGATTTGGGCAGAAGGCTGGAGTTGAACGCCAGTTTACGTCGTCTATTCTTGGCCAAAGTATGGACTATTATATATTGATGGAAATCCCTGGAAGTCTACGTTCCAACGCAATTGGAAGCGCGCCATTTCGAGTTCTGTAGCTCCAGAAAATCCACTTTGAGTGCAGGGAGGTCAGAATCCAACAGCATCAGCAGTCCTTCTTCAACCTCTGAATCTGATTTTTGCTCAAGTCCCTCAATTTCAGCCAGAAAATACCTGAAATCACAGAAAAACACACAAACTCATAGTAAAGTCCAGAAATGTGAATTTAACATAAAAACAAATGAAAACATCCCTAAAAATAACTAGATCCTACTAAAAACATACTAAAAACAATGTCAAAAAGCGTATAAATTATCCGCTCATCACAACACCAAACTTAAATTGTTGCTTGTCCCCAAGCAACTGAAAATCAAATAGGATAAAAAGAAGAGAATATACTATAAATTCCAAACTATCAATGAAACATAGCTTCAATCATATGAGCGGGACTTATAACTTTTTGCCTCTTGAATAGTTTTGGCATCTCACTTTATCCATTGAGGTTCAGAATGATTGGCATCTATAGGAACTCAGGGTTCAGATAGTGTTATTGACTCTCCTAGTTTAGCATGATGATTCTTGAACACAGCTTCTTTATGAGTCTTGGCCGTGGCCCTAAGCACTTTGTTTTCCAGTATTACCACCGGATACATAAATGCCACAGACACATAATTGGGTGAACCTTTTCAGATTGTGACTCAGCTTTGCTAGAATCCCCAATTAGAGGTGTCCAGGGTTCTTAAGCACACTCTTTTTTTTGCTTTGGACCTTGACTTTAACCGCTTAGTCTCAAGTTTTCACTTGACACCTACACGCCACAAGCACATGGTTAGGGACAGCTTGGTTTAGCCGCTTAGACCGGGATTTTATTCCTTTAGGCCCTCCTATCCACTGATGCTCAAAGCCTTGGGATCCTTTTTATTGCCCTTGCCTTTTGGTTTTAAGGGTTATTGGCTTTTTGCTCTTGCCTCTTGGTTTTAAGAGCTTTTGGCTTTTTCTGCTTGCTTTTCTTTCTATTATTATTATTTTTTTTTCTCGCCTATATTTTTTTTTCTGCAAGTCTTTGTTCTTTGCTGCTTTTTCTTGCTTCAAGAATCATTTTTATGATTTTTCAGATTATCAAATAACATGTCTCCTAGTCATCATTCTTTCAAGAGCCAACATATTTAACATTCTTAAACAACAACTTCAAAAGACATATGCACTGTTCAAGCATACATTCAGAAAACAAGAAGCATTGTCACCACATCAATATAATTAAGCTAAGTTCAAGGATGAATTCGAAACTCATGTACTTCTTGTTCTTTTGAATTAAAACATTTTTCATTTAAGAGAGGTGATGGATTCATAGGACATTCATAGCTTTAAGACAACGTTACTAACTACTAATGATCATGTAATGAAGACACAAACATAGATAAGCACATAACATAGAAAATGAAAACAGAAGAAACAAGAACAAGGAATGAATCCACCTTAGTGATGGTGGCGTTTCCTTCTTGAGGAACCAATGATGTCCTTGAGCTCTTCTATGTCTCTTCCTTGTCTTTGTTGCTCCTCCCTCATTGCTTTTTGATCTTCTCTTATTTCATGAAGCATGATGGAGTGCTCTTGATGTTCCACCCTTAGTTGTCCCATATTGGAACTCAATTCTCCTAGGGAGGTGTTGATTTGCTCCCAATAGTTTTGTGGAGGAAAGTGCATTTGAGGCATTTCCGGAATCTCATGGTGATGAGCTTCATACGCCTCTTGAGCTCCATGAGTGGGCTCTCTTGCTTGCTCCATCTTTTTCTTAGTGATGGGCTTGTCCTCTTTGATGAGGATATATCCCTCTATGTCAATCCCAACCGAATTGCATAGGTGGCAGATGAGGTGAGGAAAGGCTAACCTTGCCATAGTGGAGGACTTGTCAGCCACCTTGTAGAGTTCTTGAGGTATAATCTCATGAACTTCCACCTCTTCTTCAATCATGATGCTATGGATCATGATGGCCCGGTCTACAGTAACTTCAAACCGGTTGCTAGTGAGAATGATTGAGCATTGAATGAACTCCAACCATCCTCTAGCTATAGGCTTGAGGTCCAATCTTCTTAGTTGAACCGGCTTGCCTTTGGAGTCAATCTTCCATTGAGCTCCTTCCACGCATATGTCCATAAGGACTTGGTCCAACCTTTGATTAAAGTTGACCCTTCTAGTGTAGGGGCGTTCATCTCCTTGCATCATGGGCAAGTTGAACGCCAACCTCACATTCTCCAGACTAAAATCTAAGTATTTCTCCCGAACCATTGTAACATAGTTCTTTGGATCCGGGTTCTTACTTTGATCATGGTTCTTGGTGATCCATGCATTAGCATAGAACTCTTGAACCATTAGGATGCCGACTTGTTGGATGGGATTTGTTAGAACTTCCCAACCTCTTCTTTGAATTTCATGTCGGATCTCCGGATACTCATTTCTTTTGAGTTTGAAAGGGACCTCAGGGATCACCTTCTTCTTGGCCACAACATCATAGAAGTGGTCTTGATGGGCTTTGGAGATGAACCTTTCCATCTCCCATGACTCGGATGTGGAAGCTTTTATCTTCCCTTTCCCTCTTCTAGAGGATTCTCCGGTCTTAGATGCCATCAATGGTAATGGAAAAACAAAATAAACTATGCTTTTACCACACCAAACTTAGAATATTGCTCGCCCTCGAGCAATAAACAAAAGAATAAAAGAAGAAGAAGAAGAAATATGGAGAGGGAGAGGGAGATGTGGTTTCGGCCAAGAGGAGTGTAGAGGGGTGTGTTGTGTGAATTTGATGAAGAATGGAGGTATTTATATAGGGAAGGGAGGGGGGGTTAAGGTTCGGCCATATGGGTGGGTTTGGGTGGGAAATTGGTTTTGAATTTTGAAGGTAGGTGGAGTTTATGAGGTAGGTTTATGGGGAAGAGTGGATGGATGTGAGTGGTGAAGAGGTGATGGGGAAGAGAGTTTGAGCTGATTGTGTGAAAGAGAGTGGTGAGAAGAAGTAAGTGGAGGTAGGTGGAGATCCTGTGGGGTCCACAGATCCTGAGGTGTTCAAGGATTTACATCCCTGCACCCATTAGGCGTGTAAAAATGCCTTTGTACCCAACTCTGGGCGTTCAGCGCCAGGCTGGTGGCCATTTTGGGCGTTCAACGCCCATTTGTGTGCCATTTCTGGCGTTGAACGCCAGAACCATGCCTGTTCTGGCGTTCAGCGCCTAGAAGCTGCCCATTTTGGGCGTTCAGCGCCAGCACCATGCTCTGTTCTGGCGCTGAACGCCAGACAGATGCTCCTCCAGGGTGTGATTTTTCTTCTGCTGTTTTTGATTCCGTTTTCAATTTTTATATTTATTTTGTGACTCCACATGATCATGAACTTACAAAGACATATAACTAAGAAAAATATAGTTAGATAAATAAAAATTGGGTTGCCTCCCAACAAGCGCTTCTTTAATGTCAATAGCTTGACAGTGGGCTCTCATGGAGCCTCACAGATGTGCAGAGCTTTGTTGAGACTCTCCAACACCAAACTTAGAGTTTGGATATGGGAGTTCAACACCAAACTTAGAGTTTGGTTGTGGCCTCCCAACACCAAACTTAGAGTTTGACTGTGGGGGCTCTGGTTGACTCTGCTTTGAGAGAAGCTTTTTCTGCTTCCTCTCCATGGTTGCAGAGGGAGATCCTTGAGTTTTAAACACAAGGGAGTCCTCATTCTATTGAAGGACTATTTCACCTCTGTCAACATCAATCACAGCTTTTGCTGTGGCCAGGAAAGGTCTTCCTAGGATGATGGATTCATCCTCTTCCTTTCCAGTATCCAGGACTATGAAATCAGTAGGGATGTAAAGGCCCTCAACCTTTACTAGCACATCCTCTACTTGTCCATAAGCCTGTTTTCTTGAGTTGTCTGCCATCTCTAATGAGATTCTAGCAGCTTGCACCCCATAGATTCCCAGTTTCTCTATTACAGAGAGGGGCATGAGGTTTATTCCTGAACCAAGGTCACACAGAGCCTTAAAGATCATGGTGCCTATGGTACAGGGTATTATGAACTTTCCAGGATCCTGTCTCTTCTGAGGCAATGTCAGTTGATCCAGATCACTTAGTTCATTGATGAACAAGGGAGGTTCAACTTCCCAAGTATCAATGCCAAATAATTTGGCATTTAGCTTCATGATTGCACCAAGAAACTTGGCAGTTTGCTCTTCAGTAACATCCTCATTCTCTTCAGAAGAGGAATACTCATCAGAGCTCATGAAGGGCATAAGGAGGTTCAATGGAATCTCTATGGTCTCTAGATGAGCCTCAGAGTCCTTTGGTTCCTCAGAGGGAAGCTCCTTATTGATCACTGGACGTCCCAGGAGGTCTTCCTCCTTGGGATTTACGTCCTCCTCTCCCTCATTGGGTTCGGCCATTTTGCTTATGTCAATGGCCTTGCACTCTCCTTTTAGATTCTCTTCTGTATTGCTTGGGAGAGTACTGGGAGGGATTTCAGTGATCCTTTTACTCAGCTGGCCCACTCGTGCTTCCAAATTTCTAATGGAAGACCTTGTTTCATTCATGAAGCTCACAGTGGCCTTAGACAGATCAGAGACTAAGTTTGCCAGATTAGAAGTATTTTGTTCAGAGTTCTCTGTCTGTTGCTGAGTGGATGATGGGAAAGGTTTGCTGTTGCTAAACCTGTTCCTTCCACCATTATTAAAGCCTTGTTGAGGCTTTTGATCCTTCCATGAGAAATTTGGATGATTTCTCCATGATGAGTTATAGGTGTTTCCATAAGGTTCACCTAAGTAATTCACCTCTGCTATTGCAGGGTTCTCAGGATCATAAGCTTCTTCTTCATAAGAAGCTTCTTGAGTACTGTTGGATGCAGCTTGCATTCCATTCAGACTCTGAGAAATCATATTGACTTGCTGAGTCAATATTTTGTTCTGAGCCAATATGGCATTCAGAGTATCAACTTCAAGAACTCCCTTCTTCATAGGCGTCCCATTATTCACAGGATTCCTTTCAGAAGTGTACATGAACTGGTTATTAGCAACCATGTTAATGAGTTCTTGAGCTTCTGCAGGCGTTTTCTTTAGGTGAATGGAGCCACCTGCAGAAGTGTCCAGTGACATCTTTGATAGCTCAGATAAACCATCATAGAATATATCCAGGATGGTCCATTCTGAAAGCATGTCAGAAGGACACTTTTTGGTCAACTGCTTGTATCTTTCCCAAGCTTCATAGAGGGATTCACCTTCTTTCTGTCTGAAGGTTTGAACATCAGCTCTAAGCTTGCTCAGCTTTTGAGGAGGAAAGTACTTGGCTAAGAAAGCCGTGACCAGCTTATCCCAAGAGTTCAGGCTGTCTTTGGGTTGAGAATCCAACCATAATCTAGCTCTGTCTCTTACAGCAAAAGGGAAAAGCATGAGCCTGTAGACTTCAGGATCTATTCCATTAGTCTTAACAGTATCATATATCTGCAAGAATTCAGTTAAGAACTGAAAAGGATCTTCAGATGGAAGTCCATGAAACTTGCAGTTCTGCTGCATCAGAGAAACTAATTGAGGTTTCAGCTCAAAGTTGTTTGCTCCAATGGCAGGAATGGAGATGCTTCTTCCATGTAAATTGGAATTAGGTGCAGTAAAGTCACCAAGCATCTTCCTTACATTATTGTATTTTAGCTTCTCTTAGTTTCCTTTTCAGAGTCCTTTCAGGTTCTGGATCTGCTTCCACAAGAATGTTCTTATCCTTGCTCCTGCTCATATGACGAAGAAGAGGGCACAGAAAAAATAATAATAATAGAGATCCTTTATACCACAGTATAGGGATCCCTTTGTGAGTGGAAGAAAAGAGGGAGACAAAGAGTGTGATGTAAAGAAAGAAACACAACTGTGAGGATGGCAGAGATGTGAGATGAGATGTTAGTAGATGAATAATTAATTAGAATAGGATGGGAGAGGGAGAATTTTCGAAAATATTTTTGAAAAAGAGTTAGTGATTTTCGAAAATGGCTTTTGAAAAAATGTTAGTAATTTTCGAACATTTTTTTTTGAAATTAAAAATAAAAATAAGAATAATTAGTTAATTAGAAAGAAATTTTTGAAAAAGAGGGAAGATATTTTTGAAAATTAGAGAGAGAGAGTTAGTTAGGTGGTTTTGAAAAAGTTAAGAAACAAACAAAAAGTTAGTTAGTTAGTTGAAACAAATTTTGAAAAGATAAGAAGTTAGGAAGTTAGAAAAGATATTTTGAAAAGATATTTTTGAAAGAGATAAGATAAGAAGATATTTTAGAAACTAATTTTGAAAAAGATTTGATTTTTAAAATCTCAATTAATGACTTGATTCACAAGAAATCACAAGATATGATTCTAGAACTTAAAGTTTGAATCTTTCTTAACAAGCAAGTAACAAACTTCAAATTTTTGAATCAAAACATTAATTGATTATGTTATTTTCGAAAATTTGGTATAAAAATAAGAAAAAGATTTTTGAAAAAGATTTTTGGAATTTTCGAAAATAACTAAGAATTTTGAAAAAGATTTGATTTTTGAAAAAGATTTTGAAAAAGATAAGATTTTCAAATTGAAAATTTGATTTGACTCATGAGAAATAATTTGATTTTAAAAATTTTTGAAAAAGTCAATCCAAATTTTTGAATTTGATGAGAGAAAAAGGGAAAGATATTTTTTTGATTTTTGAATTTTTTTTATGCAAGAGAAAAACACTAAAAAGATGCAATGCATGAAATTTTTAGATCAAAACAATGAATGCATGCAAGAATGCTATGAATGTCAAGATGAACACCAAGAACACTATGAATGTCAAGATGAACATCATAGACACAATTTTGAAAAATTTTTAATGCAAAGAAAACATGTAAGACACCAAACTTAGAATTCTTTAACGCTTACGCACTAAGAATTCAAGAATGCATATGAAAAACACCATACAACACAAAACAAAAAATTATCAAGATCAAACAAGAAGACTTACCAAGAACAACTTGAAGATCATGAAGAACACTATGAATGTATGAAATTTTCGAAAAATGCAAGATGCACATGCAATTGACACCAAACTTATAACATGACTCAAGACTCAAACAAGAAACAGAAAAATATTTTTGATTTTTATGATTTTCTAATTTTTTTGGATTTTTTCGAAAATTATATGAAAAAGAAAAATAAGGATTCCAAAATTTTTAATATGAATTCCAGGAATCTTGCATTCTTAGTCTAAAGCTTCAGTCCAGGAATTAGACATGGCTCACTAGCCAGCCAAGCTTTCAATGAAAGCTCCGGTCCAAAACACTAGACATGGCCAATGGCCAGCCAAGCTTTAGCATGTAATTCAGATATGACATGCCTGACATACTCATTCCCAAAGGAATAGACATGGCTTTACAGCCAGCCAGGCTTCAACATGCTTGATGAAACACTAGAATTCATTCTTAAAAATTTTGAATAAAATTTTTTTTGAAAACAATTTTAATTTTTTTTTCGAAAACAGATGAGAAAATTTTAGAAATATTTTTGAAAATAAAACAAAAAGAAAATTACCTAATCTGAGCAACAAGATGAACCGTCAGTTGTCCAAACACGAACAATCCCCGGCAACGGCGCCAAAAACTTGGTGCACGAAATTGTGATATCCAGGCTCAAACTATTCCTGGCACGTGAGCAACTTGGTACGCGTAATCGTGATTACACATTCATAATTTGTCACAACTTCGATACAATTGACCAGCAAGTGCACTGGGTCGTCCAAGTAATACCTTACGTGAGTAAGGGTCGAATCCCACGGAGATTGTTGGTATGAAGCAAACTATGGTCACCTTGCAAATATCAGTCAGGCAGATATAAATTGATAATGATGTTTTCGAAAATTCATGCATTCATAGTGTTCTTCATGATCTTCAAGTTGTTCTTGGTAAGTCTTCTTGTTTGATCTTCATATTTTCTTGTTTTGTGTCTTTTCTTGTTTTTCATATGCATTTTTAATTTGTTAGTTTCTAAAGTTTGAAAATTTCTAAGTTTGGTGTCTTGCATGTTTTTCTTTCATTAAAAATTTTCAAAAATAAGTCTTGATGTTCATCTTGATCTTCAAAGTGTTCTTGGTGTTCATCTTGACATTCATAGTGTTCTTGCATGCATTGTATGTTTTGATTTATAATTTTTATGTTATAAGTCTTTTTCATGTTTTTCTCTTTCCTCATTAAAAATTCAAAAATAAAAAAAAATATATTTTCCTTATTTTACTCAAAATTTTCGAAAATATGATTTGATTTAGTCAAAAAGTTTTTTTAAATTTAATTGTTTCTTATGAATCAAATCAAATTCTCAATTTAAAAATCTTATCTTTTCAAAATCTTTTTCAAAAATAAAATCTTTTTCATTTTACCTTCATATTTTCGAAAACTTCTTAAATTCGATTTTCAAAATCTTTTTTATTTTATTTCTTAATTTTCAAAATCTTTACTAACATTTAATATGATTGATTGAAAAATTTCAAGTTGTTACTTGCTTATTAAGAAAGATTCAATCTTTAAACTCTAGAATCTTATCTTTTTAGTTTCTTGTTAGTCAAGTAATCAACTTTAGTTTTTAAAATCAAATCTTTTTAATTTTCTTTTCAAATCTTTTTCAAATTAAAATTTCAATCATATCTTTTTCAAATTCAATTTCAAAATCTTTTCTAACTTCTTATCTTTTTAAAATTGATTTTCAAATCTTATCTTTTTGTTTCAATCATATCTTTTTAAATTTTAATCATATCTTTTTCAAAAACAAATTTCAAAACTTTTTCAATCAATCTTATCTTTTTGTTTCAATCATATCTTTTTCAAAACTACCTAACTAATCCTCTCTCTCTTATTTTCGAAAATTCCCTCTCTCCTTTTTCAAAATTCCTTTTTAATTAACTAATTGTTTTAATTTTAATTTAATTTCAACTTTAATTTTTGAAATCTAACTTTCAATTTTAATTTTTATTTTAATTAAATTTCAAAATTCTCTCTCTCATCTCCTTCTATTTATTTATTCATCTACTAACACTTCTCTCCCATCCAAAAATTCGAACACCACCTCCCTCTCTGTGTTCGAGTTTTTCCTCTTCTCTTCTTTATATAACATTCTTTTCTTCTTCTAATCACACAAAGGAACCTCTCTCTACTGAGGCAAAGATGATCCCTATTATTTTCTGTTTTCTCTTTTTTTCATATGAGCAGGAGCAAGGACAAGAACATTCTTGTTGAAGCAGATCCTGAACCTGAAAGGACTCTAAAGAGGAAACTAAGAGAAGCTAAAATACAACAATCCAGAGACAACCTTACAGGAATTTTCGAACAAGAGGAGGAGATGGCAGCCGAAAATAATAATAATGTAAGGAGGATGCTTGGTGACTTTACTGCACCTAATTCCAATTTACATGGAAGAAGCATCCCTATTCCTGCCATTGGAGCAAACAATTTTGAGCTGAAACCTCAATTAGTTTCTCTGATACAGCAGAACTGCAAGTTTCATGGACTTCCATCTGAAGATCCTTTTCAGTTCTTAACTGAATTCTTGCAGATCTGTGATACTGTTAAGACCAATGGGGTTGATCCCGAGGTCTACAGGCTTATGCTTTTCCCGTTTGCTGTAAGAGACAGAGCTAGAGTATGGTTGGACTCTCAACCTAAGGATAGCCTGAACTCTTGGGATAAGCTGGTCACGGCTTTCTTAGCCAAGTTCTTCCCTCCTCAAAAGCTTAGTAAGCTTAGAGTGGATGTTCAAACCTTCAGACAGAAAGAAGGAGAATCCCTCTATGAAGCTTGGGAGAGGTACAAGCAACTGACCAAAAAGTGTCCTTCTGACATGCTTTCAGAATGGACCATTCTGGATATATTCTATGATGGTCTATCTGAGTTATCAAAGATGTCACTGGACCATTCTGCAGGTGGATCCATTCACCTAAAGAAAATGCCTGCAGAAGCTCAAGAACTCATTGACATGGTTGCTAATAACCAGTTCATGTACACTTCTGAGAGGAATCCTGTAAGTAATGGGACGCCTCAGAAGAAGGGAGTTCTTGAAATTGATACTATGAATGCCATATTGGCTCAGAATAAAATATTGACTCAGCAAGTCAATATGATTTCTCAGAGTTTGAATGGAATGCAAGCTGCATCCAACAGTACTCAAGAGGCATCTTCTGAATAAAAAGCTTATGATCCTGAGAACCCTGCAATAGCAGAGGTGAATTACATGGGTGAACCATATGGAAACACCTATAATCCCTCATGGAGAAATCACCCAAATCTCTCATGGAAGGATCAACAAAAGCCTCAACAAGGCTTTAATAATGGTGGAAGAAACAGGTTTAGCAATAGTAAGTCTTTTCCATCATCCACTCAGCAAAAGACAGAGAGTTCTGAGCAGAATCCATCTAGCTTAGCAAATATAGTCTCTGATCTATCTAAGGCCACTCTGAGTTTCATGAATGAAACAAGGTCTTCCATTAGAAATTTGGAAGCACAAGTGGGCCAGCTGAGAAAAGGAATCACTGAAACCCCTCCTAGTACTCTCCCAAGCAATACAGAAGAAAATCCAAAAGGAGAGTGCAAGGCCATTGAATTGATCATCATGGCCGAACCTACAAGGGAGGGAGAGGACGTGAATCCCAGTGAGGAAGACCTCCTGGGACGTCCAGTGACCAATAAGGAGTTTCCCTCTGAGGAACCAAAGGAATCTGAGGCTCATCTGGAGACCATAGAGATTCCATTAAATCTCCTTATGCCATTCATGAGCTCTGATGAATATTCTTCTTCTGAAGAGAATGAGGATGTTACTGAAGAGCAAGTTGCCAAGTACCTTGGTGCAATCATGAAGCTGAATGCTAAATTATTTGGTAATGAGACTTGGGAAGATGAACCTCCCTTGCTCACCAATGAACTGAGTGATCTGGATCAACTGAGATTGCCTCAGAAGAAACAGGATCCTGGAAAGTTCTTAATACCTTGTACCATAGGCACCATAACCTTTGAGAAAGCTCTATGTGACCTTGGGTCAGAGATAAACCTCATGTCACTCTCTGTAATGGAGAAACTGAGAATCTTTGAGGTGCAAGCTGCCAGAATCTCATTAGAAATGGCAGACAACTCAAGAAAAATGGCTTATGGACTAGTAGAGGACGTGCTAGTAAAGTTTGAAGGTCTTTACATCCCTGCTGATTTCATAATCCTAGACACTGGGAAGGATGAGGATGAATCCATCATCCTTGGAAGACCCTTCCTAGCCACAGCAAGAGCTATGATTGATGTAGACAGAGGAGAATTGATCCTTCAACTGAATGAGGATAACATTGTGTTTAAAACTCAAGAATCACCTTCTGTAACCATGGAGAGGAAGCATGAAAAGCTTCTCTCACTGCAGAGTCAACTAAAGCCCCCACAGTCAAACTCTAAGTTTGGTGTTGGGAGGCCACAACCAAACTCTAAGTTTGGTGTTGGGAGGTTCCAACCTTGCTCTGATTATCTGTGAGGCTCCATGAGAGCTCACTGTCAAGCTATTGACATTAAAGAAGCGCTTGTTGGGAGGCAACCCAATGTTATTTAATCATTTTTATTTTATTTTCTCTTTGTTATTTCATGTTTTATTAGGTTGATGATCATGTGGAGTCACAAAAACTACTGAAAAATAAAAAACAGAATGAAAAACAGCATTGAAAATAGCACACCCTGGAGGAAGGGCTTACTGGCGTTTAAACGCCAGTAAGGAGCATCTGGCTGGCGTTTAACGCCAGAACAGAGCATGAAACTGGCGTTAAATGCCAGAAACAAGTAGCAGTCTGGCGTTTAAACGCCAGGATTGCACCCAGAGAAAAGCTGGCGTTAAACGCCAGAAACAAGCATCAGACTGGCATTTAACGCCAGAAACATGCTGCACATGGGCATTGAACGCCCAGAACAAGCATCACTTCGGCCTTTAAACGCCAGAAATGCATGCAAGGGCATTTTGCATGCTTAATTGGTGCAGGGATGTAAATCTTTGACACCTCAGGATCTGTGGACCCCACAGGATCCCCACATACCTCTACTCACCTTCCCTCCTCATAATCCTATATCACCTCAATCTCTCTTCCCCATCACCTCTTCACTACTCACATCCATATCTTCTTCTTCTTCTTCTATTCTTTCTTCTTTTGCTTGAGGGCGAGCAACATTCTAAGTTTGGTGTGGTAAAAGCATGGCTTTTTTTTTTGTTTTTCCATAACCATTGATGACACCTAAGGCCAGAGAAACCTCTAGAAAGAGGAAAGGGAAGACAAAAGCTTCTACCTCCGAGTCATAGGAGATGGAGAGATTCATCTCAAGGGTCTATAGCTCAGTGGTAGAACATTTGACTGCAAATCAAGAGATCCCTGAGATACCTCAGGGGATACATTTTCTTCCACATAATTAGTGGGAGCAAATCAACACCTCCCTAGGAGAACTGAGTTCCAACATGGGACAACTAAGGGTGGAACATCAAGAGCACTCCATCATCCTCCATGAAATTAGAGAAGATCAAAAAGCAATGAGGGAGGAGCAACAAAGACAAGGAAGAGACATAGAAGAGCTCAAGGACATCATTGGAAAATGCCACCATCACTAAGGTGGACTCATTCCTTGTTCTTAAATTTTCTGTTTTTTCATTTTTTTATGTTAAATGTTTATTTATGTTTGTGTCTTATTACATGATCATTAGTATCTAAGTGTCTATGCCTTAAAGTAGTGAATGTGAGTCCATCACCTCTCTTAAATGAAAAATATTTTAAAAACAAAAGAACAAGAAGTACATGGTTTCGAATTCATCCTTGAAACTAGTTTAATTATTTTGATGTGGTGACAATACTTTTTGTTTTCTGAATGAATGCTTGAACAGTGCATATGTCTTTTGAAGTTGTTGTTTAAGAATGTTAAATATGTTGGCTCTTGAAAGAATGATGAACAGGAGAAATGTTATTTGTTAATCTGAAAAATCATAAAAATGATTCTTGAAGCAAGAAAAAGCAGTGAATACAGAAAGCTTGCGAAAAAAAATGGCGAAAAAAAAAGAGAAGAGAAAAAAAAAGCAAGCAGAAAAAGCCAAAAGCTCTTAAAACCAAGAGGCAAGAGCAAAAAGCCAGTAACCCTTAAAACCAAAAGGCAAGGGTAATAAAAAGGATCCAAGGCTTTGAGCATCAGTGGATAGGAGGGCCTAAAGGAATAAAATCCTTGCCTAAGCGGCTAAACCAAGCTGTCCCTAACCATGTGCTTGTGGCGTGAAGGTGTCAAGTGAAAACTTGAGATTGGGCGGTTAAAGTCAAGGTCCAAAGCAAAAGAAGAGTGTGCTTAAGAAACCTGGACACCTCTAATTGGGGACTTTAGCAAAGCTGAGTCACAATCTGAAAAGGTTCACCCAGTTATGTGTCTGTGGCATTTATGTATCCGGTGGTAATATTGGAAAACAAAGTGCTTAGGGCCACGGCCAAGACTCATAAAGTAGCTGTGTTCAAGAATCAACATACTGAACTAGGAGAATCAATAACACTATCTGAATTCTAAGTTCCTATAGATGCCAATCATTCTGAACTTCAATGGATAAAGTGAGATGCCAAAACTATTCAAGAGGCAAAAAGCTACAAGTCCTGCTCATCTGATTGGAGCTAAGTTTCATTGATATTTTAGAATTTATAGTATATTCTCTTCTTTTTATCCTATTTGATTTTCAGTTGCATGGGGACAAGCAACAATTTAAGTTTGGTGTTGTGATGAGCGGATAATTTATACGCTTTTTGGTATTGTTTTTACATAGTTTTCAGTATGATTTAGTTAGTTTTTAGTATATTTTTATTAGTTTTTAATTAAAATTCACATTTCTAGAATTTACTATGAGTTTGTGTATTTTTCTGTGATTTCAGGTATTTTCTGGCTGAAATTGAGGGACCTGAGCAAAAATCAGATTCAGAGGTTGAAGAAGGACTGCAGATGCTGATAGATTCTGACCTCCCTGCACTCAAAGTGGATTTTCTGGAGTTACAGAACTCCAAATGGTGCGCTTCCAATTGCGTTGGAAAGTAGACATCCAGTGCTTTCCATAAATATATAATAGGCCATACTTTGCCCGATTTTAGATGACGCAAACTGGCATTGAACGCCAGTTCCATGTTGCAGTCTGGCGTTCAGCGCCAGAAACAAGTTGCAAAGTGGAGTTCAACGCCAGAAACACGTTAAAAACTGGCGTTCAACTCCAAAAATGACCTCTCCACGTGAAAGCTTCATGCTCAGCCCAAGCACACACCAAGTGGGCCTCGGAAGTGGATTTCTGCATCATTTACTTATTTCTGTAAACCCTAGTAACTAGTTTAGTATAAATAGGACTTTTTATCATCTTTGGATCATCTTTTGATTAGTTTTATGCTATCTTAGATCATGGGGGCTGGCCATTCGGCCATGTCTGAACCTCTCACTTATGTATTTTTCAACGGTAGAGTTTCTACACACCATAGATTAAGGTGTGGAGCTCTGCTGTTCCTCAAAGATTAATGCAAAGTACTACTATTTTTCTATTCAACTCAACTTATTCCGCTTCTAAGATATTCATTCACACTTCAACATGAATGTGATGATCGTTACAAATTCATCATCATTCCCCTATGAAGGCGTGCCTGACAACTACTGGAGTAAGGAAGAATGCTGGGCGTGGCACGCCACACTCTGGGCATGGCACGCCAGTTCTATTTTCCAGAGAAGTGAAGAAGGTTCTCCATGGGCGTGGCACGCCACTTGTTAGGCGTGGCACGCCAGTAGTAAATTCCAGAGAAGAATGTAAAGCAACCACAATGGGTGTGGCATGCTAGGTCTTGGGCGTGCCACGATATTTCAAATGTCCAGGAAAGAAGAACAAGAAGGAAGAGCCTGGGCGTGCCACTTGGGCTCGAAGGCCTGGCACGCCAGGCTAACCAAAGCTTAAGAAGACCCTGGGTGTGTCACTTGGGTTCGAAGGCGTGGCACGCCAGGGATGCCAACACTTGGGGCATGCCACTTGAAGAGCTGGGCGTGGCGCGCCAAGCCAAATTAGAGGCTAGGCGTGGCACGCCACTTAAACGCCAGTCACACGCCAAGCCTGGAAGGTCACGTTTATTGAGTTTTCTTTTCCCTCCAATTGTAATTTTCTTTTCCTTTTTTGGTATTTTCTCAATTCTAGTGATAGGAGTAGTATAAATACCCCCTGGAAATACTAAAGAGGGGGTTGGATTGGGTTGGCATTGCTAAGTTTAGATCTAGTTTTACTTTACACTTCATCTTTTCCATCTATTATACTTTTCTCTGAAGTTATGAGTAGCTAAATTCCCTCTCATTGAGAGAGGGAGCTCTGTTGTACTTGATGGATTAATTATAGTGAATTTCTTCTTCTCTTCATCTTCTCTTTGATTTGCTAGAAGGAATTTCGTTTTAATGTTAGTGTTCAATCATCTTGGGAAAGAGGTTGAATGCAAAATGGGTTTCATGGGAACCTTGGAAAAAGAAACATGAAACCATGCTAGAGATCCCTTCTCACACTTGAGTAGAATCTGGGTTTTGGTGATTGGATATGGTGACATATAATCCACCCTTTACTTGGATCTATGAGGATGTGTGGTATAATTAGGGACCAAGCATATTTCTCTTCATGGGCAATTAGACCAAGAAATTGGCTATTGATCAAGATCTAAGAGATTGAATCACCAAGAGATTGGGGTTCAATCAATCATGATTGCCAAGAGGTCAATGAGTTGCATGATTGAAGATGAGATGAGCTGGATTTAATCCAAAGAGAACAACATCTCCTGATCTCAATGAATTCCCGCTATCCTTATCTTTCACCTTCTTTATAGCTTTCTTTACATTCTGTTATTCCCCATTCCCATTTACAATTAAGTCATTTATATTTCTGCACTTTCTATTTTTTCCATTTCCTTTTCTGCACTCTACTGCTTCTCTTTACTTTTGAGTCATTTACATTCTTGCCATTTACAATTCTGCAATCACACTCTATATTGCTCAGCTTGAGTAATTCACCCATTGATTAAAATGGCTCAAATCTACCAATCTCCGTGGATACGATCCCATTCCTAGTGGGTTATTACTTGACGATATTTTTGGTGCGCTTGTCAAAAGAACGGATTCATTAATTTTATATGGGGAGTGAATTCCGGTCATCAGTTTGCAGCATCAAAAAGGAGATAGACATCAGATCCCTCATCCTCGGTTCCTAGAAGATCTTCTTCTTGCTTAGACATCACTTGATCATCTTCCAAGAAATCTATGTACTTTAAAAGCACTTCAACTCAGCTTTGGAACTTCCATAAGGAATTCTCATTTTGTATTGTTAGTTTTCTAGCTTGTTGACTTGAGTTGATAATTTGTTTTGTGAGGTTCACAAATTCCTGTAAGACGTCCTTCACGATTCCATTTACCAAGTATTTACGAGAGGAGGATGTACCGGTAGCTGATGGAGGAGTGATGCTCTCGTCTTTTCCTCTATAACCGTATCCTTGGCGGCCTTAGTGCCCTTTTCTTTTGATTGGTTAACTGCACCACCGCCCTTAAGAGATGAAATTCTGTTCTCTTGGGTCTCATTGTTTAGATCAACACCAAAGTACTCAAAGATGCAAGTTAAAAGCATGCCATATGATAGAAAAATATTTTTGTTACTTTTGATACAATCATACATATGGAGCATCATCAAATATGTAAAAGAGATTTCAGTTTTGTTGATGATGGTATAGAGAACTAAGGTGTCATAAAGAGTTACTCACTGATAAGAACCACTTTAAGGCAAGAGAATGCGAGTGATAATGCGGGGAGTTAGGCTTTTACAGGACCTAAGGCTCAATGGTTGGGGGTAACACCATCCATGAGGGAAATATTTTCACATATGTTTGCCAACACATCCTTGTGTAAAATGCCTAGATCATTATCCCACTTTCCACAGATGTAGGCATTGACGCCAACATCATAATAATCAAGGGCTTCACCAATGGATTCTTTATTTAAATGAATTTCTTGGCCTTTCACATATGAATGAACAGATTCCTCACGATAGTACATATTAGCATATAATTCTCTAACCAAATCAAGGTAAACTAGTTTTCTTATTTCAAAGAGTTTTTTTCAATCCAAGTAAACAATGTTTTCAACAAAATCAATCTCTTTTTCAGCTAAAGCTTTTAAATCAGCCACAAAAGTTGAACATAGAGATCTTTTGGAAAAAATAGCTCTGTAAAATTCAAAGTTCATGCTTAAAGAAAAACGAAGTGGGTCATAGTGAGAATGAGGAAGATTACTAAAATGGGATTTAAAATCTACAGGGTCAGAATTTGCAAGTTCTTTTACAGAGTTAAGGAAAAGTCTTCGGTTACCTTTTGAAGAACAACTAGATGGTGTAGAACGTCCTTGAGGACAAGATGAGGATCGAGGAGTAAGAGACAATTGATGAGCGGATATTTTATACACTTTTTGGGGGTATTTTCATATAGTTTTTAGTAGGATTTAGCTATTTTTTATTATATTTTTAGTAGTTTTTATGCAAAAATCATATTTATGGACCTTACTATGAGTTTGTGTGTTTTTCTGTGATTTCAGGTATTTTCTGGCTGAAATTGAGGGACCTGAGCAAAAATCTAATTCAGAGGCTAAAAAAGGACTGCAGATGCTGTTGGATTCTGACCTCCCTACACTCGAAATAGATTTTCTGGAGCTACAGAAACCCAATTGGCACGCTCTCAATTGCGTTGAAAATTAGATATCCAGGGCTTTCCAGCAATATATAATAGTCTATACTTTGCCTGAGTTTTGACGACGCAAACTCGTGTTTAAACGCCTACTTATTGCCCTATTCTGAAGTTAAATGCCAGAAACAGGTTACAAACCAGAGTTAAACGCCACAAACAGGTTGCGACCTGGTGTTTAACTCCAAGAGAAGCCTCTACACGTGTAAAGCTCAATGCTCAGCCCAAGCACACACCAAGTGGGCCCCGTAAGTGGATTTCTGCACTATTTGAACTTAGTTACTTATTTTCTGTAACCTTAGGTCACTATTTTAGTATAAAAACTACTTTTAGAGACTTACTATGTACCTCATGACATTTTTACACTTCACATTGTATTTCTAATGGCATGAGTCCCTAAACCCCATGGTTGGGGGTGAGGAGCTCTGCTGTGTTTCGATGAATTAATGCAATTACTACTATTTTTCATTCAATCACGCTTGTTTCTATTCTAAGATATTCACTCGCACTTCACCCTGATGAATGTGATGATCCGTGATACTCATCGTCATTCTCACCTATGAACGCGTGCCTGATAACCACCTCCGTTCTATCTGCACTAGCTTGAGTGTGTTTCTTTTAGCCTCCTAGTTCATGATCAGAGTCTTCGTGGTATATGCTAGAATTATTGGCGGCCATTCCTGAGATCCGGAAAGTCTAAACCTTATATGTGGTATTTCGAGTAGGATCTGGGAAAGGATAACTGTGACGAGCTTCAAACTCGCGAGTGTTGGGCATAGTGACAGACGCAAAAGGATCAACGGATTCTATTCCAACATGAGTGAGAACCGACTGATGATTAGCCGTGCGGTGACAGTGCATTTGGACCATTTTCACTGAGAGGATGGATGGTAGCCATTGACAACGGTGATCCACCAACATACAGCTTGCCATGGAAGGAGACCTGCGTGCGTGAAGAAGAAGACAGTAGGAAAGCAGAGATTCAGAAAATAGAGCATCTCCAAAACCTCAATCCGTTCTCCATTACTGCATAACAAGTATTATTTATTTTATGTTAATTAATTCTCATAAACCCAACCATTTTTATTATTAATTTCCTGACTAAGAATTACAAAATAACCATAGCTTGCTTCAAGCCAACAATCTCCGTGGGATCGACCCTTACTCACGTAAGGTATTACCTGGACGACCCAGTGCACTTGCTGGTTAGTGGTACGAGTTGTGAAAAGTGTGATTTACAATTCGTGCACCAAGTTTTTGGCGCCGTTTCCGGGGATTGTTCGAGTTTGGACAACTGACGGTTTATTTTGTTGCTTATATTAGGAAAAATTTTTCTTTTTGGTTTAGAGTCTTCTATTATTGTTTTTGGTTGAAATTCTTTTCAAAAATCCTTATTTTCTTTTTTAGTTTTTTTCAAAAATTAAAAAAAAACTAATAATTGAGTTTTTCTGTTTGAGTTTAGTTTCATATTTTAAGTTTGGTGTCCTTTGTGTTTCTATTTTCTTAAAAAATTTTCAAAAGTTGTTCTTAGCGTTCATTGTGATATTCAAAGTTTTCCTGTTTGTTTCCTTTGTTTTGATATAAAAATTTAAGTTTGATGTCATTTTTACTGTTTTTCTCTTTCTTCATTTAATTCAAAAATATCTTTTCTCTTTATTTTAATTAATTTTCGAATTTTCCTTTAAAAATTCAGATTTTTTATTTTAAAACTTTTGATTCTATCTTATCTTAGTTTTGAAATTTCAAAATTCAAAATCTTTTTCAAAAATCATATCCAAAGTTTTTCAAATCTTCTTAATTAAGTAATTATTTTAATTTTCAATTTTATTTTTCTTACTTTTCAAAATCTATATTTAATTTCTAATTACTTTATTTTATTTTTTTTACTTATTTATTCATTTTTTTATAAAATAAAAATAAAAATATATTTTATTTACAATTCATATCAATTCTCTTCTCTCCATCATGGACTTAAGTGGAAATGAACAGTCCAGAAAGACTCTGGGGTCATATGCTAACCCCATTACTGCTGCATACGGGAGTAGCATCTGTATACCTCCCATCAAAGCAAGCAGTTTTGAGCTAAATCCTCAGCTCATTGTCATGGTGCAGCAAAATTGCCAGTATTCCAGTCTTCCACAGGAAGAACCTACTGAGTTTCTGGCACAATTCTTGCAAATTGCTGATACAGTACGTGACAAGGAAGTAGATCAGGATGTCTATAGATTATTACTATTTCCATTTGCTGTAAAAGATCAAGCTAAGAGGTGGTTAAATAACCAACCTACAGCAAGCATAAGAACATAGAAATAGTTATCAGACAAATTCCTGAATCAATATTTTCCTCCAAAAAGGATAACACAGCTGAGGCTGGACATCCAAGGCTTTAAACAATAGGATGATGAATCCCTTTATAACGCCTGGGAGAGGTACAGAGGGATGCTAAGGAAATGCCCCTCTAAAATGTTTTCAGAGTGGGTACAATTAGACATCTTCTACTATGGGCTTACAGAAAAAGCTCAGACATCTCTAGACCACTCGGCTGGTGGATCTATACACATGAGAAAGACTATTGAAGAGGCTCAAGAGCTCATTGATATAGTTGCTAGGAATCAGCATCTGTACATAAGTGATGAGTCCTCCATGAAAGAGGAAGCTAAGGCAGTATCAACTGACTTTAGTCCTCAGGAACAAGTTGCTGAACTCAATCAGCAACTATCCTCTATAACAAGGCAGTTAGCAGAATTTAAGGAGATGCTACAAGAAACCAAAAATGCTAACAAGGATATGGAATCACAATTGAATCAGACAAAAAAGCAGTTATCAAAACAGATAACAGAGGAGTGCCAAGCAGTTCAACTAAGAAGTGGAAAAATATTAAATATCTCAACTCAAAGCAGCAGAAAGCCAAGAAAGGAACAACTGACAGAGGATGAACAACCTGCTACCCAAAATCCCTTTGAGGACAGTAAGAGCCCAGAGAGGAATAAGTCTGGCGATCAAACGCCAGAAACGGGTGAAAAACTGGCATTAAACTCCCAATCCATGTTCAGTTCTGGCATTCAAACGCCAGAAAAGGGTAGGAATCTGGCGTTAAACGCCCAATCCATGTCCATTCTGGCGTTCAAATGCCAGTGAGGGATCAAACACCTGCAAGTACTGATAATAACTCCCTCAAGAAGGCTTCTCAACCTGCCTCTGTTGGAAATAAACCTGCAGCAACTAAGGTTGAAGAATATAAAGCCAAAATGCCTTAACCTCAGAAACTCTGCCAAGCGGAACAGGATAAACAATTTGCCCACTTTGCAGACTATCTCAGGACTCTTAAAATAAAGATTCCGTTTGCAGAGGCACTTGAGCAAATACCGTCTTATGCTAAGTTCATAAAAGAGATCTCAAGTCATAAGAAGGATTGGAGAGAAACAGAAAAAGTTTTTCTCACTGAAGAATGCAGTGCAGTCATCCTAACAAACTTACCAGAAAAGCTTAAAGATCCCGGAAGCTTTATGACACCATGCACATTAGAGGGTACTTGTACCAAGACAGCTCTATGTGACCTTGGGGCAAGTATCAATCTAATCCCTGTATCCACTATTAGAAAGCTTGGCTTGACTGAAGAGGTCAAACCAACCCGGATATATCCTCAACTTGCTGATGGCTCCATTAAATACCCATCAGGCATAATTGAGGACATGATTGTCAAGGTTGAGCCATTTGCCTTTCCCACTGACTTTGTAGTGCTGGAGATGGAGGAGCACAAGAGTGCAACTCTCATTCTAGGAAGACCCTTCCTAGCAACTGGACGAACCCTCATTGATGTCCAAAAAGGGGAAGTAACCTTGAGAGTCAATGGGGATGAGTTCAGGCTGAATGCTATTGAGGCAATGAAGCATCCAGACACATCAAAAGACTGCATGCGTGTTGATATTATTGACTCCCTGGTAGAGGAGATCAACATGGCTGAGAGTCTCAAATCAGAGCTAGAAGACATCTTTAAAGATGTTCAGCCTGATCTGGAGGAATCAGAGGAAATAAAAGAGCCTCTGAAAATTCCTCAGGAAGAGGAGAAACCTCCTAAACCCGAGATCAAACCACTACCACCATCCCTGAAATATGCATTTTTAGGAGAAGGTGACACTTTTCCGATGATCATAAGCTCTGCTTTAAATCCACAGGAAGAGAAAGCACTACTTCAAGTGCTAAGGACACACAAGGTAGCTCTTGGGTGGTCCATAAATGATCTCAAAGGCATCAGCCCAGCAAGATGCATGCACAAGATCCTATTGGAGGACAATGCTAAGCCAGTGGTTCAACCACAGAGGCGGCTAAATCCAGCCATAAAAGAGGTGGTGCAGAAATAGGTCACCAAGTTATTGGAGGCTGGGATTATTTATCCTATTTCTGATAGCCCCTGGGTGAGCCCTGTCCAAGTTGTCCCCAAGAAGGGAGGCATGACAGTGATTCATAATGAAAAAAATGAACTGGTTTCTACAAGAACAGTTACAGGGTGGCGTATGTGTATTGATTACAGAAGGCTCAATACAGCCACCAGGAAGGATCACTTTCCTTTACCATTCATAGACCAGATGCTAGAAAGACTAGCAGGTCATGAATACTACTGCTTTTTGAATGGCTATTCAGGTTACAACCAAATTACAGTAGATCCTCAGGACCAAGAGAAAACAGCATTCACATGTCCTTCTGGAGTGTTTGCCTACAGAAGGATGCCTTTTGGTCTGTGCAATGCACCTGCAACCTTTCAGAGGTGCATGCTCTCTATCTTCTCTGATATGGTAGAGAAATTTCTGGAAGTCTTCATGGATGACTTTTCAGTATTTGGAGACTCATTCAGCTCCTGCCTTAACCATTTTGCACTTGTTCTAAAAAGATGCCAAGAGACCAACCTAGTTTTAAACTGGGAAAAATGTCACTTTATGGTGACTGAAGGGATTGTCCTTGGGCATAAAATTTCAAACAAGGGAATAGAGGTGGATCAAGCTAAAGTTGAAGTAATTGAAAAATTACCACCACCTGCCAATGTTAAGGCAATCAGAAGCTTTCTAGGGCATGCAGAATTCTATAGGAAGTTTATAAAGGATTTTTCAAAAATTGCAAAATCTCTTAGCAATCTGCTAGCTGCCGACACGCCATTTATGTTTGACACAGAGTGTCTACAGGCATTTGAAACCCTGAAAGCTAAGCTGGTCACAGAACCAGTTATTTCTGCACCAGACTGGACATTACCATTCGAACTAATGTGTGATGCCAGTGACCATGCCATTGGTGCAGTATTGGGATAGAGGCATAATAAGCTTCTGCATGTCATTTATTATGCTAGCCGTATTTTAAATGATGCCCAGAAAAATTACACAACCACAGAAAAAGAATTTCTTGCAGTGGTTTATGCCATTGACATGTTTAGATCATACTTAGTAAGATCAAAAGTGAGTATGTACACTGACCATGCTGCTCTTAAATATCTACTCACAAAGCAGGATTCAAAACCCAGGCTCATAAGATGGGTGTTGCTTCTGCAAGAGCTTGATATAGAAATAAGAGACAGAAAAGGGACAGAGAACTAAGTGGCTGATCATCTGTCCCGGATAGAACCAGTAGAAGGGGCGTCCTTTCCCTCTATTGAGATCTCTGAAATGTTTCCGGATGAGAAATTATTTGCCATTCAGGAAACACCATGGTTTGCAGACATTGCAAACTATAAAGCTGCAAGATTCATACCCAAGGAGTACAACAGGCAATAAACAAAAAAATTAATTACTGATGCAAAGTACTACTTGTGGGATGAACCATATCTCTTTAAGAGATATGCAGACAGAATAATCCGTAGGTGTGTGCCTAAAGAAGAAGCACAGAAGATCCTATGGCATTGTCATGGATCATAGTATGGAGGACATTTTGGAGGTGAGCGAACAGCCACAAAAGTCCTCCAATGTGGCTTCTACTGGCCTACTCTCTATAAAGACTCCAAAGAGTTTGTGCGTAACTGTGACAGCTGCCAGAGAGCTGGTAATCTGCCTCATGGTTACGCCATGCCTCAGCAAGGGATCTTAGAGATTGAGTTGTTTGACGTATGGGGTATTGACTTCATGGGCCTTTCCCACCATCATACTCAAACACTTATATTCTGGTGGCAGTCGACTATGTATCCAAATGGGTAGAGGCCATTGCAACACCCACTAATGATACTAAGATTGTGCTGAAGTTCCTCCAGAAATATATCTTCAGCAGGTTTGGTGTCCCTAGAGCACTAATCAGTGATGGGGGCACTCATTTCTGCAATAAACAGCTTTACTCTGCTATGGTCCGATATGGAATTAGCCACAAAGTAGCAACTCCATATCATCCACAAATAAATGGGCAAGCTGAAGTCTCTAATAAAGAACTAAAAAGAATCCTGGAATGGACTATAAGTACCCGTAGAAGGGATTGGGCAAAAAGCTTGGATGATGCTCTGTGGGCATACAGAACAGCATTCAAGACTCCTATAGGAACCTCTCCATACCAGCTTGTGTATAGGAAGGCCTGTCATCTGCCTGTGGAACTGGAACATAAGGCCTACTGGGTAACCAGATTCCTAAACCTAGATGCTAAGTTAGCTGGAGAGAAGAGATTACTCCAGTTAAATGAGCTAGAGGAATTCAGACTCAATGCTTTCGAGAATGCAAAAATTTACAAGGAGAAAGAAAAAAGGTGGCATGATAAGAAACTGTCACCCAGAGTATTTGAACCAGGACAAAAGATTCTGCTGTTTAACTCTAGGCTCAGATTATTCCCAGGGAAACTAAAATCCCGGTGGAGGGGACTATATGTGATTACAAGTGTGTCACCATATGGCTATGTGGAGCTTCAAGACATTGATTCTAATAAGAAGTTCGTTGTTAATGGACAGAGAATCAAGCATTATCTTGAAGATCATTTTGAGCAAGAATGCTCAAAGCTGAGACTAGATTAAAAGCTCAGTAAGGTCAAGCTAAAGACAATAAAGAAGCGCTTGCTGGGAGGCAACCCAGCCATTAGCAATGTTTATTTATTATGCAAATAATAATTATATGAGTTTAATATAAATTATCTTTAAGATTAATTAACAATTGCAGGAGTTCACAGAGTTACAGAAGAATTCAGAGCATAGAGCAGAGAAAAGGAGCTCACTGGCACAAAAACGCTAGCAAGGGGTATTTTGGGCGTTAAACGCCCAAAAGAAGCATCTACTGGGCGTTTAATGCCAGTAAGGATACCTCTCTGGGCGTTAAACGCCAGAACTGCAGCATCCTGGGTGTTTAGAAAAACGCCCAGTGACAAAGGATTTCTGGCGTTTAACGCCAGCCAGAAGCAACAGCTGGGCGTTAAACGCCCAAAACAAGCAACAATTGGGCGTTTAACGCCAGGATTATGGAGGAGAGAAAGTTTTGTTTCCAACTCAATTTTTTTCAAATTTTCATGATTTCATCTATAATTTCTTACAAAAACATGTTCCAAATTATCATCTTTCAATTTCAATTTCAAATATATATATATATATATATATATATATATATATATATATATATATTTTAACTTTTTCTAATCCTAAAAATCTTTTTCAAATCTTCTTCAATTCCTTTTCAAATCTTTTCTTTAAAACTCACCTATCTTTTTAATTCTTCTCATATCTTTTCAAACTATCCTATTATCTTTTTAAAATTCAGAATTATCTTTTTCAAATCCATCATATCTTTTTCAATTTTAAAATTTCATATTTTTCATATCATATTTATCTTTTACAAATCATATCTTCTATCATATCTTTTTCAAATTTTTCAAACCCACCCCCTCACTTATAAATTCAAACTCGGCCTCCCCCTTTCCTCTACCATTCGACTTTGGTCTCACCTTTTATTCCTCTCCTTTCCTTTCTTTTGCTTGAGGACAAGCAAACCTCTAAGTTTGGTGTATTTTTCCGTGATCACCAAGCCAAGACTCACTAAGATCATGGCCCCAAGGAAAAACAAACCACTTCAAGAGGGAAGAAAGAGAATAATCCAAAACCACTTTGGAATCAAGAGAGGTTCTTAACAAAAGAATATGCAGACCATTACTACAAAATAATGGGTCTAAGGTCAGTGATCCCGGAAGTTAAATTCGATCTGAAAGAAGACGAATATTCGGAGATCCTAGAGCAAATTTGAAAAAGGGGCTGGGAAATCCTAGCTAATCTTGAGACAAAAGTGGGAAGAAACATGGTTCAAGAATTCTACTCAAATGTGTGGCAAACAGATAGGCAGAGAAGGACTGGAACCGCCTTTTACACCTTTCAAACTCTGGTCAGAGGGAAAGCTATTTATTTCCACTTTGACAAAATAAGAGAGATCTTCAAGCTACAGCAACTACAAGATGATCCGAACTCCTTCAGTAAGAGAATGATGAGATCAGATAAGTGCTTGGACCAAGTTCTGAAGGACATATGCATCCCTAGAACCAAGTTGACAACCAAAACAAAGGGTGTCCCAAATCAACTCAAGAGAGGGGATCTCAAACCAGTCGCTAGGGGCTGGCTGGACTTCATTGGGAGTTCCATACTGCCCACCAGTAACCGCTCTGAGGTTACTCTCAAAAGAGCAATAATGATCCATTGTATTATGCAGGGAAACGAAGTGGAGGTTCAAGATCTGATTTCGTGTAAGCTCTATACAATTGCAAACAAGAACTCCAAAGAAGCCAAATTGGCTTACCCAAGCTTAATATCTCTGCTATGCAAGGATGCTGGGGTAAAGATGGGAGTGGATGAGTATATTTCAGTCGAGCACCCAATCACCAAAAATTCAATGGAAGGACAACAAGTGCAAGATAACTCCATCAAAAGGAAAGTACAGGAGTTCCTCCCAGAAATCCCTCAGATTGACTACTGGACCCGCCTACAAGCCTCTGTCACCAAGCTGCAAGAAGCTATAGATCAACTGAAAGAAGAACAGCAAGTTCAAAATAGCATGCTCTGCAAACTGCTGAAGGAACATGAGAAGCAAGAGCATGAGCTACAGGAGCTGAAGCGCCATAAGCTGTCTCTTGAAGGGCCAGACACCCCACAGATTAAAAGAGCATCCACCTCCCAAAATAAAGGTTGTTGAGTCCTAATCTTAACTCTGTGATAACTTTTGCTATTAGAGATCTACTGGTGCACAAAATTGTGATCATCAATAATGGTGCCAAAGACTTGGAGCTCTCAAACGTGAATCACACTTTGTCACCATTCCGCACAACTAACCAGCAAGTGCACTGGGTCGTCCAAGTAATAAACCTTACGTGAGTAAGGGTCGATCCCACGGAGATTGTCGGCTTGAAGCAAGCTATGGTCATCTTGTAAATCTCAGTCAGGCAGATTCAAATGGTGATGGAGGATTGATAATTAAAAGATGAATAAAACATAAAATAAAGATAGAGATACTTATGTAATTCATTGGTGGATTTCAGATAAGCGTATGAAGATGCTTTGTTCCCCTTGAACCTTTGCTTTCCTATTGCCTTCTTCCAATCATTCATACTCCTTTCCATGGTAAGCTTTATGTTGGGCATCACCGTTGTCAATGGCTACATCCCGTCCTCTCAGTGAAAATGGTCCTGATGCTCTGTCACAACATCGGCTAATCAGTTGTCGGTTCTCGATCATGTCGGAATAGGATCCATTGATCCTTTTGCGTCTGTGACACGCCCCACAATCGCGAGTTTGAAGTTCGTCACAGTCATCCCTTCCCAGATCCTACTCGGAATACCACAGACAAGGTTTAGACTTTCCAGATCTCAGGAATGGCTACCATTAATTCTAGCCTACACCACGAAGGTTCCAATCTTAGATTAGAAACCCAAGAGATACACACTCAATCGAAGGTAGAACGGAGGTGGTTGTCAGGCACACGTTCATAGGTGAGAATGATGATGAGTGTCACAGATCATCAGATTCATCAAGTTGAAGAACAAGTGATATCTTAGAGAAGAAGTAGGCGTGAATTGAATAAAAAACAGTAGTAATTGCATTAATTCATGAGGAACAGCAGAGCTCCACACCTTAATCTATGGTGTGTAGAAACTCCACCGTTGAAAATACATAAGAACAAGGTTTAGGCATGGCCGTGAGGCCAGCCCCCAAATGTGAAAAGATCTATGAAAGTATATGAAAAGTGTGTAAAAGAGATGAAAATACAATAGCAAAAGGTCCTATTTATAGAAAACTAGTAGCCTAGGGTTACAGAAATAGGTAATTAATGCAAAAATCTTCTTCCGGGCCCACTTGGTGTGTGCTTGGGCTGAGCATTGAAGCATTTTTGTGTAGAGACTTTTCTTGGAGTTAAACGCCAGCTTTTGTGCCAGTTTGGGCGTTTAACTCCAGCTTTTGTGCCAGTTTCGGAGTTAAACGCCAGAATTCTTGAGCTGACTTGGAACGCCTATTTGGGCCATCAAATCTCGAGCAAAGTATGGACTATTATATATTTCTGGAAAGCCCAGGATGTCTACTTTCCAACGCAATTGAGAGCGTGCCAATTGGGCTTTTGTAGCTGCAGAAAATCCACTTTGAGTGCAGGGAGGTCAGAATCCAACAGCATCTGCAGTCCTTTTTCAGCCTCTCAATCAGATTTTTGCTCAAGTCCCTCAATTTCAGCCAGAAAATACCTGAAATCACAGAAAAACACACAAACTCATAGTAATGTCCAAAAGAGTGATTTTTATTTAAGAACTAATAAAAACATAATAAAAACTAATTAAAATATACTAAAAACATACTAAAAACAATGCCAAAAAGCGTATAAATTATCCGCTCATCATCTACCTTAGGAGTCACTTGAATAGTAGTAATTAATATCTTTATTTTTATTTTTAGCTTTTATTTTATTATCTTCAAGTAAGCTATAATTTATTTTTCTCATCATCATTAAACATGAATAAAATAGCAGATTTTTAGAAGGGTAAAGTATACTTTTTTTCCCTGAAGTTTGGCAAAAGTTTCAAAAATACGCCTAAGTTTTATTTTATTTCAATTTTGTCCCAAAAGTTTTTTATTTGCATCAAATATGCCCCTGACGGCTAACTTTTTAAAAAATTTAAGACCAATTCAACAACAATTTCATAAGAACAACTCTCAATACAAGCAAATAAAGCATAATTTCCATGTATTATTGTTAAATTAGTCGTAAATTTTTTGAAAATTTAGTTGTCGAGGGTATATTTGATGCAAATCGAAAACTTTTAGGATAAAATTGAAACAAAATAAAACTAAGGAGGCTGTTTTATTTTCGAGTTCTTAATAAGAAAAATTCGTATTATTTATATGTGGTGGCAATACTTTTTGTCTTCTGAATGAATGCTTGAACAGTGCATATGCCTTTTGAATTTGTTATTTTTGAATGTTAAAATTGTTGGCTCTTGAAAGAATAATGAAAAAGGAAAAATATTATTGATAATCTAAAAAATCATAAAATTAATTCTTGAAGCAAGAAAAAGCAGTGAAGAACAAGGCTTGCGAAAAAAAAAGAAAGAGAGAGAGAAAGCAAGTAGAAAAAGTCAAAAGCTCTTTAAACCAAAAGGCAAGAGCAAAAAGCCAATAACCCTTTAAACCAAAAGGCAAGGGTAAAAGGATCCAAGGCTTTGAGCATTAATGGATAGGAGGGCCTAAAAAGAATAAAATACTGGCCTAAGCGGCTAAACCAAGCTGTCCCTAACCATGTGCTTGTGGCGTGAAGGTGTCAAGTGAAAAACTTGAGACTGAGCGGTTAAAGTCGTGTTCTAAAGCAAAAAGAATGTGCTTAAGAACTCTGGACACCTCTAACTGGGGACTTTAGCAAAGCTAAGTCACAATCTGAAAAGGTTCACCCAATTATGTGTCTGTGGCATTTATGTATCCGGTGGTAATACTGGAAAACAAAGTGCTTAGGGCCACGGCCAAGACTCATAAAGTAGCTGTGTTCAAGAATCAACATACTAAACTAGGAGAGTCAATAACACTATCTGAATTCTGAGTTCCTATAGATGCCAATCATTCTGAACTTTAAAGGATAAATTGAGGTGCCGAAACTGTTCAGAAGCAAAAAGCTACTAGTCCCGCTCATCTAATGAGAATTTGAGCTTCATGTAAAACTCTGAGATGTTATTGCCTCTTGATTTTCTTTCTATCCTGTTTTATTTGTCTAGTTGCTTGAGGACAAGCAACAGTTTAAGTTTGGTGTTGTGATGAGCGGATATTTTATACGCTTTTTGGGGGTATTTTCATATAGTTTTTAGTAGGATTTAGCTACTTTTTAGTATATTTTTATTAGTTTTTATGCAAAAATCACATTTCTGGACTTTACTATGAGTTTGTGCGCTTTTCTGTGATTTCAGGTATTTTCTGGCTGAAATTGAGGGACCTGAGCAAAAATCTGATTCAGAGGCTGAAAAAGGACTGCAGATGCTGTTGGATTCTGACCTCCTTACACTCGAAATGGAATTTTTGGAGCTACAGAAACCCAATTGGCACGCTTTCAATTGCGTTGGAAAGTAGATATCCAGGGCTTTCCAGCAATATATAATAGTTCATACTTTGTCTGAGTTTTGACGACACAAAATGGCGTTTAAACGCCTACTTCTTGCCCTATTCTGAAGTTAAACGCCAGAAACAGGTTACAAACCAGAGTTAAACGCCACAAATAGGCTGCGACCTGGCGTTTAACTCCAAGAGAAGCCTCTATACGTGTAAAGCTCAATGGTCAGTCCAAGCACACACCAAGTGGGCCCCAAAAGTGGATTTCTGCACTATCTGAACTTAGTTACTTATTTTCTGTAACCCTAGGTCACTAGTTTAGTATAAAAATTACTTTTAGAGACTTACTATGTACCTCATGACATTTTTACACTTCACATTGTATTTCTGACGGCATGAGTCTCTAAACCCCATGGTTGGGGGTGAGGAGCTCTGCTGTGTTTCGATGAATTAATGCAATTACTACTGTTTTTCATTCAATCACGCTTGTTTCTATTCTAAGATATTCACTCACACTTCACCTTGATGAATGTGATGATCCGTGATACTCATCATTATTCTCACCTTATGGGCTTCTTTCCCTTGGCGATGTTTGCCCTAGAGGTGCCTGCTTCTGGTGGCGCCATTGATGGTCTTCGCGAAGTGGTCTTGGTTTGTGCCATGGGTTTTGGAACTGGAGAGGAGTGTGGGGAGGAATGGGAGTGTATATGAATGCGGTTATGGGCTTACTCTTTTGGTGGAGGATTTTGTGGAGCACGATGGGACCTTGTGTCTTTTCATGTTGCAACCTTTTTTCACATCTTTATGAAAATCAATGAATGCAGTTATTGGAGAGGTGGAGAAAATGAAAGGTTTTCAATAAGTAACTACTATAAATGGTTTGAACATTTTTAAAAACACAAACAGTTATTTAAATAAAAAGAAAAGGCGTTTCAAAGAAGTTGATTTTGAAAGAAACTGCAAGCAAGCAATTTTGAAAAGACAAGTCAAGAATAAAATTTGAAAAACAGAATTTGATTTGACTTGATAAGAAACCCTAAAACAAATACTTTATGAATTTATGATCAAAACAAACAATGAGGTCTACATCATAAAAATAGAACTCCTTCCTTTTGGGTCCAATGGTGGTTTTAGGAAAACACAAAGCACCACCAAAGATTCAGTTTTGACCCAAATTCATTCCTTTTTACCAAGACTTAGTCTGATATCCAAGGAACTTAGAGGGAGTCATCATCTATCCAGTTTTATCTTCTGTCAACCTGGAGACAAAAACACACAAAGAGATGCAACACCAACTTAATTCAGAAATTCAGACTCAACAATACCCAATGCTTTTCTCAACTTGCAAAATTTGCCTTCAGACAGAGGTTTAGAGACTATCAGTAAATTAATTCTTAGATTTTACAAATTGTACGTCAATTGTACCCTTTTACACATGTTCTCTAATGGAGTGAAATCTCAGTTCAATGTGCTTTGTTCTAGAGTGCAAAACTGGATTTTTAGAAATATTTATTGCACTCATATTATCACAAAATAAAGGGATACTATGGAGTTGCAGTTTATAATCTGCAAATTATGTCTTAAGCTATAACAACTGTGAACAACAAGAAGAAGCAGCTATGTATTCAGCCTCAGCTGTGGATAATGCAACTGTAGCCTGTTTCTTACTTGACCATACGTTTAGGGACTGTCAAAGAAAATGAAAAATCCTAGATGTGCTTCTTCTATTAACTTGGTCACTGATAAAATCTGTATCTCAATATCGCACTACCAAAACTCATCAAACTTAGGATACCAAAGACCAAAATCAACAGTGCTATTAATGTATCTAGTTAATCTTTTTACGACTGAAAGATAATTCTTTAGGTTGTGATTGGAGTATAGAACAAACTCCAACACTTTAAACAATATCCGGTCTAGAGGATGTTAGATACATAAGAAATCCGATCATTCCTCTATACCTTGTATAACACCCTAATTACCCTAAGCCTTACCACGCATCGTAAAGCAAAGGATAATCAAAGGTTACGACAGTTCTAAGCTCCTACATATAATATATAGAAAGAGATAATATAATCTAAAAGCCCAATGAAGGATATAGCTCAAAACAGGATTTGAAAAGCGCAAAACATACTAACGGAGCTACTAACT
Source organism: Arachis ipaensis (assembly GCF_059453495.1). Lineage (NCBI taxonomy): Eukaryota > Viridiplantae > Streptophyta > Magnoliopsida > Fabales > Fabaceae > Arachis > Arachis ipaensis. Next base: position 116,281,094 of record NC_142443.1, on the reverse strand, counting down.
TAAAGCACAAGATATAGATATAATATAACAAAAGATAAGAGTATAACATCATAAGAATCTAGCCACGGCTCGTGGAGTTTAAGCCGGCTAGCCATATATACAGACAAATCAGAATCTGAAGTTTAAAATAGCTTATACAAGTTTTTCTCTCTCAATACAAGCCTTTAGGAAAAAGCAAGATACAAAAGTGAGAGATATGTAAACAAAATAATCAAAAAGACCCCAAAAAGTATCATGATCCTCCGCTTCTATCACCATCCAAACAATTCACCGAGGTGGGTTACGACCTGCATCTGAAAAACAACAACAGAATATGGTATGAGAACCGGAGGTTCTTAGTATGGTAACAGTGCCTAGTGATGTAAGATATAAGACCCCGGGACGCCAGAGGCAATCCTAGAACTTCATATCCATCACAAGATTCATCTTAAGGCATAGCTAAAACAGCAAAGCATAAATTAAACCCATAACATAACTTAAAACCTTAACAATATAATAAGGGTAATCTAACTTAAGGGATTTTCTAGTTTAACAGTTCTCCGTTGTCCCACAGCCTTCACCAACCTATCCTCCATGCGAACCCATCGCCACCACCTTTCGAGCCTCCTCAATCCTAGTAGAAAGCACAATTATATACAATGCAAGTAAAACACAAGTAAAGGCATATATAGCAAATAATTCAAGTAGGCAATTAGACATGTTATACAAATAGGAAAGCAATTACAAGTCGGCAAAGCAAACAAACAGATAGAAGATGCATATGATGAATACCTGTCCTATTGGCTGTGATATCACATTGTCGATTCAACTGCCAACCCGACACATCTCCATGGAGATGTCGCCCTTTGGAATCGTAATTGGGAAACCCCGAGATATGGTGCTCGGAACACCGTCCAGGGTTTTATGCCTGCACACTCTATTGATCTGAAGGGATGCGAGCGGGATACTCTTACCACAGACCTCACATCTCAACGTAAGTGGGATTAACCACCGTCCTTACGCCGCCACCGCTACCTCGACAGACGGGATTAACCACCGTCCCTACCGGGCACATAGCATCTCATCAATCTCAGTATAAAATGATACATCAGTGGTTTTCAGAAAATATTTTCAATACATCAATGATTCATCATTGCACATTCGAGTCCTTGAGTCATCTCAACCACTGTCAAATCAACATTTCCATTTCTGAAATCATCAGTTCATCAGTTCTCAATTCACACTCTGCCAAACCCATCCTCAGTACACCAGAAACCTAAGCCTCCGTTCTCTAATTTTTCAAAACAATATCAAACTAAATCTCTTAAGTTCTTTCCCATGTTTTTATGCCCAAAATTAAGAGTCTTAAAATGGTGTCACAGAAGCTTACAATCTTGTTGGGAAGGTAAAATAGTTGAAAACAAAGTTTAAGTTTGAGAAACAAGGCGTGTGCATATGCACATGGGTGTGCGTGCGCACGCCCAGGGAGAGTTTCAAAACGTGTGCGTACGCATAGGGGTGTGCATACAAACAAGTGCAATTTTCACAATTCTATTCGCTCGCACAAGCTGTGCTAGCGCTGCCAATAGACTGCCTTTCCCAACGTGTGCGGGCGCATAGGTTGTAAATCTTCCTTGGTTGTGTGCACGCACAGGTTGTGCTAGCGCTGCCAACAGTAAGCCTTCCCTCGTGTGTGTGTACGCACAAGGCTGTTCGTGCGCACAGGTTTAAAAATGCACGAGGTGTGCGTACGGACAAGGCTGTGCGTGCGCACATACCAGAAATCACAAAATTCTGTAACTTTGTAGAATTTCAGATTTTGACGCCAAACTTTGAATGATCATAACTTCCTCTACAAAAATCCAAATTTTACAAAATTTATATCAATTTAAAGAGTTTTCAATGGAATTTAATTCTAAACAACTTTCAACAACTTTTGAAAACTGAAGCACAAGTTATAACCCTTCAAAGTTCACTAAAAACCAGTTTTTACTAAACTGCACAAATTTCTCAATTCCTTGCAACACACAACCAAAACCAATTCAAACCATTCCAAACTAAATTTCCCATCATAACTCACCCTTTGTATCATATTCCACCATTCCTACCAACTTTTTCTCAAACACATTACCATATCATCAATCTCAACATCACACATATCATACTAAACTAATTCTCAATCCACACAATCATTCATCACCATCATATCATTATCAATCATCATGACTGAAATCATTCAATCTCAACCTTTCTCCTCAACATCATTTTATCAACATTAACATCACATCTCATCAAAATAATCAAAAGCTCATCAATTCATCATGCATCATTCATCGTACCTTAACCAACCAAACAATCAATACAATCCAATCCTATCCTATGGGTCACTAGCCTAAGTGTCCATGAATATTATATATTACATAGAGGAAACCGAAACCATACCTTGGCCGATTTCCAATATGCATTAAAAACCCCATATGAGCACAAGTTGAGCTTTCAACCACAATCCAAGCTACCAAACAGCTCCAACAAGCACCAACAAGCTCCAATAATTGCCAATAATGACAACCTCAAGCTATAATACACATAAATCATAACTAATCAATCTAGAGCTCAATTTAATCATAATCTCACAAGGGTTCAAGAGCAACTCACCTTATCCAACAGTTTTGGATGCCAAATCTAATGGTAATCAAAGGCTAGAGTGTACCTAAACACCCAAAATCACAAAATTTCCCTTAATCAAAAGCCCTAAATTTTCGAATTTTTGAAGAGAATAACTGAGAGGATTCTGTGATTTCCTTACCAGTTTCTTGGGTGGATTTTGTAGAGCTCTTTTTAAGGAACGCGTGACCGCAAACGGCGCGGCGATCGGAGCTCCGTAGCTCAAGATATGAGCTTGAGAAGATGAGGGTGAATAGTGTTCATGGGGGGTTTCTTCTTCTTCTCTTCTGAGCTATGTGGGTGTGTTTATGAGAGTGTTATGCTGAAATGAGTTCATTAATGGACCTATTTATATGTTAGGCTTAGGCCCAACCTGGGCCCGGTTCAACCTGTTAGCATTTTTAGCCAATTTCAAACCTTTAAAATTGATGCCCGATTTCCCATTTCTAATATTTTTAAAGGTTTTTGACTGTTTTCACTTTTTCTCACACAGTACCGGGCAGACTTTAACCGGTTCACGGTTTTTCTCGGTTTTTTGTAAAAAATACATTTTCTGACTCAGAAAAATCTACTAAGTCTAAAAATCATATTTAAATCCTCAAATTCTCACTCTAAATTTTCGAAATCTAATTTGGGAAATATTAATTAACTAATTAGGTGGTTAATTAGTTGCGGTTCTTACACCTTATTTCATCCACATCTTTTCCTTTTTCATCATTCTCAAGTTTAGAGTTTGATGCATTAGTGTACTCATTTGTTTGCAATTTTCTAAAACAAATTTTTTTACTGATTCTTTGGCATATTTACCTTTAGTGCACAAATTTTACCAGGAGTTTGTTTGATTTGAAGTCCTAGGAAGAATGTGAGTTCTCCTATCATACTCATATCAAACTCACTAGAAATTAAGTTTCAAAAATCAACAGACAAGGCTTCGTTAGGTGATCCAAACACAATGTAACCCACATAAACTTGAACAAGAATGAAATTATCAGTAGATTCTTTAATAAAAGGAGTTCTATCCATGGTACTTTATTGAAAACCATTTTTCAATAAGAAAGAGCTAAGTCTTTCATACTAAGCTTTAGGAGCTTGTCTCAAACCATAAAGAGCTTTAGAGAGTTTATAAACATGGTTTGGAAAATCTTTGTTTTCAAAACTGGGAGGTTGAGCCACGTATACTTCTCTATCAATAATAACATTAAAAAAGGTATATTTGACATCTATTTGAAAAAGTTTAAACCCTTTGTGTGCAGCATAAGCAAGTAATAATCTTATTGCTCCCATCTTTGCAACCGGAGCAAAGGACTCATCGAATTCAATGCCTTCTTCTTAATCCTACGTTTGAGCCACTAGTCTTGCCTTGTTTCTTGTAATGCTACCATCCTCACCCAATTTGTTTCAAAAAAAGACCCATTTGGTACCAGTCACCTTCTTCCCATTTGAATTTGGTACCAATGTCCAAACCTCATTTTTTCTCAAATTGGATTAGCTCCTCTTCCATCTCCTTAAACCATAAAGGATCATTAAGAGCTTCCTTCACATTTTGAGGTTCTATTTGAGAGATGAGAGAAAGATCATTATGTTCTATTTTTCTTCTAGGTGATGCTCTTATGGTAACTCCTTGAGATGGATCTCCAATTATGAACTCTTGTGGATAGTTCTTCAAGAACTTTCATTCTCTGGGTTTGGGTGTGGTAAGAGTAGATCTGGTCTAATCTAGTTTAGCACTGTTGCAAGTTCCAGAAATTTCTGCTGCGATAGGAGAAAAAATAGAATTGTCTCCTGCAATTTGATCTGCAAAATTAGAGACAGTATTTTCCAGCAAGTGATCTAATTTGGCTTCACCTTGGGTTTCTTTTGAGCTTTGTTTAGTTACAATTCTTGCATCATTTTTTTAGCAATACTTGAAATAGAGTTAGATTCACAAAAGGCAACATGCATTGTCTCTTCAATAGTCCTATGTTCACTTAGGTACACCCTATAAGCTTTGCTCGTAGTTGAGTATCCTACAAAAATACCTTCATAAGACTTTTGAAATATTTAAAACAAAATATTTACATCCAAAGATATGAAAATACTTAAGATTAGGAAGAATTCTTTTCCATAGTTCATATGGAGTTTTCTTAAAAAACTTTCGAATGATTGTTCGATTTAAAATATAGCAAGCTGTCTTGACAGCTTCAGCCCATAAGAATTTAGGTACATCATTTTCACAAATCATAGTTCGAGCCATTTCTTGCAAGCTTCTATTTCTCCTTTTAATAACCCCATTTTGTTGAGGTGTTCTAGGACAAGAAAAGTTTGAGATATACCAAACTAATCACAAAAGGATTCAAAATCTTGGTTTTCAATTTTCTTTCCCTGATCACTTCTAATAGAAGCAATTTTCAAATATTTCTCATTTTGAATCTTTTTGCACAAAGTAATGAAAGCTGAAAACGCATTATTTTTATGAGCTAAGAAAAGAACTCATCCGAATCTTATGTAGTCATCAACCACTACCAAGTCATAGTGTTTACCACCTAGGCTTTGAGTCCTAGTAGGACCAAAAAGATCAATATGTAGTAATTCTAATAGTCTTTTGGTTGAGATGTCATCCTTGAATTTAAAAGAGCTTTTAGTTTATTTTCCCATTTGACAAGCATCACAAGTAATGTCTTTATCAAATTGGATCTTAGAAAGACCTCTAACCAAATCCTTTTTCATAAGTTTAGAAATTTGAAACATACTAGCATGTCCCAATTTCTTATGCTACAACTATTTATCAGATTTCATAGAAGAAAAACAAGCTACATTTTGTTCCTTAAGTTCCTCCAAGGTGAGACCATACACATTATTACATATTTTAGCAATGACAAAGTTTCACCCGACCATTCACACACAACTAAGCATTCCAGCTTTCAAAAGTAACCCAATATCCTAAATCACATAGTTGACTAATGCATATAAGATTATGTTTCAGTCCGTCAACTAAGAATACATTATCAATGAAGGTAGAGAAACTCTTACCAACCTTATCTACGGCCACTATCTTTCCTTTTCCATCATCACCGAATGTCACAAAGCCTCCATCGTACTTGTTGAGCTTGATGAAGAATGTAGACTTTCTGGTTATGTGCCTTGAGCATCCACTATCCAAGGCAAATCTGCATAACATGTTTAAGTGATCTTAGGTATCTAAATCATTTTGGATCCTTTGATGTTAAACCTTTTTGGTTGCCCAAGAGCATTATATTTGCTAATCACTTTATAAACTTTATTTTCAATGTTTTTTTCAATGATGAAGCACTGAATTAATGAATGGCCAGATTTATTATATGTATGACAAAAATTTATGTTTTGCAAATTTCTCAAAGTGATTTGAGGATTGAAATCATGTGTTTTTGGACGTTGAGGCTTCATTTTCAAAACATGGTTGTTCAAAAACAATTTTAGATTTGCCATGATATCCCAAGCCAGCCTTTTCAGAAAGAGGTCTTTGACTAGCTAATAATTTGTCTAAGTTTTTCGAACTTTAGGAAAATTTAGGTATGTCTTGATTTAAACCCATAATCACTTTGTGTAATCATTTATTTTCTGCAATGCTATCCAAAAAGGTAGTGATAGAATACTTTCTTTTAAGACTTATAATTTCAATTTTAAGTTGTTTATTTTCTTCCATGAGATTAACAAAGTTTTCGGCTTCTATTATTTTTTCTATAAGGTAAGCATTTTCAGCATTCAAAATATTATTTTTAGATTCAAGTTCATAGTATTGATTCAAAAATTTTCTAATTTTCTCAGTTAGTCATTTGATGGAGTTCATCATTAGTGGGTTTAAAGTAGGTTACCTCATCATCTTGATTGTGATCGGCCATTAGACAAGCTTGAGAGTTGAGGTCAAATTCTTCATCTTCTTCAGAGTCATTCTCCAGATATTCTCATGAAGCCATAAGCACATTTTTCTTGTCCTTCCTTATTTTGTCTTCCCTTTTAAGCTTGGGACAATCATACTTGAAGTGTCCAGCCTCTTTGCAATGATGACAGATGACTTTGCTGAAGTCTTTCTTTGGTTCCTTTGAACTGCCTCCTCTACTTTTTCCTTTTTGCCTCATAAGCCTCCTTAGCTTCTTAGTGGAAAAAAAATTGTCATTAGATAAACTGTTATTGGAATCATTTTCAAATGACTTAACATATATTTTAGTGCGACTCCCTTTTTTGTGTCATTTTTCACGTGTGTGGTTTCATAAGCAAATAACTTTCTTCTCAGCTCATCATAGGTCATTGTGCTTAGGTTACTATTTTCAGAGATGATTGTGACTTTGGTTTCCCAATCTTTTGTTATACTTTTCAAAATTTTTCTCATGAGCACTGGATTGAGTAGTTCCCATAGCATCCAAGCTATTGACGATGATTGAGAATCTCTCAAACATTTCATCTATGGTTTCTCCTTCTTTCATAACAAATATTTCGTATTCTTTACTCAGCATGTCAATCCTTGTCTCCTTTACTTGTTTAGTGCCTTCATGGATAACTTGGAGTTTATTCCAGATTTTCTTTGTTGTTTTGCATCTAGACACTTTTTGGTATTTCTTAAAGCTGATGGCGTAGTTTAGCATGTTTACAGCTTTAGCGTTTAATTCCACCTTTTACTTGTCTTTGTCATTCTATTTTGCCTCTTCTTTAGGTTTTAAAACTCCTTCAGCACTTGTTTTGGTTGAAATTTGTGGTTCGTTCATGATGATCTTCTAGATGTTGTAATCTACAAACTACACAAAAATCTTCATTCTTTCTTTCCAGTAGTTGTAGTTCATGCTGTTGAAGAAGAGAGGTCTATTGTTTGACTGACCTTTAGCGAGAGTATATACAATGACATTTGAGCCCATACTGTTAGCCATTCAGATCTTTTCTCCAAGCTGTGAAGCTTGATCCCGTGAGACCAAACTCTAAAACCAATTGATGGTTATCAGTGGCTTAGAGAAGGGGGGATTGAATCTAGGCCATTTTTTCTTTGCTTGCGTTTACTTCAAACTTGATGGAACTTATAGAATCTGTTAGGTTTTCTTGTATTGAAAACATAGGAGACACTTTTATTTTATCTCTTGTCGATAGAGGAGCCAAAACATATTTGTATGGAAGCAGAGTTGTTGTGACGTCTTGCTGGATAGAATAAACATAAGACAATTTTATTTTATCTCATAGAGAATAAAACCAGAATCAGAACAAAGAAGGAAGAGTGACACAGCCATATATCCTGGTTCAGCCACTATGTGCATTGTGACCTACATCCAGTCTGTAGATTACAAACACCAATTTCCTTAGGATTCAACCCAATCCTATTTGGGACAAACCCAGCTTCTACCTAAGCTAGGTTTGACTAGGTTCACTCTATAGATTTTCAACCGCTAAGTGCTCACCCAACTTAGCATGGAAATCCCTCCAGGATCATGGAAACAAAATAGAAAAACGTACAAAGGATTTCTGAAATAATCATTTGGCTTTTCTCCAAATCTAACTCTCTTTGCCTTTTCTCTCAATAGCTCTTTCTTAATTCCTCACATAAATTCCTTTTTTTTATTGAAAAAAAGAAAGATAAATTGAGAAAGCAGAATAGTCAATAGAGAACCATGAAGGAGAAGAAGTTCTAGCTTTGTAAGCTATGAAAACCTAAACTTTGTGCTCTCACTCCTTGAATCATCCTCTGGCCGTTTACCCCTTTAATAGAGTAGTAAAGGTTCCTAAGCTTGATAATTGACTTCAGCATTTGACTTCTTCTTCTCCAATATCAATAAAAGCAGCATCACAGAAGAGAGATAGATTAGCAGCAGTGATTGAACCTTACATGCATCCATACCTTCCATCTTCTCTTTCATCATTTTTAAAATTTCTTCAAGGATCTGAGTCGTATATCAAAACTTTGGTTCCAAGTTTGATTCTGGACTCTTGATTCACAGCAGAGCTTCATAGCCTCCACTTTCTTCATTTTTCCAGTTTGGTGCATGTAGAAAGGATATTTCTTCAACAATCTTCAATGAAGCATAAGGAAGGAAAGATTTCTCTTATGTATCCTTCAGATGTTATCTTTGCTTGAAGCCCTAGCTAATTGACTTTCTTGTTCTTGCTTCATTTTGGTAACCCACTTTTCAACTTTGATTTGAACCCTAATCAGAGTTCCTTTTGTCTTGCTTTGCTTCCGTACTTCTTCACGTGGATGAGAGAAAGAAGATAAGAGAGAGAAGAGAGAATTTGGTTTAATGGCTTAGATTTGGTTCAGATGGAAATGGAATTTCATTCCTTTAGTTAGCATCCATGAGAATGAATGGGCTTAGATCACCAGTTGGACCTTTGCTTGTTATTCTAAAATGTTAGATTTGGCCTTATACCTTCTTTTGATCCATATATAATTTCAGCACACTAACCATACTAACTTGTCACCTCTTTGGGATTTGTTAGCTTGCTTATTGGGCCAGTTTTGATTACTTTAATTTCCTACACAATGAAAAAACTAATCACACACATAATTAGACTTTTAACCCTAATAATAATGTTTTTTCATCATCAATTAATTATTATTAGTTCTTCAAACTCAACACAGTAGTAAAATGACAATCAGTGGGATCACCAGCTCAATCAGCATCTGAGTACGCCTGAAGGGATAAAAATGAATGGGTAGAAAATGAAGGCCATGAAACAGAGTGCCTTTGATGAAGCAAAGAATGCGAAGAATTGTCGCATAGTGAGTAGTATGAGAAGCTGACAAGAACTGGCTAAGAACATGAACTAGATAGATGATGTCTGGTCGTGTGACAGTCAAATAAATGAGACCTCCAACTAATTGTTGATAAAGAATATGATTATCTAAAATAGTGCCATCCATAGAGGTAAATCGAACATTAGGCTCATGGGGAGAAGACTCAGTGCGACTATTAGACTGAGCAAGAAGATCCGAAGCATACTTAGCTTGAGAAAGATAGATACTGCATCTGTGGATTTGACTTTTAGACCAAAAAAATAACTGAAAAAACCAAGATCTTTCCTTTCAAAAGTATGGTGAGAGGATGCTTTGAGATCAGAGATACCATCAACATCATCTCCAGTAATGATAATTGTTCCGAGGGTTACCTGAAACTGTAGGTCGATCTCGGATGAGATCTGCCGTGGTGGTCGGTGCTGCTGTGTCCGACCTGTTTAGAGCTGGTGGCCGGAGCTGTCGTGTCCAACTTGTTGGATTTGGTGGCCGGAGCTGTCGTGTCCGACCTGGTGGAACTGGTGGAGCTGGAGATGCTACTGATCCTTCGTCTCCGAAGGGTGGTGGTACCTGCAAGAGACTCCGATGCTTAAGTTAGCATGGGCTTTAAGCAGGTTTTTAGTAGAATCAGAGTATGAGTTATACCTGGGTGCTCCAGTGTATTTATAATGGTATGGAATGACCTTTCTGGAGATAAGATAGTTATCTTATCTTATCTTTGAGTAAAGTCATCTTATCTTTAAGGGGGAACCGCCTTTATCCTTTTAGGCTTTGGCTGCCTTTAGATTGGGCTATGTCCCTTCGTTTGGGCCTGCTTGGGCCTCTTATGGCAATTTGGCCGAGCTCTTTGTGAAGAGGTCGGTAATGGGCCAACCTTCTAAGAGGTCGGCCAACCCGGTCCTTTATAGCTTGAACCGATGTATGAACAGTGCCCCTGCTTAAGCTTCGATCTTCCTTGTGAGGTCGTGCTTCTTAACTTCGATCCCTTTGAGGGAGTTGTGCTCAAGCATCTTTCTGGCTTGTTTCTTCATTGCTTTGCAATCCTTCCATATTTTCTAGTTGTTTGGTACTTCCCAGTCCGACCTCTTTTGAGTGGTAGTGTGGGTTTTCTACCCTTGCCTTCTGGATCACGCCTTACTTTAAGTTTGTGTTGACAACCCTCTGCTTTGGCAAAGTTATCCTCGCGGCTTGATATTCGGGATTTTAGTGACTTGTCCGATGACTTTTTAGTGTTCTTTATATAGAACCTTTTTTAGTCTCGGATGACGTTCGTAGCCCTGTTTGAGATTGTGCCTTCTTTGAGCGGAGTTGTATCCCTTTTAGCTAAGCACATTTGAGCCTTAAGTTGTTTCCCAACTTTTTGGCTTGTTCTTTTTTGAGATCGTACTTGCGCCTCTTCTTAGCTGACGTCGACCTGTACGACTTTGCTCCCCGGGCTTTTTAGTCATATTCCAACAACTTTTTAGGTAGTTTTCCGATGAGAAACCTTTTTATAGTTTATTTGGAGGACTTTTTAGCGCCATTTTGATTTGTGCTTTTGCCTTTTAAGTAGTGTCTCTTTTTTTAAGACTTCGTACCTTTCAGCAAAGCATTCCTGGCCTTCTTCTGGCTATTGCGAGATGTCTTTGTCCCTTTTGTGGATCTTTGTAGAGTGTTGGTACTTTGTTGTCTGACCTCTTTTTTTTTGTCGAGGTGATCCTTTGGGCTAATTTGTCCGACAACTTTTTAGTGTTCTCGTAGAACCCTTTTTAGTTAGTCTGAACAATTTTGATAGCCTTGTCGTGGAGTCGTGGCTTTTTGGGAAGAACTGTGTCCCTTCTAGCGCACACCTTTCGTTGGTCTGACTTCTCTTGTCGATTCGAGCTGTAGCTTTCGTTGGTCCGACTTCTCTTGTCGGTCCAATCTGTAGCTTTCGTTGGTCGACTTCACTTGTCGATTCTTCTTAAGTTATTTTTAGCAATCCATATTTAATTTGGACCTCGCCGGATCTCTTTTTTATAGATTTACTTTTTATAACTCTGTAGCTTTAATCGTCTTGGGCCGACTTCTTCATGTCGGTCGCTTCTAAGTTATTTCTAGTAATCCATTTTTGGGCAGGGCTGGCCAGGCCTCTTGCGATTACTTTTTATAACTTTTTGTCGTTTTGATCAGTCTGGTTCGACTTCTTCATGTCGGTCCATCCCAAGTTATAGCAATCCATTTTTTCTCAGACCTCGTCAGGCCTCTTTCTATGGATTGCTTTTTATAACTTTTTGTTGCTTTGGTCGATTGGTCCGACTTCTTCATGTCGGTCCGTTCTTAAGTTATTAGTAATCCATTTTTTAGTCAGGGCTGGCTAGGCCTCAGCTTATGGATTACTTTTATAACTTTATTGATTTTATCGTGATCGGACGATGAGTTTGATCATCACCTTGCCGACCTGTAACTTTGTCGTGATCGGGCGGTGAATTTGGTTTTCACCTTGCCGACCTTGTCGTGATCGGGCGGTGAATTTGGTTTTCACCTTGCCGACCTGTCGTAATCGGACGTCTTGGTAGGAAACTTTTTAGGGAATCTGCAAACTTTTAAACAATAAAATGAAGATATGAATAAGAGTGTGTATATGTTAGTGCTTACCCTTCTAGGTCGGGCAATTTTTAGATCTCGGCCTGGCGCCCTTCTTAGATTGCAGGCATGCCATGATCTTGGTAGCTCTCGCCCCTCGAGGTCGGACACTTTGTGGTGACCTTTCCCTTGTACCTCTGAACAACTTGGTATGGTCCTTTCCAGTTGGCTGCTAGCTTCCCTTCTCCTGACCGATCTTAGGTCCATTCGATGCTTTAGTGCTTCCTCTCTAATCCAAGCTCTTTCTCAGACTTCTAGAAGTTGGTCGAGCTCTTCCCTTTGAGTTTTGGGAGTTGGTATATTCGTTGTTCTTGATTTGAGCCGTTTTTCATCTTCTTTTCTGCAGGTTAGTCGTTCTTTTCTCTCTCTCTCTTTTTTTTTTACTTTCGACAACTGTGCATGCTTTTGATGTAAAGCTTTGACTTTGTATTTGGGTTTTTTCTTTGAAGAACTTTGGTTCTTTCTGCAAAAAGTTTGTGTCTTTGATCGTTTGTTGTGACTTTTATTTTGTCATTCGCCTTTGAGAAGAATGTGTGCTTTGCTTAGGATTTTGTTGCTGTTCCTGTTTCTTTTCATCGTTGCCTAACTCCTTTTGTATGAAAGTTCTAGCTTTTGTTTTGACCTTTTGTTTGAGAGGTGTTCGGACTGTTTGGGTATAGATTGTCGACTTCTCTTCTCTGTGTTCTTGCCCTGTTGTTGCCTCCAAAGGGTGCCCGTGGACTTTCATGTGAGTCCTGGGATTTCCCTTTTACTGTTGTATCTGACACTCGATGTTTTGCTGTTATTGTCCGAGTTGTTTCCTTATTTTCCCGAGTTGTTTGGTAGTAACCCCATTTTTCCTTTTCTTACTGTAGGACTTTTTGACCTATGTCTTCCCGCAAAAATATTGTTGAGATGTCTACTAAAATCTCGGACGGCATGTTTGACTGGCTGGATTCCATAGTTTTAATGTGTGTTACTGTGGCTGACCCTGAGTACTGTGTGCGACTTAGGAGGTTCCATAGAATATGTAGGGATAGGGATGAGGAGAAGAATTATGAGTTGGTGTCACCGGACTCAAAGGAGAGGGTTTGTTTTCCTTCCTTGATTCCGGGGGAACGACCCTAACCTGATATGGTTAGGACCTTTTCTTCCTTCGAGATTGATGGATTTTGCAGTGTTTCTTGGATGAGGCTTCTATTATTGCCCTCTGGTTTGGTTTTAGCTAGTTTTAAAAGTGTACCAGCTCGGGTATTCTGTTCCCGAGGTATATGTCGGACCTCATATCCCTGAATTGTCCGAGCTGTTGGTGCTGGTTAGTTTTGAAAGTGCATCAGCTCGGGCATTCTATTCCCGAGGTATATGTCGGACCTCATATCCCCCAAATTGTCCGAGCAGTTTTTTGGTTTTGTCCAGGTATTTTTTCATGTTGGGATCCTTAGCTCGGTAGCTCCCTTATATTTGTGAGGTGACTACTTGTGAATTACTGAACACGGTAAGATTTTGAACTCCTACCTCCTTAGCCAGCCTTAAACCAGCCAGTAGTGCCTCGTATTCAGGTTGGTTATTTAGCTCGATTTGGGTTCCCTGATCGCTTCCTATAATTACACCTGCCCCATTCTTGGTTTTGTTTGAAGAGTCATCCATGTAGAGATTCCATTTTATGGGAGTTCCCGGGGTGTCAGTGTACTCTGTAATGAAGTCGGCCAGATACTGTGATTTGATGGCTGTCCGAGCTTCATATTGAAGATTGAATTTGGATAACTCGACTACCCACTGTAGGATTCTTCCAGCTAAGTCTATTTTCTGTAGGATGCCTTTTATGGGCTGGTTGGTCTGAACTCTAATAGTGTGAACTTGAAAGTATAGGCGGAGTCATCGAGTAGGGAGTATGATTGCGTAGGCAAACTTTTCTATGTTTTGATAGTTTAGTTCGGCCCTTTGTAGAGCCTTGATGATGAAGTAGATGGGTTGTTGCCCACTTTCATCTTCTCTGACTAGTGCGGAGGCTATTGCCCGACTTCCCACTGCGAGGTATAATATGAGTTCTTTACTTTCCCGTGGTCGGGTAAGAATGGGTGGTTGCCCCAAGAATTTTTGAAATTTCAGAAGGCTTGTTCGTACTCTGTTGTCCTATTCAAATCTCTCTCCCTTCCTTAATATACCTCTTTGAGGTGTCTTTTGTGAGATGATTTAGAGATCCCTCCTCCTGCGAATCCTCCATTTATCATATGAACCTGTCTCTCAGGGGTGGACATTCAACTCGTCCGACCTCTTCGTCCCTTCTTCTTTTTCTTGGTTCATCCACTTTATTGGCTAAGTACCGATCTAATCGCCTTTCTCTTGCCAATTTTTCTATGAAATTCTTTAGGTCGAAACACTCATTGGTGGGATGTCCGTAGATTCGGTGGTATGCGCAGTATTCTGAATTCCCCCTCTTTTGATTGGGCGAGGTGGTGGAATCTTCTCAGTGTTGCATATTTCTCGGTAAACATCCACAAGAGACACCCGAAGAGGGGTGTAATTGTGGTATTTTCTAGGCTTCTCACCGGGTTTATCTTCTTTTTTCTTGGTCTCTTTATCCTTGTCCCGTTGTGGGTTAGGAAAATCCGGTTTTTTAGCAGTCTGATGAGCGAATAATTTATACGCTTTTTGGCATTGTTTTTAGTATGTTTTTAGTAGAATCTAGTTACTTTTAGGGATGTTTTCATTAGTTTTCATGTTAAATTCACATTTCTGGACTTTACTATGAGTTTGTGTGTTTTTCTGTGATTTCAGGTATTTTCTGGCTGAAATTGAGGGACTTGAGCAAAAATCAGATTCAGAGGTTGAAGAAGGACTGCTGATGCTGTTGGATTCTGACGTCCCTGCACTCAAAGTGGATTTTCTGGAGCTACAGAAATTGAAATGGTGCGCTTCAAATTGCGTTGGAAAGTAGACATCTAGGGCTTTCCAGCATTATATAATAGTCCATACTTTGGCCAAGAATAGATGACGCAAACTGGCGTTCAACCCCACCTCTCTGCCCAATTTTGGCGTCCAGCGCCAGAAAAGGATCCAAAACCAGAGTTGAACGCCCAAACTGGCACAAATACTGGTGTTCAACTCCAAGAAGGACCTCTACACGTACAGCACTCAAGCTCAGCCCAAGAACACACCAAGTGGGCCCCGGAAGTGGATTTATGCATCAATTACTTATTTCTGTAAACCCTAGTTACTAGTTTATTATAAATAGGACCTTTTACTATTGTATTAGACATCTTTGGACGCCTGGTTCTTAGATCAGAGGGGCTGGCCATTCGGCCATGCCTGGACCTTTCACTTATGTAATTTTAACGGTAGAGTTTCTACACTCCATAGATTAAGGTGTGGAGCTCTGCTGTTCCTCAAAGATTAATGCAAAGTACTACTGTTTTCTATTCAATTCATCTTATTTCGCTTCTAAGATATTCATTCGCACTTCAACCTGAATGTAATGAACGTGACAATCATCATCATTCCCTATGAACACGTGCCTGACAACCACTTCCGTTCTACATTAGATTGAATGAGTATCTCTTAGATCTCTTAATCGGAATCTTCGTGGTGTAAGCTAGAATGGTGGCGGCATTCAAGAGAATCCGGAAGGTCTAAACCTTGTCTGTGGTATTCCGAGTAGGATTCAATGATTGAATGACTGTGACGAGCTTCAAACTCGCGATTGCCGGGCGTAGTGACAGACGCAAAAGGATAGTAAATCCTATTCCAGCAGGATCGAGAACCGACAGAAGAATAGCCATGCCGTGACAGGGTGCGTTGACCATTTTCACTGAGAGGATAAGATGAAACCATTGACAAGGGTGATGCCTCCAGACGATTAGCCGTGCTGTGACAGGGCATTTGGATCATTTTCCCGAGAGAAGACCGAAAGTAGCCATTGACAGTGGTGATGTATCACATATAGCCAGCCATGGAAAGGAGTAAGACTGATTGGATGAAGATAGCAGGAAAGCAGAGGTTCAGAGGAACGAAAGCATCTCTATTTGCTTATCTGAAATTCTCACCACTGATTTACATAAGTATTTCTATCCCTGTTTTATTAATTGTTTTCGAAAACACCATTATCAATTTATATCTGCCTGACTGAGATTTACAAGGTGACCATAGCTTGCTTCATACCAACAATCTCCGTGGGATTCGACCCTTACTCACGTAAGGTATTACTTGGACGGCCCAGTGCACTTGCTGGTTAGTTGTGCGAAATTGTGAACCATGGTATTGGCATCATGTTTTTGGCGCCATTACCAGGGAAAGAAAGAGCGATGAATTTTACATAATCAAAGTGTAATCACAATTTCTGCGCATCAAGTTTTTGGCGCCGTTGCCGGGGATTGTTTGAGTTTGGACAACTGACGGTTCATCTTGTTGCTCAGATTAGGTAATTTTCTTTTTGTTTTGTTTTCAAAAATCTTTCAAAAATATTTTCAAAAAAATCTCTCATCTGTTTTCGAAAAAAAAAAGTTATAAAAATGTTTTCAAAAATTTTATTCAAGATTTTTAAGAATGAATTCTAGTGTTTCATGAAGCATGTAAAGCTTGGCTGGCTGTAAAGCCATGTCTAAATTCTTTTGGACTGAGGCTTCCAAACCATCAGAGGCAAGTTACATATTTGATAAGTAATGAGCAGCAATTTGTTATCAAGAGCAATATACTTTGGTGTTAAATGCTGAAGCTTGGCTGGCCATTGGCCATGTCTAGTGTTTTGGGACTGGAGCTTTCATTGAAAGCTTGGCTGGCTAGTGAGCCATGTCTAATTCCTAGACTGAAGCTTTAGACTAAGAATGCAAGATTCCTGGAATTCATGTTAAAAATTTTGGAATCCTTATTTTTCCTTTTCATATAATTTTCGAAAAAATCCAAAAAAAAAATCCAAAAAAATTTAAAAATCATAAAAATTAAAAATATTTTTTGTGTTTCTTGTTTGAGTCTTGAGTCATATCATAAGTTTGGCGTCAATTGCATGTGCATCTTGCATTTTTCGAAATTCAAGCATTCATAGTGTTCTTCATGATCTTCAAGTTGTTCTTGGTAAGTCTTCTTGTTTGATCTTGATGATTTTTTGTTTTGTGTCTTTTCATGTTTATCATATGCATTCTTGAATTCTTAGTGTCTAAGCATTAAAGAATTCTAAGTTTGGTGTCTTGCATGTTTTCTTTGCATTAAAAGTTTTTCAAAATTGTGTCTATGATGTTCATCATGACATTCAAAGTGTTCTTGGTGTTCATCTTGACATTCATAGCATTCTTGCATGCATCACATGTTTTGATCTAAAATTCTCATGCATTGCATCATTTTTCTTGTTTTTCTCTCTCTTCATTAAAAATTCAAAAATAAAAAAAATATATCTTTCCCTTTTTCTCTCTCATCAAATTCGAAAATTTGAGTTGACTTTTTCAAAATTTTTTAAAATCAAGTTGTTTCTTATGAGTCAAATCAAATTTTCAATTTGAAAATCTTATCTTTTTCAAAATCTTTTTCAAAAATCAAATCCTTTTCAAAATTCTTAGTTATTTTCGAAAATTCCAAAAATATTTTTCAAAAATATTTTTCTTATTTTTATACCAAATTTTCGAAAATAACAATAGCAATTAATGTTTTGATTCAAAAATTTCAAGTTTGTTACTTGCTTGTTAAGAAAGATTCAAACTTTGAGTTCTAGAATCATATCTTGTGATTCCTTGTGAATCAAGTCATTAATTGTGATTTTAAAAATCAATTCTTTTTCAAAACTAATTTCAATCATATCTTTTCAAAAATATCTTTTTATCTTAACTTTTTCAAAAATATCTTTTCTAACTTCCTAACTTCTTATCTTTTCAAAATTTGTTTCAACTAACTAACTAACTTTTTGTTTGTTTCTTAACTTTTTCAAAACTACCTAACTAACTCTCTCTCTCTAATTTTCGAAAATATCTTCCCTCTTTTTCAAAAATTTCTTTTTAATTAACTAATTATTCTTATTTTTAATTTTAAAAATTTTTCGAAAAAATACTAACAATTTTCAAAAACCATTTTTCAAAAATCACTAACTCTTTTTCAAAATAATTTTCGAAAATTATCCCTCCCCCATCTTATTCTATTTATTCATTCATATCCTAACATCTCATCTCACATCTCTGCCATCCTCACAGTTGTGTTTCTTCCATTATATTACATTCTTTGTCTCCCCCTCTTCTTCTACTCACACAGGGATCCCTATACTGTGGTATAAAGGATCTCTATTATTATTATTATTTTTCTGTGCCCTCTTCTTTGTCATATGAGCAGGAGCAAGGACAAGAATATTCTTGTTGAAGCAGATCCAGAACCTGAAAGGACTCTGAAGAGAAAACTAAGAGAAGCTAAATTACAATAATCCAGAGATAACCTTTCAGAAATTTTCGAAAAGGAAGAGGAGATGGCAGCCGAAAATAATAATAATGCAAGGAGGATGCTTGGTGACTTTACTGCACCTAATTCCAATTTACATGGAAGAAGCATCTCCATTCCTGCCATTGGAGCAAACAACTTTGAGCTGAAACCTCAGCTAGTTTCTCTGATGCAGCAGAACTGCAAGTTTCATGGACTTCAATCTGAAGATCCTTCTCAGTTCTTAACTGAATTCTTACAGATATGTGATACTGTTAAGACTAATGGAGTAGATCCTGAAGTCTACAGGCTCATGCTTTTCCCTTTTGCTGTAAGAGACAGAGCTAGATTATGGTTGGATTCTCAACCCAAAGACAGCCTGAACTCTTGGGATAAGCTGGTCACGGCTTTCTTAGCCAAGTACTTTCCTCCTCAAAAGCTGAGCAAGCTTAGAGCTTATGTTCAAACCTTCAGACAAAAAGAAGGTGAATCCCTCTATGAAGCTTGGGAAAGATACAAACAGTTGACCAAAAAGTGTCCTTCTGACATGCTTTCAGAATGGACCATGCTGGATATATTCTATGATGGTTTATCTGAGCTATCAAAGATGTCACTGGACACTTCTGCAGGTGGATCCATTCACCTAAAGAAAACGCCTGCAGAAGCTCAAGAACTCATTGACATGGTTGCTAATAACCAGTTCATGTACACTTCTGAAAGGAATCCTGTGAGTAATGGGACGCCTATGAAGAAGGGAGTTCTTGAAGTTGATACTCTGAATGCCATATTGGCTCAGAATAAAATATTGATTCAGCAAGTCAATATGATCTCTCAGAGTCTGCATGGAATGCAAGCTGCATCCAACAGTACTCAAGAGGCATCTTCTGAAGAAGAAGCTTATGATCCTGAGAACCCTGCAATAGTAGAGGTAAATTACTTAGGTGAACCTTATGGAAACACCTATAACTCAACATGGAGAAATCATCCAAATTTCTCATGGAAGGATCAAAAGCCCCAACAAGGCTTTAATAATGGTGGAAGAAATAGGTTTAGCAATAGCAAGCCTTTTCCATCATTAACTCAGTAACAGACAGAGAACTCTGAACAAAATGCTTCTAATTTAGCAAATCTAGTCTCTGATCTATCTAAGGCCACCGTAAGTTTCATGAATGAAACAAGGTCTTCCATTAGAAATCTGGAAGCACAAGTGGGCCAGCTGAGTAAAAGGATCACTGAAATCCCTCCTAGTACTCTCCCAAGCAATACAGAAGAGAACCCAAAAGGAGAGTGCAAGGCCATTGACATAAGCACCATGGCCAAACCTGTAAGGGAAGGAGAGGACGTGAATCCCAAGGAGGAAGACCTCCTGGGACGTCCAGTGATCAATAAGGAGCTTCCCTCTGAGGAATCAAAGGACTCTGAGGCTCATCTAGAGACCATAGAGATTCCATTGAACCTCCTTATGCCCTTCATGAGCTCTGATGAGTATTCCTCTTCTGAAGAGAATGAGGATGTTACTGAAGAGCAAACTGCCAAGTTTCTTGGTGCAATCATGAAGCTGAATGCCAAATTATTTGGCATTGATACTTGGGAAGTTGAACCTCCCTTGTTCATCAATGAACTAAGTGATCCGGATCAACTGACATTGCCTCAGAAGAGACAAGATCCTGGAAAGTTCATAATACCCTGCACCATAGGCACCATGATCTTTAAGGCTCTGTGTGACCTTAGTTCAGGAATAAACCTCATGCCCCTCTCTGTAATAGAGAAACTGGGAATCTATGGGGTGCAAGCTGCAAAAATCTCATTAGAGATGGCAGACAATTCAAGAAAACAGGCTTATGGACAAGTAGAGGACGTGTTAGTAAAGGTTGAAGGCCTTTACATCCCTGCTGATTTCATAGTCCTGGATACTGGAAAGGAAGAGGATGAATCCATCATCCTAGGAAGACCTTTCCTAGCCACAGCAAGAGCTGTGATTGATGTGGACAGAGGAGAATTAATCCTTCAATTGAATGAGGATAACCTTGTGTTTACAACTCAAGGATCTCTCTCTGCATCCATGGAGAGGAAGCATAAAGCACTTCTCTCAAAGCAGAGTCAAACAAAGCCCCCACAGTCAAACTCTAAGTTTGGTGTTGGGAGGCCACAACCAAACTCTAAGTTTGGTGTTGAACTCCCATATCTAAACTCTAAGTTTGGTGTTGGAGAGTCTCAACAAAGCTCTACACGCTTGTGAGGCTCCATGAGGGCCCACTGTCAAGCTATTGACATTAAAGAAGCGCTTGTTGGGAGGCAACCCATTGTTTATTTATCTAATTTTGTTTTTGTTTTTCATGTTTTCTTAGGTTCATGATCATGTGGAGTCACAAAATAAACAAAAAAATTAGAAACGGAATCAAAAATAACAGAAGAAAAATCACACCCTGGAGGAAGCACCTGTCTGGCGTTCAACGCCAGAACAGAGCATGGTTCTGGCGCTGAACGCCCAAAATGGGCAGCATCCTGGCGCTGAACGCCTAGAACAAGCATGGTTTTGGCGTTCAACACCAGAAATGGCAACAAATGGGCGTTGAACGCCCAAAATGGGCACCAACCTGGCGCTGAACGCCCAGAGTTGTGTGCAAGGGCATTTTACATGCCTAATGGGTGCAGGGATGTTAATCCTTGACACTTCCGAATCTGTGGACACCATAGGATCACCTCAAGATCTGTGGACACTACAGGATCATCTTAGGATCTGTGAATTCCACAGGATCCCCACCCACCTCACCCTCTCTCTCTCCATTCATGACCATCCCTTCTGTTTTCCATTCACCACTCACATCCATACACACATCCCTCCATCTCCTCCATATCTTCTTCTTCTTCTATTCTTTCTTCTTTTGCTCGAGGGCGAGCAACATTCTAAGTTTGGTGTGGTAAAAGCATAAGCTTTTTGTTTTTCCATTACCATTGATGGCACCTAAACCTCTAAAAGAGGGGAAGGGAAGACAAAGGCTTCCACCTCCTAGTCATGGGAGATGGAAAGATTCATCTCAAGGGTCTATAGCTCAGTGGTAGAACATGTGGCTGTAAATCAAGAGATCCCTGAGATACCTCAGGGGATGCACTTCCCTCCACATAAATATTAGGAGCAAATCAACACCCCCCTAGGAGAATTAAGTTCCAACATGGGACAACTAAGGGTGGAACATTAAGAGCACTCCATCATGCTTCATGAAATAAGAGAAGATCAAAAACCAATGAGGGAGTAGCAACAAAGACAAGGAAGAGACATAGAAGAGCTCAAGGACGTCATTGGTTCCTCAAGAAGGAAACGCACCCATCACTAAGGTGGATTCATTCCTTGTTCTTATTTCTTCTGTTTTTCGTTTTCTATGTTATGTGCTTATCTATGTTTGTGTCTTCATTACATGATCATTAGTAGTTAGTAACTTTGTCTTAAAGTTATGAATGTCCTATGAATCCATCACCTCTCTTAAATGAAAAAATGTTTTAATTCAAAAGAACAAGAAGTACATGAGTTTCGAATTTATCCTTGAACTTAGTTTAATTATATTGATGTGGTGACAATGCTTCTTGTTTTCTGAATGAATGCTTGAACAGTGCATATGTCTTTTGAAGTTGTTGTTTAAGAATGTTAAATATGTTGGCTCTTGAAAGAATGATGACTAGGAGACATGTTATTTGATAATCTGAAAAATCATAAAAATGATTCTTGAAGCAAGAAAAAGCAGCAAAGAACAAAGCTTGCAGAAAAAAAAATAGGCGAAAAAAAATATAGAAAGAAAAAGAAAAAAGCAAGCAGAAAAAGCCAATAACCCTTAAAACCAAAAGGCAAGGGCAAATAAAAAGGATCCCAAGGCTTTGAGCATCAGTGGATAGGAGGGCCTAAAGGAATAAAATCCTGGCCTAAGCGGCTAAACCAAGCTGTCCCTAACCATGTGCTTGTGGCGTGTAGGTGTCAAGTGAAAACTTGAGACTGAGCGGTTAAAGTCAAGGTCCAAAGTAAAAAAAAAAAGGGTGTGCTTAAGAACCCTGGACACCTCTAATTGGGGACTTTAGCAAAGCTGAGTCACAATCTGAAAAGGTTCACCCAATTATGTGTCTGTGGTATTTATGTATCCGGTGGTAATACTGGAAAACAAAGTGCTTAGGGCCACGGCCAAGACTCATAAAATAGCTGTGTTCAAGAATCATCATACTGAACTAGGAGAGTCAATAACACTATCTAAACTCTGAGTTCCTATAGATGCCAATCATTCTGAACTTCAATGGATAAAGTGAGATGCCAAAACTATTCAAGAGGCAAAAAGCTATAAGTCCCGCTCATATGATTGAAGCTCTGTTTCATTGATAGTTTGGAATTTATAGTATATTCTCTTCTTTTTATCCTATTTGATTTTCAGTTGCTTAGGGACAAGCAACAATTTAAGTTTGGTGTTGTGATGAGCGGATAATTTATACGCTTTTTGGCATTATTTTTAGTATGTTTTTAGTAGAATCTAGTTACTTTTAGGGATGTTTTCATTATTTTTCATGTTAAATTCACATTTCTGGACTTTACTATGAGTTTGTGTGTTTTTCTGTGATTTCAGGTATTTTCTGGCTGAAATTGAGGGACTTGAGCAAAAATCAGATTCAGAGGTTGAAGAAGGACTGCTGATGCTGTTGGATTCTGATGTCCCTGCACTCAAAGTGGATTTTCTGGAGCTACAGAACTCGAAATGGTGCGCTTCTAATTGCGTTGGAAAGTAGACATCCAGGACTTTCCAGCAATATATAATAGTCCATACTTTGGCCAAGAATAGATGACGCAAACTGGCGTTCAACCCCACCTCTCTGCCCAATTCTGGCGTCCAGCGCCAGAAAAGGATCCAAAACCAGAGTTGAACGCCCAAACTGGCACAAATACTGGTGTTCAACTCCAAGAAGGACCTCTACACGTACAGCACTCAAGCTCAGCCCAAGCACACACCAAGTGGGCCCCGGAAGTGGATTTATACATCAATTACTTATTTCTGTAAACCCTAGTGACTAGTTTATTATAAATAGGACCTTTTACTATTGTATTAGACATCTTTGGACGCCTGGTTCTTAGATCAGAGGGGCTGGCCATTCGGCCATGCCTGGACCTTTCACTTATGTAATTTTAACGGTAGAGTTTCTACACTCCACAGATTAAGGTGTGGAGCTCTGCTGTTCCTCAAAGATTAATGCAAAGTACTACTGTTTTCTATTCAATTCATCTTATTTCGCTTCTAAGATATTCATTCGCACTTCAACCTGAATGTGATGAACGTGACAATCATCATCATTCCCTATGAACGCGTGCCTGATAACCACTTCCGTTCTACATTAAATTGAATGAGTATCTCTTAGATCTCTTAATCGGAATCTTCGTGGTGTAAGCTAGAATGGTGGCGGCATTCAAGAGAATCCGGAAGGTCTAAACCTTGTCTGTGGTATTCCGAGTAGGATTCAATGATTGAATGACTGTGACGAGCTTCAAACTCGCGATTGCCGGGCGTAGTGACAGACGCAAAAGGATAGTAAATCCTATTCCAGCAGGATCGAGAACCGACAGATGAATAGCCGTGCCGTGACAGGGTGCGTTGACCATTTTCACTGAGAGGATAAGATGAAACCATTGACAAGGGTGATGCCTCCAGACGATTAGCCATGCCGTGACAGGGAATTTGGATCATTTTCCCGAGAGAAGACCGAAAGTAGCCATTGACAGTGGTGATGTATCACATAAAGCCAGCCATGGAAAGGAGTAAGACTGATTGGATGAAGATAGCAGGAAAGCAGAGGTTCAGAGGAACGAAAGCATCTCTATTCGCTTATCTGAAATTCTCACCACTGATTTACATAAGTATTTCTATCCCTGTTTTATTAATTGTTTTCGAAAACACCATTATCAATTTATATCTGCCTGACTGAGATTTACAAGGTGACCATAGCTTGCTTCATACCAACAATCTCCGTGGGATTCGACCCTTACTCACGTAAGGTATTACTTGGATGACCCAATGCACTTGCTGGTTAGTTGTGCGAAGTTGTGAACCATGGTATTGGCATCATGTTTTTGGCGCCATTACCAGGGAAAGAAAGAGCGATGAATTTTACATAATCAAAGTGTAATCACAATTTCTGCGCACCACTGTCTCCCAATCGGGAGTTCTCCTCCATGTTGATATATTTTTTCGCCCTTTCTTGAACCTCGTTTAGAGATGTTGGGTACTCCTTGGATATTGAGTGGCTAAAAGGTCCTTTTCTTAGGCCATTGATGAGTCCCATGATGGCCGCTTCTGTTGGAAGACTTTGTATGTCAAGGCATGCTTTGTTGAATCTTTCCATGTAGATGTGAAGGCTTTCCCGATCTCCTTGTTTAATTCCTAGCAAGCTTGGAGCGTGTTTGGCTTTATCCTTCTGGATGGAGAATCTGGCGAGGAACTTTTTAGCAAGGTCGTCAAAACTTGTGATGGATTGGTGCACGAAATTGTGATCTCTAGCAACGGCGCCAAAAACTTGGTATGCACGTTTATAATCTCAAATTCTTTTTCACAACTCCGATACAACTAACCAGCAAGTGCACTGGGTCGTCTAAGTAATATACCTTACGTGAATAAGGGTCGATCCCACGGAGATTGTCGGCTTGAAGCATGCTATGGTCACCTTGTAAATCTTAGTCAGGCAGACTCAAATGGTTATGGGATTTTGATAATTATGATATAAAATATAAAATAGGATAGAGATACTTATGCAATTTATTGGTGAGAATTTCAGATAAGCGTATGGAGATGCTTTTGTTCCTTCTGAACCTCTGCTTTCCTACTGCTTTCATCCAATCATTCATACTCCTTTCCATGGCAAGCTGTATGTTGGGCATCATCGTTGTCAATGGCTACTTCCCGTCCTCTCAGTGAAAATGGTCCAAATGCACTGTCACCGCACGGCTAATCATCTGTCGGTTCTTGATCATGTTGGAATAGGATCCACTGATCCTTTTGCGTCTGTCACACGCCCAACACTCGCGAGTTTGAAGCTCGTCACAGTCATCCCATCCCAGATCCTACTCAGAATACCACAGACAAGGTTTAGACTTTCCAGATCTCAAGAATGGCCGCCAATAATTCTAGCTTATACCACGAAGACTCCGATCTTTTGGAATAGAGGCTAAGAGATAAACGCTCAATCCAAGGTAGAACGGAAGTGGTTGTCAGGCACGCGTTCATAGGTTGAGAATGGTGATGAGTGTCACGGATCATCACATTCATCATATTGAAGTGCAAGCGAATATCTTAGAATAGGAATAAGCTTGAATTGAATAAGAAAACAATAGTACTTTACATTAATTCATGAGGAACAGTAGAGCTACACACCTTAATCTATGGTGTGTAGAAACTCTACCGTTGAAAATACATAAGTGATGAAGGTTCAGGCATGGCCGAATGGCCAGCCCCCTAGACGTGATCTCAGAACATAAAATTGGTCAAAGACTAACCAGAGATGTGAAATAAATCACTAAAAGTAGTTTTTATACTAAACTAGTAGCTAGGGTTACATAAGATAAGTAAATGATGTAGAAATCCACTTCTGGGCCCACTTGGTGTGTGCTTGGACTGAGCATTGAGCTTTCATGTGTAGAGACTCTTTTTGGAGTTAAACGCCAGGTTGTAGCCTGTTTCTGGCGTTTAACTCTGATTTGCAACCTGTTTCTGGCGTTTAACTCCAGAATAGGGCAGAGAGTCGGTGTTTGAACGCCAGTTTGCATCGTCAAAACTCATGTAAAGTATGGACTATTATATATTGCTAGAAAGCCCTGGATGTCTACTTTCCAACGTAATTGAAAGCGAGCCAATAGAATTTCTGTAGCTCCAGAAAATCCACTTTGAGTGCAGGAAGGTCAGAATCCAACAGCATCTGCAGTCCTTCTTCAGCCTCTGAATTAGATTTTTGCTCAAGTCCCTCAATTTCAGCCAGAAATTACCTGAAATCACAGAAAAACACACAAACTCATAGTAAAGTCCAGAAATGTGATTTTCATTTAAAACTAATAAAAATATACTAAAAACTAACTAAATCATACTAAAAACTATGTAAAAACAATGCCAAAAAGCGTATAAATTATCCGCTCATCACAACACCAAACTTAAATTGTTGCTTGTCCCCAAGCAACTGAAAATCAAATAGGATAAAAAGACGAGAATATACTATAAATTCCAAAATATCAATGAAACTTAGCTCCAATTAGATGAGCGGGACTAGTAGCTTTTTGCCTCTGAACAGTTTTGGCATCTCACTTTATCCCTTGAAGTTCAGAATGATTGGCATCTATAGGAAGTCAGAATTCAGATAATGTTATTGATTCTCCTAGTTTAGTATGTTGATTCTTGAACACAGCTACTTTATGAGTCTTGGCCGTGGCCCTAAGCACTTTGTTTTCCAGTATTACCACCGGATACATAAATGCCATAAACACATAACTGGGTGAACCTTTTCAGATTGTGACTCAGCTTTGCTAGAGTCCCCAATTAGAGGTGTCCAGGGTTCTTAAGCACACTCTTTTTTTTCTTTTTTTTTTCTTTGCTTTGGACCTCAACTTTAACCGCTCAGTCTCAAGCTTTTCACTTGACACCTTCACGCCACAAGCACATGGTTAGGGACAGCTTGGTTTAGTCGCTTAGGCCAGGATTTTGTTCCTTTGGGCCCTCCTATCTACTGATTCTCAAAGCCTTGGATCCTTTTTACCCTTGCCTTTTGGTTTAAAGGGTTATTGGCTTTTTCTGCTTGCTTTTTCTTTTTCTTTCTCTCTTTTTTTTCTGCAATCTTTTGTATTCGCTGCTTTTTCTTGCTTCAAGAATCAATTTTATGATTTTTCAGATTATCAATAACATTTCTCTTTTTCATCATTCTTTCAAGAGCCAACAATTTTAACATTCATAAACTACAAATTCAAAAGACATATGCACTGTTCAAGCATTCATTCAGAAAACAAAAAGTATTGCCACCACATCAAAATAATTGAACTAAGCTCAAGGATGAATTCGAAATCATGTACTTCTTGTTCTTTTGTAATTAAAACATTTTTCATTTACGAAAGGTGATGGATTCATAGGACATTCATAGCTTTAAGACATAGACACTTAGACACTAGTGATCATGTAGTAAAGACACAAACATAAATAAAACATACAGCTCAAAAACCGAAAAACAGAAAAATAAGAACAAGGAGATTAAGGAACAGGTCCACCTTAGTGAGGGTGGCGTCTTCTTCCTCTTGAAGAACCAATGGTGTTCTTGAGCTCCTCTATGTCTCTTCCTTGTCTTTGTTACTCCTCCCTTAAAGCTCTTTGATCTTCTCTAATCTCATGGAGAATGATGGAGTGCTCTTGGTGTTCCATCCTTAGTTGTCCCATGTTGGAACTTAATTCTCCTAGGGAGGTGTTGATTTGCTCCCAATAGTTTTATGGAGGAAAGTGTATCCCTTGAGGCATCTCAGGGATTTCATGGTGAGGAATATCCTCATGCTCTTGTTGAGGTCCATGATCTCTTGTTTTCTCCATCCTTTTCTTAGTGATGGGCTTGTCCTCATCAATGAGGATATCTCCCTCTATGTTAATCCCAGCCGAATTGCAGAGGTGGCAAATGAGGTGAGGAAAGGCTAACCTTGCCATAGTGGAGGACTTGTCAGCCACCTTGTAGAGTTCTTGAGGTATAATCTCATGAACTTCCACTTCCTCCCCAATCATGATACTATGGATCATGATGGCCCGATCCACAGTTACTTTGGATCGGTTGCTAGTAGGAATGATAGAGCGTTGGATGAACTCCAACCATCCTCTAGCTACAGGCTTAAGGTCCGGTCTTCTCAATTGAACCGGGTTGCCTCTTGAGTCAACTTTTTATTGAGCTCCTTCCACACATATGTCCATGAGGACTTGCTCCAACCTTTGATCAAAGTTAACCCTTCTAGTGTAAGGGCGTGCATTTTCTTGCATCATTGGCAAGTTGAACGCCAACCTTACATTTTCCGGACTGAAATCTAAGTATTTCCCCCGAACCATTGTAAGCCAATTCTTTGGATTCGGGTTCATACTTTGATCATGGTTCCTAGTGATCCATGCATTTTCATAGAACTCTTGAACCATTAAGATTCCGACTTGTTGAATAGGATTGGAGAGTACTTCCCATCCTCTTCTTCTAATCTCTTGTCGAATCTCCGGATACTCGCTCTTTTTGAGCTTAAAAGGGACCTCAGGAATCACCTTTTTCTTGGCCACAACTTCATAGAAGTGGTCTTGATGGACCTTTGAGATGAATCTCTCCGTCTCCCATGACTCAGAGGTGGAAGCAATTGCCTTCCCTTTCCTCTTTCTTGAGGTTTCTCTGGCCTTAGGTGCCATTAATGGTTATGGAAAAACAAAAAGCAATGCTTTTACCACACCAAACTTAAAAGGTTTGCTCGTCCTCGAGCAAAAGAAGAAAGAAAGTAGTAGAAGAAGAAGAAAATGGAGGAGATGGAGTGAGAGAGTGTATTCGGCCAAGGGGGGAAGTAGTGTTTGTGATGTGTGAAAATGGAGTAGTGTTAAGGGGTTTATATAGGGGTGGGGGGGTAGGTTTCGGCCATTAGGGTTGGGTTTGGGAGGGAAAAGAATTTGAATTTTGGAGGTAGGTGGGGTTTATGGGGAAGAGTGGATGGATGTGAGTGGTTAAGGGTATTTGGGGAAGAGGTATGGAGGTGATTGGTGAAGGGTATTTGGGAAAGAGTGTTATGAAAAGGTGTGAAGAGGAGAGTAGAAGAGGTGGGATAGGTGGAGATTCTGTGGGGTCCACAGATCCAGAGGGGTCAAGGACTTAGCATCCCTGCTCCATTTAGGCGTGCAAAATGCCCTTAGAATGCATGTCTGGCGTTAAACGCCAGCTTGCTGCTTGTTTCTAGCATTTAACGCCAGCTTTTCTCCCATTCTTGGCATTAAAGGCCAATTACATACTCTGTTCTGGCGTTAAACGCCAGTCTAGTGCTTGTTTCTGGCGTTTAACGCCAGCTTAATGCTTCTTTCTTCTAGCATTTAACGCCAGCTTTTCTCCCATTCTTGGCATTAAACGCCAATTACATACTCTGTTCTGGCGTTAAACGCCAGTCTAGTGCTTGTTTCTGGCGTTTAACGCCAGTTTGATGCTTCTTACTGGCGTTTAAATGCCAGTAAGCTCTTCCTCCAGGGTGAGCTATTTTTAATGCTGTTTTTCATTCTGTTTTTGATTTTTCAGTTGTTTTTGTGACTTCACATGATCATCAACCTAAAGAAAACATAAAATAGTAATGGAAAATAAATAGGTATAATTAAATAACATTGGGTTGCCTCCCAACAAGCGCTTCTTTAATGTCAATAGCTTGACAGTGAGCTCTCATGGAGCCTCACAGAAGATCAGAGCAATGTTGGGGCCCCTCAACACCAAACTTAGAGTTTGGTTGTGGCCTCCCAACACCAAACTTAGAGTTTGAATGTGGGGGTTTTGTTTGACTCTGTTCCGAGAGAAGCTTCTCATGCTTCCTCTCCATGGTTACAGAAGGAGAACCTTGAGTCTTAAATTCCTCTCCATGGTTACAGAACGAGAACCTTGAGTCTTAAATACAAGAGTAAACTACCATTTGTACCTACAAAAGTTGAAAACACTGACATATCTACCCATAAAAAAAGGAAATTACCATTTGTACCCATGAAATATGGATTTCGCATAACAAAATTATCCAAATACTGAAAAAATTACCTAAAATCCCTAAATTACCCTTATCTTCGCCACCACACCACCTCCTTCACCCAATCACCTTTCTAACACTAACCCTCTTCACCCAGCCACCACCCATCTTTTACTTTCTAATCTCAAATCCCACCACCACCTCCTTCACTCAGCCACCACCCCCTTTTCCTCCAAAACTCACACATGGAGACATTAAACACATACTCCCACCCGAGGAAGAAGAAGAGACCGCCGCCAGCAATCCTAAAGTCGCAGCCCCCCTTCTTTTCACCGTCACCACCTTCACCTACCGTGGCTACCTTCTCTTCATCACCGAACCAGTGCCCCCGACGGGCCACCGCATTAGCCGCCACCACCGCGGTCTCCTTTGCGAACCAAAACCGCGGTGAGCTCTCTCTCTCTTTCTGTCCCTTTCGCCATTTTTCTTTTCTCCCATAAAAAGTGAATCCAAATACATGAGGCTTCTGTGTTTGGTTATTCAGATTTGATACTTTCTCTTCACTCTCTTCACACCTTAGATCTGTCTTGTCACTGGTCTGGAAGGAAGAGAGCGCGCAAGAGATCGGAGAAGGAGGAGAGGGCAACGGCGCAGGTGGGTGTCACTGCCACCATCGTCGTCGACGCTGTTCAGTGAGGGAGGAAGAACTGTTTTTTCTCTTTGCTTTTTCTATTGTTATTATTGTTGTTGTTGCTGCTGCTACTGCTTTATATGAAGAAGATGATGATGGAGGTATAGTGGTGGTGGTGGTGATGGTAGTGATAAAGGAGATGAGATGGTGGTGGAATTTGAGATTAGAAAGAAAAAGGGAGAGGGGTGGCTAGGTGAAGAGGGTTAGGGTTAGAAAGATGATTGGGTGAAGGAGGTGGTGTGGTGGTGAAGATAAGGGTAATTTAGGGATTTTAGGTAATTTTTTAATGTTTGGATAATTTTGTTATGCGAAATCCATATTTCATGGGTACAAATCGTAATTTTCTTTTTCTATGGGTAGATATGTCAGCGTTTTCAACTTTCGTGGGTACAAATGGTAGTTTACTCTAAATACAAGGTAGTCCTCATTCAACTAAAGGACCAACTCTACTCTGTCAACATCAATCACAGCTTTTTCTGTGGCCAGGAAGGGTCTGCCAAGGATGATGGATTCATCCTCATCCTTCCCAGTGTCTAGGATTATGAAATCAGCAGGGATGTAAAGGCTTTCAACCTTTACTAGCACGTCCCCTACTAGTCCATAAGCCTGTTTCATGGATTTATCTGCCATCTCTAGTGAAATTCTTGTAGCTTGTACCTCAAAGATTCCCAGTTTCTCCATTACAGAGAGGGGCATGAGGTTTATCTCTGACCTCAGGTCACATAGAGCTTTCTCAAAGGTCATGGTGCCTATAGTACAAGGTATGAAGAATTTTTTGAGATCCGGTTTCTTCTGAGGTAATGTCTACCTCATTAATGCATTCAGTTCATTGATTAACAAGGGGGTTCATCCTCCCAAATCTCAGTACCAAATAACTTGGCATTCAGCTTCATGATTGCTCCTAGATATTTAGCAACTTACTCTTCAGTGATGTCTTCATCCTCTTCAGTGGAAGAATATTCATTAGAGCTCATGAATGGAAAAGGAAGTTTAATGGAATCTCTATGGTCTCTGTATGAGCCTCAGATTCCTTTGGTTCCTCAAAGGGAAACTCTTTTCTATCCAAAGGACGTCCCATGAAGTCTTCCTCACTAGGATTCACGTCCTCCTCCTCTTCTGGGCATTCGGCCACACCAAGTAAGGTTATGGCCTTGCACTCTCTCTTCGGATTTTTTTCTGTATTGCTTGGGAGTGTACTGGGAGGAGTTTCAGTAATCTTCTTACTCAGCTGACCCACCTGTGCCTCCAAATTTCTAATGGAGGACCTTGTTTCATTCATGAAACTTAGTGTGGTCTTGGATAGATCAGAGACTATGATTGCCAGGCCAGAATGGCTCTGTTTAGAATTCTCTGTCTGTTGCTAAAAAGATGATGGAAAAGGCTTGCTATTGCTAAACCTATTTCTTCCACCGTTATTATTGAAGCCTTGTTGAGGCTTCTGTTGGTCCTTCCATGAGAAATTTGGATGATTTTTCCATGAAGGATTATAGGTGTTTCTATAGGATTCTCCAATATAATTCACCTCTGCTATTGCAGGGTTCTCAGGATCATAAGCTTCTTCTTCAGAAGATGCTTCTTTAGTACTGTTGGATGCAGCTTGCAATCCATTCAGACTCTGAGAAATTATATTGACTTGCTGAGTCAATATTTTGTTCTGAGCCAATATGGCATTCAGAGTATCAATTTCAAGAAATCCCTTCTTCTGAGGCGTCCCATTGTTCACAGGATTCCTCTCAGAGGTGTACATGAACTGGTTATTTGCAACCATTTCAATGAGTTCCTAAGCTTCTGCAGGGGTTTTCACGTGAAGAGATCCTCCTGCAGAATGGTCCAATGACATTTTTGACAACTCAGACAGACCATCATAGAATATACTTATGATGCTCCCTTCTAGAAGTATGTCAGTAGGACACCTTTTGATCAGTTGCTTGCATCTTTCCCAAGCTTCATAGAGGGATTCTCCTTCCTTCTGTCTGAAGGTTTCAATTTTCATTCTAAGCTTGCTCATCTTTTGAGGTGGAAAGAATTTTGCCAGGAAAGCACTGACCAGCTTATCCCAAGAGTTCAGGCTATCCTTAGGTTGTGAATACAACAATGTTCTAGCTCTGTCTCTTACAACAAAAGGGAAAAGCATAAGCCTGTAGACCTCGGGATCAACTCCATTGGTCTTGACAGTGTCACAGATTTGCAAGAATTCAGCTAAAAACTGATGAGGATCTTCCATTGGAAGTCCATGAAACTTGCAATTCTGCTGCATTAGAGAAACCAATTAAGGCTTAAGCTCAAAATTGTTTGCTCCAATTGCAGGGAGTGAGATGCTTCTTCCATAGAAGTTGGAAGAGGGTGCAATAAAGTCACCAAGCATCTTCCTTGCATTTCCACCATTGTTATTAGGTTCGGCCATGTCTCCTTCTTTTTCAAAAATTTTTGTCAGGTTCTCTCCAGAGAGTTGTGCTTTAGCTTCCCTTAGCTTCCTCTTCAGAGTCCTTTCAGGTTCAGGATCAGCTTCAACAAGAATATTCTTATCATTGTTCCTACTCATATGAAAAAGAAGAGAACAAAAAAGAAAATATGGAATCCTCTATGTCACAGTATAGAGATTCCTTATGTGAGTGGAAGAGGAGAAGAATAGAAGGAGGAGAAGAGAAAAACTCAAACACAGAGAAGAAGATGGGGTTCGAATTATGAGTAGAAGAGAAGTGTTAGTAGATAAATAAATAAATAGAAGGAGATGAAAGAGAGGGGAGAAAATTCGAATTTAATTTAAAAATAAAAGAAAAATATTTTGTTTTTATTTTAAAATGCAGTTAGAATTCAAAAATTAAAAAGAGAAATAAAATTAAAATTAAAATTTGAAACAATTAGTTAATTAAAAAGAATTTTGAAAAAGTGGATAGGAGTTTTCAAAAATTAGAGAGAGAAAATTAGTTAGGTGATTTTGAAAAAGATATGATTGAAATAGAAAATTTTTAAAAATAAACCAAAAAGTTAAGTAGTTAATTGAAAAAGATTTGAAAATCAAATTTGAAATGGTGAGAAGTTAGAAAAGATTTTGAAATTGATTTTGAAAAAGATATGATTGAAATTGAAAAAGATATGATTGAAAATCATTTTGAAAAATATTTGAATTGGAAATTAAAAAGATTTGATTTGAAAATTGAAATTGATTACTTGACGAACAAGAAACTAAAAGATATGATTCTAAAATTTAAAGATTGAACCTTTCTTAATAAGCAAGTAACAAGCTCAAATTTTTTTTGAATTAATCACATTAATTGTTAGTAAAGATTTTGAAAAATATGGAATAAAATAAGAAAAATATTTTTGAAAATCAATTTGAATTTTCGAAAATATGAAAGAAAAATGAAAAAGATTTGATTTTTGAAAAAGATTTGAAAAAGATAGAATTTTTAAATTGAAAATTTGATTTGACTCATAAGAAACAACTAAATTTTGAAAAATTTTTGAAAAAGTCAACTCAAATATTCGAAATTTATGAGAAGAAAAAGGGAAAGATATTTTATTTTTGAATTTTTAATGAGGAGAGAGAAAAACATAAAAATGATGCAAAACATAAAAATTCAAGATCAAAACACATGATCCATGCAAGAACACTTTGAATGTCAAGATGAACACTAAGAACACTTTGAAGATCAAGATGAACATCAAGAACTTATTTTTGAAAATTTTTAAGAAAAGACACACATGCAAGACACCAAACTTGGAAATTTTCAAACTTTAGACACTAACAAATTGAAAATGCATATGAAAAACAAGAAAAGACACAAAAGATGAAAATGCAAAGATCAAACAAAGAAAATCATCAAGAACAACTTGAAGATCATGAAGAACATCATGCATGGGTTTCGAAAATTTTTAGTAAATTAAAAAAAATACAATTGACACCAAACTTACAATTTGACACTAGACTCAAACAATAAACACAAAATTATTTTTGGTTTTATGATTTTATTAATTTTTTTAGATTTTTTGAAAATTAATTGGAAAAAGAAAAATAAGGATTTCAAAATTTCTAATGAGAATTCCAGGAATCATGCAATGTTAGTCTAAAACTCTGGTCCAAGAATTAGACATGGCTTACTAGCCAGCCAAGCTTTCAGTGAAAGCTCCGGTCCAAAATACTAGACATGGCCAATGGCCAGCCAAGCTTTAGCAGATCATTACATACAAAAGCTAAATTGCTGAGAAAGACAAAGAAGCTCTTCTAATGATATTTGAAACCTCGGTCCAAAGGATTAGACATGGCTTAACAGCCAGCCAGGATTCAGCATATCACCATAAAACTCTAGAATTCATTCTTAAAAATTATGAAGCCATAAGATAATTTATTTTTTTTTTGAAAATTTTTTGAAAATAAAAATAATAAAAAAGCTTAAAATTAAAATAAAATTACCTAATCTGAGCAACAAGATGAACCGTCAGTTGTCCAAACTCGAACAATCCCCGGCAACGGCGCCAAAAACTTGGTGCACGAAATTGTGATCTCTAGCAACGGCACCAAAAACTTGGTACGCACGTTTATAATCTCAAATTCTTTTTCACAACTCCGATACAACTAACCAGCAAGTGCACTGGGTCGTCCAAGTAATAAACCTTACGTGAGTAAGGGTCGATCCCACGGAGATTGTCGGCTTGAAGCAAGCTATGGTCACCTTGTAAATCTCAGTCAGGCAGATTCAAATGGTTATGGGATTTTGATAATTATGATATAAAATATAAAATAGGATAGAAATACTTATGCAATTCATTGGTGAGAATTTCAGATAAGCGTATGGAGATGCTTTTGTCCCTTCTGAACCTCTGCTTTCCTACTGCTTTCATCCAATCATTCATACTCCTTTCCATGGCAAGCTGTGTGTTGGGCATCACCGTTGTCAATGGCTACTTCCCATCCTCTCAGTGAAAATGGTCCAAATGCACTGTCACCGCACGGCTAATCATCTATCGGTTCTCGATCATGTTGGAATAGGATCCATTGATCCTTTTGCGTCTGTCACACGCCCAACACTCGTTTGTTTGAAGCTCGTCACAGTCATCCCATCCCAGATCCTACTCGGAATACCACAGACAAGGTTTAGAATTTCTGGATCTCAATAATGGCCGCCAATAATTCTAGCTTATACCACGAAGACTCTGATCTTTCGGAATAGAGGCTAAGAGATAAACACTCAATCCAAGGTAGAACGGAAGTGGTTGTCAGGCACGCGTTCATAGGTTGAGAATGGTGATGAGTGTCACGGATCATCACATTCATCATGTTGAAGTGCAAGCGAATATCTTAGAATAGGAATAAGCTTGAATTGAATAAGAAAACAAAGATCAAGTCAATGAAGGGGTTTTGAGATCGGCTTCGAGCTTTAAGAGCTTGTCCTCTAGTTTTTGACGTCGTCTTGTTTCTCTCCGATGGTCTCTTTCAGCTTCCCGTTGATGTTCAGCTTCTTGTTCCAGTTGTTTAAGGCGATTCTGTTTCTCACGGATAGCTTCCAAAAATTCTGTGTTTAGGGGTTGCTTATCTCCCTCGTTTTAAGGTGTATCTTTGGAGGTGGCGTCCGTGTTTTTGTTTGGCGTTCTGTCCACCAAACCAGAATTGTGATCGTTGTCACGGTCGTCCGCCATGGTGATGGGATAACTTCTAGGTTCCCCGGCAACGGCGCCAATGTTCCGAGGGTTACCTGAAACTGTAGGTCGATCTCAGACGAGATCTGCCATCGTGGTCGGTGCTGCTGTGTCCGACCTGTTTAGACCTAGTGGCCGGAGCTTTCGTGTCCGACTTGTTGGATCTGGTGGCCGGAGTTGTCGTGTCCGACCTGGTGGAACTGGTGGAGCTGGAGATGCTGTTGATCCTTCGTCACCGAAGGGTAGTGGTACCTGTAAGAGACTCCGATGCTTAAGTTAGCATGGGCTTTAAGCAGATTTTTAGTAGAATCAAAGTATGAGTTATACCTGGGTGCTCCAGTGTATTTATAATGGTATGGTTTGACTTTTCTGGAGATAAGATAGTTATCTCTATCTTATCTTATCTTTGAGTGAAGTCATCTTATCTTTAAGGGGAACCGCTTTTATCCATCTAGGCTTTGGCTGCCTTTAGATTGGGCTGTGTCCCTTCGTTTGGGCCTGCTTGGGCCTCTTATGGTAATTTGGCCGAGCTCTTTGTGAAGAGGTCGGTAATGGGCCAACCTTCTAAGAGGTCGGTCATGGGCCAACCTTCTAAGAGGTCGGCCAACCCGGTCCTTTATAGCTCGAACCGATGTATGAACAATAATGTCATCAACATACAAAAGTAGAAGAACATCTCCATGTTCACTTTTATGAATAAAGAGAGCATTCTTATGAGGGCTACAGGTGAAACCGAGATGGCATATAGTGATACTGAACTTTTCAAACCATTCACGTAGAGCTTGCTTAAGGCCATAAAGTGCTTTGCGAAGGAAACAAACTTTGCTAGAAGAACAAGGATATTCGGAGGTGGTTTCATATAGACCTTCTTTTTTAAATCCCCATTAAGAAATTCATTCTTCACATCCATCTGACTGAGAGACCATTTTTTTACCGCAACAATGGCAATGAAAATTTGATCAGATGCGAGACAAGCAATAGGAGCAAAAATTTCTTCATAATCAATACCATACTCTTGCGTACAACCTTGAGCAATCAATCGTGCTTATAATAGTCAATAGAACCATTAGAGCAAGTCTTGATCTTGTATACCCATCAACTACCAACAACTTCTTGATCAGAAGGAGGATCAACCAAGTCCCAAGTGTGTGCTTTTTCAAATGCTTGGATTTCTTCTTACTTTGCTTGCTGCCAATTTGGATTTGTGGAGGCTTCTCAGAATGAATTAGGTTCTTGGTGATAAAGAATAGTAGAAAAATAATGATAATAGAAAAGATGAGGAGATGGATTTCTTACCCTAGAAAAACGAGTAGAGGGAGGAGGCATGACAGCAGGAGCAGGAGCATCGTCCGATCTGAAATCATTGGGAGATGGAGAAGACAAAAAAGTAAGGGGCTCGAGGGATTGACTTGAGATAGAACCTGTAGTATCATTACTAGAAAAAAGATCAACATTAGGGTTATTGAAAAACAGTGACTGAGTAGAAGGAATTGACTCAAAAGAGGAAAAACTAGAGAACATGTGATGCTCCCAGAAGACAACATGACGAGATATATAAATACGTCTAGAGATAGG
This sequence comes from Arachis ipaensis, assembly GCF_059453495.1. NCBI lineage: Eukaryota > Viridiplantae > Streptophyta > Magnoliopsida > Fabales > Fabaceae > Arachis > Arachis ipaensis. The sequence continues at coordinate 116,243,141 of NC_142443.1, read as the reverse complement.
ATCCCAACAACGATAACCCTTGTGTTCAGTGCCATAACCAAGAAAACAATACATGCGAGCCCGAGGTTCAAGTTTGTTATGTTCATGAGGCTGAAGAAGGACAAAACAGACACAACCAAAAACACGATGAGAGTTATAATCTAGAGAAGTATGATAAAGATGCTCAAAAAGATTAGTGTTACCAAGAACAGAAGAAAGGAGTCTATTGATAACATGAACAGTAGTGATAACAGCTTCACCCCAAGTACGCTTAGGACAGGAAGAAGAAATAAGCATTGCACAAACACAATCAAGAATGTGACGGTGTTTTCGTTCAGCTCTGCCATTTTATTGAGAGGTACCGGAATAAGAAAACTCAGACAAAGTATCATGTTCAGTGAGAAAATTTAAAAGTTTGGTGTCACGATATTCCATAGCATTATAGCATTGGAAGATTTTTATGACCTTAGAAAACTGAGATCGAATCATAGTGGCAAAGGTAATATAAATCTGAGGCAGCTCATGACGATTAGTCATCAAATAAACCCAAGTAAAACGCGAATAATCATCAATAAAGACTACAAAGTATTGAGCCCTTCCTATATAAACGATGGGAGTGGAGCCCTAAACATCAGAGTGAATAAGATCAAAAGGAGAGCAAGCAAGAGAGGAATTATTATAAAAAGATAAAGCTGGTCGTTTTTCAATTTGACAAGAAATACAATCAAACGACTCATTATAAACTTGACCTAAAACACCTGTAAGCATAAAAGGACGCAATTTTCCTAAGGAGCTGTGGGCAAGACGGTGGTGCCACAAGTGAAGAGTGCATGGAGAGGAAACAACGCAGAGATTTGACATAGAAGGAACATAAAGGTTCTTGAGCTCAAACAACCTTCTGACCTTACATCTAGTCCTGATGATCTTTTCCATCCGACAATCCTGCACACAACAACCAGAAATAGAGAAATTGACATCAAAATCAAGCTCAACAAGTTGAATGACAGAGATAAAATTAAAGTTTAATTTTGGAATAAGGTAAGTATCAGGAAATGAATATTTGACTGTGAAATAAAACCCTTATGTATCGCATGCAAGAGGGAACCATTAGCAGTGTTGACATAAGGTGCATTTGAAGTGGTAGAAAACGACGAAAAAAGATGACACAAAAGAGACATGTGATTAAAACAACAAGAATAAAAATACCATGTAGAATTACCTCAAGGAGTAGAAAGAGCAGGAGAGGTATTACCAAAAAAGGAGAGAAGCTGCTTAAGAAAAGATTCAATGTTGGATGGAGAGACAGAAGGTGGCTTGAGAGAGGTAGAGGTGGTAGATTCAGTAGCAGTAGCAATAGCAGTAGAAGCAGGCACATTCTGAGAGTAGTCAAGACGAGAATGATACTTGTTCTTATCTAAACTTGGTGGTCCAGTAGGACAAGTAATAATCAAGTGCCTGATGCATGAGCATCTTTTCTCTGTTTTCTATTTATTTTAAATACAAATTTATTGAGTTTTAATTTAATTCGTATTTTAAACCTCTTCAGATGCTACTATGATTTGCTTTGATGTTTTAATTATTTCAGGTGAAGTTTGGATCGGTTTGGCAGAGTTCATGTGCAAGAAAAGAGAAGAGTTGGAAGCTGCCAAGCTTGTGCTAAACGCGAACCTGGGGGAGTGGGAAGCTGCCAAAGGAAGAGTTTCTTCCCATAAGGGCGATAAATGCCGAATCTGGCGTTTAGCGCCAATGATCTAGATCACACTTCACCAAAGGAGCATCTTTAGTTGGATTCAGCTTTTAATTGTTCTATTTTATTTTATTTTAGTTATTTTTAATTGCAAACAAAATCTTTTAGTTTTAGAATTTATTTTATTTTAGTTTCAAATCAAATTAGGTTAGATATAAAAGGAAAAAAGATTCAGCCCTTCGGGGGTTCTCTTCTATCTTCTCTCTTACGCACTTTCTCATTTTTTGAACCCTAGTTTTCTCTCTGAGTTATGAGCCACTAAAACTCCTTGGTTAAGGTTAGGAGCTCTATTTATTTCTATGGATTAAGACTATTATTATTCTATTTTAATTTATGTATTGATTCAGTTTCAAGGATTACTTTCATTCTTCATCTTATGAATCTGGATATATCGGAAGAACAACCCCTTTTCTATATGAATTCTTGTGATTCTTGGAAAAGTTATCTCACTTGAATACTAGCTTGAAAGTAAACTCCTCCAAAACTGCTAATTACTTGGACTTCACGGGATACGTGATTGATGAGCGGATAATTTATACGCTTTTTGGCATTGTTTTTAGTATGTTTTTAGTAGAATCTAGTTACTTTTAGGGATGTTTTCATTAGTTTTTATGTTAAATTCATATTTCTGGACTTTATTATGAGTTTGTGTGTTTTTCTATGATTTCAGGTATTTTCTGGCTGAAATTGAGGGACTTGAGCAAAAATCAGATTCAGAGGTTGAAGAAGGACTGCTGATGCTGTTGGATTTCTGACCTCCCTGCACTCAAAATGAATTTTCTAGAGCTACAGAACTCAAAATGGCGCGCTTCCAATTGAGTTGGAAAGTAGACATCCAGGGCTTTCCAGAAATATATAATAGTCCATACTTTGCCCACGTTGAGATGACGAAAACTGGCGTTCAACGTCAGCTCTCTGCCCAATTCTGGTGTCCAGCGCCAGAAACAAGTTGCAAAGTGGAGTTCAACGCCCAAACTGGCACAAAAGCTGGCGTTCAACTCCATAGATTAAGGTGTGGAGCTCTGCTGTTCCTCAAAGATTAATGCAAAGTACTACTGTTTTTCTATTCAATTCAACTTATCCCGCTTCTAAGATATTCATTTGCACTTCAACCTGAATGTGATGAACATGACAATCATCATCATTCCCTATGAACGCGTGCCTGACAACCACTTCCGTTCTACCTTAGATTGAATGAGTATCTCTTAGATCTCTTAATCAGAATCTTCGTGGTGTAAGCTAGATTGATGGCGGCATTCATGAGAATCCGGAAAGTCTAAACCTTGTCTGTGGTATTCCGAGTAGGATTCAGGGATTGAATGACTGTGACGAGCTTCAAACTCGCGAGTGCTGGGCGTCGTGACAGACGCAAAAGGAGGGTGAATCCTATTCCAGTATGATCGAGAACCTCAGATGATTAGCCGTGCTGTGACAGAGCATTTGGACCATTTTCACAAGAGGATGGGATGTAGCCATTGACAACGGTGATGCCCTTACATAAAGCCAACCATAGAAAGGAGTAAGACTGATTGGATGAAGACAGCAGGAAAGCAGAGGTTTAGAGGGACGAAAGCATCTCCATGCATTTATCTAAAATTCTCACCAAGGATTTACATAAGTATTTCTATCCCTAGTTTATTATTAATATTCGAAAACTCCATAACCACTCTATATCTGCCTGACTGAGATTTACAAGATGACCATAGCTTGCTTCATACCAACAATCTCCGTGGGATCGACCCTTACTCGCGTAAGGTTTATTACTTGGATGACCCAGTGCACTTGCTGGTTAGTTGTGCGAAGTTGTGATAAAAAGTTGGGATTACAATTGAGCTATCATGTTGATGGCGCCATTGATGATCACAATTTCGTGCACCAAGTTTTTGGCGCCGTTGCCGGGGATTGTTCGAGTTTGGACAACTGACGGTTCATCTTGTTGCTCAGATTGGGTAACTTTCTTTTCGTTTTCTTTTCAAAAAGTTTTCAAAAATTTTTCAAAAAAATCTTTCAAAAATTTCTCCTTTGTTTTCGAAAAAAAAAATTTTAAATAAAAATGTTTTCAAAAATATATTTCTCTCTTCAGAATTTTTAAGAATGAATTCTAGTGTTTCATGAAACATGTTGAAGCCTAGCTGGCTGTAAAACCATGTCTAAATTCTTTTGGACTGAGGTTTCACTTATACTCAAGAGAAGAGCTTCTTTGTCTTTCTTTGCAAATTAGCTGATGCATGTAATAGCATACTAAAGCTTGGCTGGCTATTAAGCCATGACTGACCCTTTGATTGGAGCTTTAGACTAAAGAGCATAAGATTCCTGGAATTCATATTAAAAATTTTGGAATCCTTATTTTTCTTTTTCAAAATGATTTTCAAAAAAATTAAAAGAAAATACAAAAAAATTTCATAAAATCATAAAAATCAAAAATATTTTTCATGTTTCTTGTTTGAGTCATGTGTCATGTTATAAGTTTGGTGTCAATTGCATATTCATTTTGCATTTTTTGAAAATTCATGCATTCATGGTGTTCTTCATGATCTTCAAGTTGTTCTTGGTAAGTCTTCTTGTTTGATCTTGATGTTTTCTTGTTTTGCATCTTTTCTTATTTTACATGTGCATTTTTGAATCCATAGAGTCTAAACATGAAAGATTTCTAAGTTTGGTGTCTTGCATGTTTTCTTTGCATTAAAAATTTTTCAAAAACATGTTCTTGATGTTCATCTTGACATTCAAAGTGTTCTTGGTGTTCATCTTGACATTCATAGTGTTCTTGCATTCATCACATACTTTGATCCAAAATTTTCATGCATTGAGTCTTTTTCATGTTTTTCTCTCTCATCATTAAAAATTCAAAAATAAAAAAAAAAATATCTTCCCCTTTTTCTCTCTTAAAATTTCGAAAATTAGATTTGACTTTTTCAAAAATTTTTAAAATCTAGTTGTTTTTATGAGTCAAATCAAATTTTCAATTTAAAAATCTTATCTTTTTCAAAATCTTTTTCAAAAATCAAATCTTTTTTTCATTTTTCTTAGTTATTTTCGAAAATTATAAAAATATTTTTCAAAAATCTTTTTCTTAATTTTATATCATAATTTTCGAAAATAACATCATCAATTAATGTTTTGATTCAAAAATTTCAAGTTTGTTACTTACTTGTTAAGAAAGATTCAAACTTTGAGTTCTAGAATCATATCTTGTGATTTCTGGTGAATCAAGTCATTAATTGTGATTTTTTAAATCAAATCTTTTTCAAAACTAATTTCAATCATATCTTTTCAAAAATATCATCTTATCTTATCTTTTTCAAAATTTGATTTTAAAATATCTTTTCTAACTTCTTATCTTCTTATCTTTTCAAAATTGATTTTCAAATTTGTTTCAACTAACTAACTAACTTTTTGTTTGTTTCTTATCTTTTTCAAAACTACCTAACTAACTCTCTCTCTCTCTCTAATTTTCGAAAATATCTTCCCTCTTTTTCAAAAATTCTTTTTAATTAACTAATTATTTTAATTTTTGATTTTTTATTTTCGAAAATTACTAACCTTTTTCAAAAACTATTTTCGAAAATCACTAACTCTTTTTCAAAAATTATTTTCGAAATTTTCCCTCTCTCATCTTATTCTATTTATTTATTCATCTACTAACATCTCCTCACCTCACATCTCTGCTCTCCTCACCCTTGTGTTTCTTTCCTTACATTACATTCTTTGTCCCCTTCCTTTCTTCCACTCACACAGGGACTTCTATACTGTGGTATAAAGGATCTCTATTATTATTATTATTATTATTATTATTTCTGTGCCCTTTTCTTTGTCATATGAGCAAGAGCAAGGACAAGAATATTCTTGTTGAAGCAGATCCAGAACCTGAAAGGACTCTGAAGAGGAAACTAAGAGAAGCTAAATTACAACAATCCAGAGAGAACCTTTCAGAAATTTTCGAACAGGAAGAGGAGATGGCAGCCGAAAATAATAATAATGCAAGGAGAATGCTTGGTGACTTTACTGCACCTAATTCCGATTTACATAGAAGAAGCATCTCCATTCCTGCCATTGGAGCAAACAACTTTGAGCTGAAACCTCAGCTAGTTTCTCTGACGCAGCAGAACTGCAAGTTTCATGGACTTCCATCTGAAGATCCTTTTCAGTTCTTAATTGAATTCTTGCAGATCTGTGATACTGTTAAGACTAATGGAGTAGATCCTGAAGTCTACAGGCTCATGCTTTTCCCTTTTGCTGTAAGAGACAGAGCTAGAGTGTGGTTGGACTCTCAACCCAAAGACAGCCTGAACTCTTGGGATAAGCTGGTCACGGCTTTCTTAGCCAAGTTCTTTCCTCCTCAAAAGCTGAGCAAGCTTAGAGTGGATGTTCAAACCTTCAGACAGAAAGAAGGTGAATCCCTCTATGAAGCTTGGGAAAGATACAAGCAGCTGACCAAAAAGTGTCCTTCTGACATGCTTTCAGAATGGACCATCCTGGATATATTCTATGATGGTTTATCTAAGCTATCAAAGATGTCATTGGATACTTCTGCAGGTGGATCCATTCACCTAAAGAAAATGCATGCAGAAGCTCAAGAACTCATTGACATGGTTGCTAATAACCAGTTCATGTACACTTCTGAGAGGAATCCTGTGAATAATGGGACGCCTATGAAGAAGGGAGTTCTTGAAATTGATACTTTGAATACCATATTGGCTCAGAATAAAATATTGACTCAGCAAGTCAATATGATTTCTCAGAGTCTGAATGGAATGCAAGCTGCATCCAACAGTACTCAAGAGGCATCTTCTGAAGAAGAAGCTTATGATCCTGAGAACCCTGCAATAGCAGAGGTGAATTACTTAGGTGAACCTTATGGAAACACCTATAATCCATCATGGAGAAATCATCCAAATCTCTCATGGAAGGATCAACAAAAGCCTCAACAAGGCTTTAATAATGGTGGAAGATACAGGTTTAACAATAGTAAACCTTTTCCATCATCCACTCAGCAACTGACAGAGAACTCTGAACAAAATACTTCTAATCTAGCAAACTTAGTCTCTGATCTATCTAAGGCCACTGTGAGTTTCATGAATGAAACAAGATCCTCCATTAGAAATTTGGAAGCACAAGTGGGCCAGCTGTGTAAAAGGATCACTGAAATTCCTCCTAGTACTCTCCCAAGCAATACAGAAGAAAATCCAAAAGGAGAGTGCAAGGCCATTGAATTGATCACCATGGCCGAACCTGTAAAGGAAGGAGAGGACGTGAATCCCAGTGAGGAAGACCTCCTGGGACATCCAGTGATCAATAAGGAGTTTCCCTCTGAGGAACCAAAAGAATCTGAGGCTCAACTAGAAACCATAGAGATTCCATTAAACCTCCTTATGCCATTCATGAGCTCTGATGAGTATTCCTCTTCTGAAGAGAATGAGGATGTCACTGAGGAGCAAGTCACCAAGTACCTTGGTGCAATCATGAAGCTGAATGCCAAATTATTTGGCATTGAAACTTGGGAAGATGAACCTCCCTTGTTCACCAATGAACTAAGTGATCTGGATCAACTGACATTGCCTCAGAAGAAACAGGATCCTGGAAAGTTCTTAATACCTTGTACCATAGGCACCATGATCTTTAAGGCTCTGTGTGACCTTGGTTCAGGAATAAACCTCATGCCCCTCTCTGTAATAGAGAAACTGGGAATCTTTGGGGTGCAAGCCACTAAAATCTCATTAGAGATGGCAGACAATTCAAGAAAACAGGCTTATGGACAAGTAGAGGACGTGTTAGTAAAGGTTGAAGGCCTTTACATCCCTACTGATTTCATAGTCCTAGATACTGGGAAGGATGAGGATGAATTCATCATCCTTGGAAGACCCTTCCTAGCCACAGCAAGAGCTGTGATTGATGTGGACAGAGGAGAATTGATCTTTCAAATAAATGAGGACAACCTTGTGTTTACAACTCAAGGATCTCTCTCTGCATCCATGGAGAGGAAGCATAAAGAGCTTCTCTCAAAGCAGAGTCAAACAAAGCCCCCACAGTCAAACTCTAAGTTTGGTGTTCGGAGCCCACAACCAAACTCTAAGTTTGGTGTCAAACCCCCATATCCAAACTCAAAGTTTGGTGTTGGGAGGTCTCAACAAAGCTCTGCACATCTGTGAGGCTCCATGAGAGCCCACTGTCAAGCTATTGATATTAAAGAAGCGCTTGTTGGGAGGCAACCCAATGTTTATTTATCTAATTTTCATTGTTTTTCATGTTTTATTAGGTTCATGATCATGTGGAGTCACAAAATAAATATAAAAATTGAAAACGGAATCAAAAACAGAAGAAAAAAAATCACACCCTAGAGGAAGACCTTACTGGCGTTTAAACGCCAGTAAGAAGCATGTTTTGGGCGTTCAACGCCAGAACAGAGCATGGTTCTGGCACTGAACGCCAGAAATGGGCAGCATCTGGGCGTTTGAACGCCGGAAATGCACCCTGGAGAAGAGCTGGCGCTGAACGTCCAGAACAAGCATGGTTCTGGCGTTCAACGCCAGAAATGGGCAACAAATGGGCGTTCAACGCCCAGAACAAGCACCAATCTGGCGCTGAACGCCCAGAGTTGTGCGCAAAGGCATTTTGCATGCCTAATTGGGTGCAAGGTTGTAAATCCTTGAACACCTTAGGATCTGTGGACCCCACAAAATCACCTCAGGATCTGTGGACCCCACAGGATCCCCACCTACCTCCACTTACTTCTTCTCACCCCTCTTTCACACAATTCCATAAACACTCTTCCCCAAAACCCTTCACCAATCACCTCAATCTCTCTTCCCCATCACCTCTTCACCACTCACATCCATCCACTCTTCCCCATAAACCTACCTCATAAACTCCACCTACCTTCAAAATTCAAAATCAATTTCCCACCCAAACCCACCCTAAATGGCCGAACTTACCCCCTCCCTTCCCTATATATACCCCTCAATTCTTCCTCATTTTCTCACAACACAACCCTCCTCTCCATATTTTCTTCTTCTTCTTCATCTATTCTTTCTTCTCTTGCTCGAGGGCGAGCAAAATTCTAAGTTTGGTGTGGTAAAAGCATAAGCTTTTTGTTTTTCCATTACCATTGATGGCACCCAAGACCGGAGAATCCTCTAGAAAAGGGAAAGAGAAGACAAAAGCTTCTACCTCCGAGTCATGGGAGATGGAAAGGTTCATCTCTAAAGCTCATCAAGACCACTTCTATGATGTTGTGGCCAAGAAGAAGGTGATCCCCGAGGTCCCTTTCAAACTCAAGAGAAATGAGTATCCGGAGATCCGACATGAAATCCAAAGAAGAGGTTGGGAAGTTCTAACAATCCCCATCCAACAAGTCGGCATCCTAATGGTTCAAGAGTTCTATGCCAATGCATGGATCACTAGGAACCATGATCAAAGTAAGAACACGAATCCAAAGAATTATGTTACAATGGTTCGGGGGAAATACTTAGATTTTAGTCCGGAGAATGTGAGGCTGGCGTTTAACTTTCCTATGATGCAAGGAGATGAGCGCCCCTACACTAGAAGGGTCAACTTTAATCAAAGGTTGGACCAAGTCCTCATGGACATATGTGTGGAAGGAGCTCAATGGAAGATTGACTCCAAAGGCAAGCTGGTTCAACTAAGAAGACTGGACCTCAAGCCTGTGGCTAGAGGATGGTTGGAGTTCATCCAACGCTCCATCATCCCCACTAGCAACCAATCTGAAGTTACTGTGGATCGGGCCATCATGATTCGTAGCATCATGATTGGAGAGGAAGTAGAAGTTCATGAAGTCATCTCCCTTGAACTCTACAAAATAGCCGAAAAGCCCTCCCCTGGGGCAAGGCTCCATCTATGTTACTCAGCTGGAGCTTTCATAGAAGGAGACATTCACATTGAGGAAGAGAAGCCCATCACTAAGAAAAAGATGGAGCAAGCAAGAGAGCCCATTCATGGAGCTCAAGAGGCGCAGGAAGCTCATCACCATGAGATCCCGGAGATGCCTCAAATGCATTTTCCTCCACAAAACTATTGGGAGCAAATCAACACCTCCCTAGGAGAATTAAGTTCCAACATGGGACAACTAAGGGTGGAACATCAAGAGCACTCTATTATCCTTCATGAAATCAGAGAAGATCAAAAAGCAATGAGGGAGGAGCAACAAAGACAAGGAAGAGACATAGAAGAGCTCAAGGACATCATTGGTTCCTCAAGAAGAAAACGCCACCATCACTAAGGTGGACTCACTCCTTGTTCTCACTTTCTGTTTTTCGTTTTCTCTATGTTAAGTGCTTATCTATGTTTGTGTCTTCATTACATGATCATTAGTAGTTAGTAACTTTGTCTTAAAGTTATGAATGTCATATGAATCCATCACCTCTCTTAAAATGAAAAATGTTTTAATTCAAAAGAACAAGAAGTACATGAGTTTCGAATTTATCCTTGAACTTAGATTAATTATATTGATGTGATGACAATGCTTCTTGTTTTCTGAATGAATGCTTGAACAGTGCATATGTCTTTTGAAGTTGTTGTTTAAGAATGTTAAATATGTTGGCTCTTGAAAGAATGATGATAAGGAGACATGTTATTTGATAATCTGAAAAATCATAAAAAAAATGATTCTTGAAGCAAGAAAAAGCAGCAAAGAACAAAGCTTGCAGAAAAAAAAATATAGCGAAAAAAAATAGAAAGAAAAAGAAAAAGCAAGCAAAAAGCCAATAGCCCTTAAAACCAAAAGGCAAGGGTAATAAAAAGGATCCCAAGGCTTTGAGCATCAGTGGATAGGAGGGCCTAAAGGAATAAAATCCTGGCCTAAGCGGCTAAACCAAGCTGTCCCTAACCATGTGCTTGTGGCGTGTAGGTGTCAAGTGAAAACTTGAGACTGAGCGGTTAAAGTCAAGGTCCAAAGCAAAAAAAAAAGAGTGTGCTTAAGAACCCTGGACACCTCTAATTGGGGACTTTAGCAAAGCTGAGTCACAATTTGAAAAGGTTCACCCAATTATGTGTCTGTGGCATTTATGTATCTGGTGGTAATACTGGAAAACAAAGTGCTTAGGGCCACGGCCAAGACTCATAAAGTAGCTGTGTTCAAGAATCATCATACTGAACTAGGAGAATCAATAACACTATCTGAACTCTGAGTTCCTATAGATGCCAATCATTCTGAACTTCAATGGATAAAGTGAGATGCCAAAACTATTCAAGAGGCAAAAAGCTATAAGTCCCGCTCATTTAATTGGAGCTATGTTTCATTGATAGTTTGGAATTTATAGTATATTCTCTTCTTTTTATCCTATTTGATTTTCAGTTGCTTGGGGACAAGCAACAATTTAAGTTTGGTGTTGTGATGAGCGGATAATTTATACGCTTTTTGGCATTATTTTTAGTATGTTTTTAGTATAATCTAGTTACTTTAGGGATGTTTTCATTAGTTTTTATGTTAAATTCACATTTCTGGACTTTACTATGAGTTTGTGTGTTTTTCTGTGATTTCAGGTATTTTCTGGCTGAAATTGAGGGACTTGAGCAAAAATCAGATTCAGAGGTTGAAGAAAGACTGCTGATGCTGTTGGATTCTGACCTCCCTGCACTCAAAATGGATTTTCTGGAGTTACAGAACTCAAAATGGCGCGCTTCCAATTGCGTTGGAAAGTATACATACAGGGCTTTCCAGCAATATATAATAGTCCATACTTTGCCCAAGTTTCGACGACGCAAACTGGCGTTCAACGCCAGCTCTCTGCCCAATTCTAGCGTCCAGCACCAGAAACAAGTTGCAAAGTGGAGTTCAACGCCCAAACTGGCACAAAAGCTGGCGTTCAACTCCAAGAATGACCTCTCCACGTGTAGACTTCAAGCTCAGCCCAAGAACACACCAAGTGGGCTCCAGAAGTGGATTTATGCATCAATTACTTACTTCTGTAAACCCTAGTAGCTAGTTTATTATAAATAGGACTTTTTACTATTGTATTAGACATCTTTTGATCATTTTGTAGATCTCTAGACCTCCATGGGAGGCTGGCCACTCGGCCATGCCTACCCTCTATTCACTTATGTATTTTCATACGGTAGAGTTTCTGCACTCCATAGATTAAGGTGTGGAGCTCTGCTGTTCCTCAAAGATTAATGCAAAGTACTACTGTTTTTCTATTCAATTCAACTTATCCCGCTTCTAAGATATTCATTTGCACTTCAACCTGAATGTGATGAACGTGACAATCATCATCATTCCCTATGAACGCGTGCCTGACAACCACTTCCGTTCTACCTTAGATTGAATGAGTATCTCTTAGATCTCTTAATCAGAATCTTCGTGGTGTAAGCTAGATTGATGGCGGCATTCATGAGAATCCAGAAAGTCTAAACCTTGTCTGTGGTATTCCGAGTAGGATTCAGGGATTGAATGACTGTGACGAGCTTCAAACTCGCGAATGCTGGGAGTGTGAATCCTATTCCAGTATGATCGAGAACCTCAGATGATTAGCTGTGCTATGACAGAGCATTTGGACCATTTTCACAAGAGGATGGGATGTAGCCATTGACAACGGTGATGCCCTTACATAAAGCCAGCCATAGAAAGGAGTAAGACTGATTGGATGAAGACAGCAGGAAAGCAGAGGTTTAGAGGGACGAAAGCATCTCCATGCATTTATCTGAAATTCTCACCAAGGATTTACATTAGTATTTCTATCCCTAGTTTATTATTAATATTCGAAAACTCCATAACCACTCTATATCCGCCTGACTGAGATTTACAAGATGACCATAGCTTGCTTCATACCAACAATCTCCGTGGGATCGACCCTTACTTGCGTAAGGTTTATTACTTGGACGACCCAGTGCACTTGCTGGTTAGTTGTGCGAAGTTGTGATAAAAAGTTGAGATTACAATTGAGCGTACCATGTTGATGGCGCCATTGATGATCACAATTTCGTGCACCAGTGATATATAATCTTCTTATATTTGGATAATTAGGATTTTTGTGGCTAATAAACTAGAATTGAACCTAACACTCTAATCTATATTAAGTGACCAAGGAATTGGCGGTTGATTAGGTTAGAGGAGACTAAATCACTAAGGAATTAAGGTTTAGTCAATTACAGTTTGCCATGAAATGAACCTTGCATGATTAAAATAGTTGGTAAGAAAACTTTATCCAGAAGAATAAATAACTCTGAAACCTTAACTATCTTCTCACATACGTTTCACACTGATTTTACTGTTTTCTTTCTTAAATCTTTTGAATTACTGTTTAATATTTTTGAACCCCAAAACACCATTTTTTGCTTGCTTGACTAAGTGATTCATTGGACTATTGTTGCTCAGTCCATCAATCCTCGTGGGATCGACCCTCCCTCACTGGAGGTATTACTTAGTACGACCCGATGCACTTGCCGGTTAGTTTGTGGACTTTGAATTCCGTACCAAGTTTTTGGTGCCATTGCTGGGGATTGACTGTGATTGACAACTGACCGTTGTCTGATTGCTTAGATTAGGCGTTCCTAGCTTTTAGTTTTTACTTGTTTTTGTCCTTTAAACTTTTGAAAATTTAGTTTTGTTTTAGTTAAAATTTTTTCTTAATTTTTTAAATTAAGTTTGGTGTCCCCCTTAGTGATCTTATTTTAGTTTTCCTAATTAATTTTCTTTTCATTTGTTTTCGAATTTAGTGGCTTATCTTCCTTATTGATTTTAGAAAATTTTTGTGTTATTTGTTCAGTTTATTTTAGTTTATTTATTTTACACAAGATACCTCACTGGGATTTTTCTGCACTCTGATGTAGAGATTTCAACTTTTTGTTTGTTTTTTTTGTTTATGAGCAGGAACAGGGTCAAAGAACCTCTTTTAGACTTTGATCCCGAGATTGAAAGGACCTTAAGGTGGCTTTTGCAACAAGCTAGAGCTAAAGCCGGTGAAAATCTCAAAGATAATTTTCAGAAGGAAGTTTGCAGAGTCCACTATGGAGCTCAACAATAACAACAATACAATTAATGCCAATGTTGTTAATCCTCCTAATATACCTTCACAATGCCAGGAGAACACTTGGTTCATATACTGCTCCCACTCCTGATTTCTATAGGAATAGAATTGTGGTGCCCCTCATTATTGTAAACAACTTTGAAATGAAGTCTCAGTTGATTTCTCTAGTGTAGCAAAATTGCCAGTTTCACGGACTCCTGCAGGAAGACCCCAACTTGTTTATCTCTAATTTTCTGTAGATCTGTGACACTATGAAGACTAATGGAGTCCATCCTGCCGTCTACAACCTACTTCTCTTCCCATTTGCTGTACAGGACTGAGCTAAACAATGGTTTGACACTCAACCCAAGGAGTGCTTGGATACCTGGGATAAGGTGTTCAACAAGTTTCTAACCAAGTTCTTCCCTCCTCAGAAGCTAATTAAGCTAAGGACAGATATTTAGACCTTCAGGCAGAGAGAGGGTGAGTCTCCCTATGAAGTCTGGAAAAGGTATAAGTTGATGCTCAGGAAGTATCCTCCTGATATGTTCTCAAACTAGATACAGTTGCAAATATTCTATGATGGAGACTCTGAGACTGCCAGGATGTCCCTGGATAATTTTGCAGGAGGGTCACTCTACATGAAAACGACACCTGATGAAGCTATAGAGTTGATTAAGATGGTTGCTAATAACCAGTATTTATACTCTTCTGAAAGGACTTCTGTGAAGAAAAGAGTCAAAGAGTTGGATACCTTGGATGCTATTCTTGCCCAGGATAAGGCCATGTCTCAGCAAATCAATGCTATTACATAACACTTGAGTGGAATGCAAGTTTCAGCTGTCAGTGCTCAAGACACTTCCTATGATATGAGTGGTGGCTTCCCTCAATGTGAGACTTATGACTATGGCTAGTTTACTTCTGAACAGGTTAATTTCATGGGTAATGCCTCTAGACCCTCCAACAATGATCCTTTCTCTAAGAAATATAATCAAGGGTGGAGGAATCATCCTAACTTCAGGTGGAGAGATCAGTCTCAGAGGCAACCGAACTTCAATAATTCTCAAGGCAGTTTTAATCAAAATAATTTCAATAACCGCCCGTTTCAAGCCTCTCAGCCACAGCAAGCACCCTCTCAATCTCAGAGTACTCTTGACTTAGCCTCTATAGTTGCAAAACTCTCCAAGAACACGCATAGTTTCATGCAGGAGACCAGAGCTTCACTTTGGAACTTGGAGATACAGGTGGGTCAGTTAAGCAAGAAAGTACCTGAGAGGCCTCCTAACACTCTTCCTAGTGACACAGTACCTAATCCAAGAGAGGAGTACAAGGCTATCACATTGGTGAGTGAACCAATGACAGAGGAGGAAGTACAAGTTGCTCAGGGATCAGAGAAAATATAAGCTCTAGAAAAGACTGAGGGTACCATAGCACACGCCCCACCTAAGGCACCTGAGCACAAGCCGAATATGTCATACCCTCAGAAGCTTCAAAAGGAGACCAAGGACAAACAATTCTCACAGTTCTTGGAAGTTTTTGGAAATTTGCAAATCAATATTCCTTTTGTTGAGGTTCTGGAGCAAATGCCTCTCTATTTCAAGTTCGTGAAAGGCGTACTCTCTAAGAAGAAAACTTTAAAGGGAGATGAAACAGTGGTCCTGAACAAGGAACATAGTGCAATAATTCAGAGCAAATTGCCAAGAAAGATGCCAGATTCAGGGAGCTTTCAGATTCTATGCACCATTGGGAGCACAACTTTTGACAAAGCCTTATGTAATCTAGGTGCAAGCATCAATTTGATGCCCCCTGTTTGTGATGAAAAAGCTGTAAATCCAAGAGGCACAACCAACAAGGATAGCATTACAAATGGCAGACAAGTCTCTGAAACATACACATGGAATAGTGGAGAATTTCTTGGTCAAGGTTGGAGAATTTTTTCTCCCTGCAGATTTTGTAATCCTTGACATAGGAGAGAATGAAAACAACTCTATAATCCTAGGAAGACCATTTTTGAACACTGAAAAAGCTCTGATCAATGTAGAATTATTTCTGAGGATGCATGAGGATTATTTGATCTTCAAGTTTTTTAGACCCATACATTACTTAGGTGAAGGAGGCACTTGCATAAAGAGTGAACTCACTAACCTAAGCCTCCAACATTCCCTGGCTGAAGTAAAGCAGAGTTTACAACTCGAACCTCCTTTGGTGGGAACCAATACAATTCCCCCTGACATCAAACCTAAGTTTGGTGTTGGGTGTGCATCATCCCTCAAGGAGGAAGGTCCCAAGAAGAAGGTACCCAAGGGATGGAGAAATAAGAAGATTCCTACTGAAGATTTCTCGCTAAAAATGAAAGTGGTGTTAACCAAAAGCCCAATCTTACCTCATACAGTGAACAGGATCCTATCTCTTGAGCATATTGAGATAATCCATGAGAGTAAAAGCAAAAGATTCACAGTGAGAGGTGGAGAGCTAAAGCACTATGACCAACCCTCACTTTAGCAAAGCTGACCATTAAGCTAGTGACGGTAAAGAAGCGCTTGTTGGGAGGCAATCCAACCCTGAGTATCCTTTGTTTTGTTTTTAGTTTAATCTACATTTATTTTTAACTTTCATTTACGGTTTTTCTTGGTTTTATGATGTTTGTGGTAATGCAAAGTGTTTAGAACAGGAATAGGACAAATCTAGAGGAAGAAAAGAGCACTATGGAGAGCATTTCACTCGAGTGCTCTGGCGCTAAAAGCCCTAGGGAGGGCATTTAACGCCCTGGATGGCACAAATTTCAAAGCTTCCATACCTCGTAGGACACTAAATGCTTTAGCGCCAGGCCTCTTCCTCAGTCTAAAAACAACAGTTATTGAAGAGGGTAGCGTTAAATGCTAGGATGGTTGTTTAGCGCCTTGAAGGGCACGTTTTGCAAAGCGCTGTGGCGCTAAATACCGGAGCTAGCATTTAGCGCCAGCAACGCAGCATTGAATTTGAAGAAAGGGGTTTGAACGTTGAAAATGGTAAAATCAATGGGTCCCACCCCATTTGACCATTCCATTCACACCCCCCCGCTCCCTCTCTCCCCCTAACCACCTTTCCATCCCCCTTTCACCAACCACACCTCCCATCACCCCCTATCATATCCCATCAATCCCACCAAATCTCTCTTCCCCATACCTCAACTGTTGTCCCCCTCCCCCATTTAATTCAATTTCCATTTTTTTAACGTACCCCATTCCCTCCCTTCTAATTGATCCCCCCTTCTCTATATATAACATCTTCCTTTCACTTTTACCACACCACATCCTTAGCCAACCAGTCTCCCTTTCTTCCCTCTTTCAAGTTTCATTTTCACCTTTTATTACTCCCCTTTCTTTTCTCCCTCCTCTAACCGAACCTTCTCCTCCTCTATCTCTGCCATTTTTGTTTCCTTCTCCACTCTATAAACCCCACCTCTTCATACCTCTCTCTCTTCCCTTCTTACATCCACATTATTTCCATTCCTTCTATTCCTTTCTCTTTTTATTTCTATTTCTCTTTGCTCAGGAACAAGTAAACTCTTTAAGTTTGGTATTAAAATGCTCTGCTTTTCCATTTCTATTATCTTCCACATGGAACCAAAAATCGGATAATCCTCTTCAAGGAAGAGAAAAGAGAAGGCTCCTGCAACTGATCTATTCGACTTTAGCTGATTTTTCTCCAAGATTCACGAGGATAAATTCAATGAGTTTGTGAGCAAAAAGAAGGTGATCCCAGAGGTCCGATTTGATTTGTAGTCAGATGAGTACCCGGAGATCCGGGAACAGATTTTGAGAGGGGTTGGCAAGTGCTATGCAACCTTGTGACGGATGTGGGTGTTTTGATGGTCAGGGAGTTCTACGCCAATGTTTGGGTGACGTACAAGCATGTCAAAGGCGTGAACCCCGACCCAAAGAACTGGCGAACTATGGTTTGAAGGAGGATCTTAGAGTTTGGTCTAGAGAGAGTGAGGGATATACTTCAGCTACGACCATCCAGAGATGACCTCTTACCAATATATGCCTCCCCAGAGCACAATAGAGGAGGGATGCTAGAGGTCATCCATACCAGCTGGGAAGGCATGATCTGAAGCCGGTTGCTCGAGGATGGTTGGAGTTCATTCAACGCTCTATTATCCCTACGAGTAACCAGTCTGAGGTTACGTGATGAACGGATTTTTTCTGGTAAAGAATTTCACAAAAATAATCTCGTTGCTAGTATAGTTTCTAAACCAACAAAGAATTCTTTCATACAAAAAAATTTGGTTGTCACTTAAGCAAATCCAATAAAAATAATAACCGAAGTATTTGAACCTCGGGTCGTCTCTCAAGGAATTGCAGGGAGGTGTAGTTATTATTGGTTATAGAAAAAGTATCTTTTTGGGATTTTGAATAAGGAACAAGAAAAGTAAATTGCAAGAAAGTAAACTAATAGCTAAGAAAGCTCTTGGCAAGGTATGAGAACTAGAAGGCTATCCTAGCTATCCTTATCAATTGTGGCATTAATTGTCCATTGCTACCACTTAGTTAACCTCTAACTATAAAGGAAAGTCAAGTGGATGAATCAATTTGATTCCTCAAGTCCTAGTCAACTCCTAAGGAAAGACTAGCTTTAGAGGGATCCAAATCATATAAATGCATATGGTTTTTCTGGTCTCATATGAGTAGGCACCCAATTTTCCAATACTTTTGTCAACACAATTTCATCAACCCAAGTTTCCACAGTTCCCCACACTTAATTGATGCATAGTCTCTATCTTAAACTAACCAAAGATTCAATTGGGGTAATTAATTGTTTTTCCGCTTAAGACTAGTGATGTGGTAAAATATAGAACAAAGGGGGATTAAAAGGCTTAAAGTGGCAAACAAAGGTAATGGAAATGGTGGGCTATTTGGGATAAGTGAGCTAATAACAAATGAGGGCCTCATTCATATGTATGCATGCAAATACACTAAACAATGGACATATAGAATGGAACAAAGCAAAGATTGCAATCATAGTGAAGAAAACACATAAGAATAAAAATCATGGTTAAATAATGTAACCATGCAATTAAGCTAAAAAACTCACAGGTTGTGTGTTCTTAGCTCAAAAACAATATTCCAATTATATATATCATGCAAGTTACCAAAAGGTTTTAACTCAAATCAATGTGAATCTTAAATGCCTTTTCTAAGAAAAAAATAAATTTCTTGAAAATTTCATCAATTGACCAAAATTTATTATTATATATATATACTAACTGAGATGTTGTGATTATGAAAAACTAAAAGTTTTTAGTTTACTCCCTATTTTCAATCAAACTAATTTCTCATATGCAAAAGGGTAAACTAAGCTCAAGAATCCATGTTTTTCCACATCACAACTAATAGACTAAAAGTGTAATTCATGCTAAATATCTAAGATATATACAAGTTCAAAGTGCAAAAAAGTAAAAATAAACAAGAGTACAATAAAATAGAAATGTGCAAGTACTAAAAGAAAAAAAATAAAATAAAGCAAAATACAAAATAAAGCAAAATAGAACAAAGGTCTGAAATGGTTCACCAAAATAAAATCCACCGGAGATGGCGACCTCCCCACACTTAAATCACAGCATCGTCCTCGATGCTCTGTCAAGCTGGGTGTGAAGGGTCATCGCCTACTCAAGGGTGTGCCGCTGGCTCTGTCGGCGGTGGCTGTGCAGGTGCCTGTGGCTTTGCAGGCTGCTCGAGCTGAGGCTCCTCGTGCTGTGCCTGCTGCTGGTCCTCCTCCTATGCATCCTCCTCCTACTCATCCTCCTCCTCCTCAGAGTGCTCCGAGGGTGTGTCAGGCTCGGAGGGGATGTCAGTACGCCTAGTAGTCACAATCAGCTTCAGATGGGCATAGCGTCGCTTATTGCGACGCTCAGACTGCTCATAACGCCGCTGGTTGCGGTGCTCCATCTAATCGAGGCGCTCAAAAAGGCTGTGCACAAGATGGTAGACTGGCTGAGAAGCAGATGATGGTGCTGTGGATGTGGGTGGTGCTGCAAGCACTGAAGGTGCTGCTGAGGATGTGGCTGTATCAGTAGAAGTAGTAGAAGTGGGTAGTCTGTGGCCTAGAGGTCCGAACCGCTTGCCGTGCAGAATAAACTTCTTGCAGTCGGCAATCAGTGGCCTCTGATCCTCTAGCTCGCAAGGCACCTCCGCTCGGTGAGTGATGAGCGGATAATTTATAACCTTTTTGGCATTATTTTTACATAGTTTTTAGTATATTTTAGTTACTTTTTATTATATTTTTATTAGTTTTTATGAAAAAATCACATTTCTAGACTTTACTATGAGTTTATATGTTTTTCTGTAATTTCATGTATTTTCTGGCTGAAATTGAGGGACCTGAGCAAAAATCTGATTCAGAGGCTGAGAAAGGACTGCAGATGTTGTTGGATTCTGACTCTCCTGCACTCGAAGTAGATTTTCTGGAGCTATAGAAGCCCAATTGGCACACTCTTAATTGCGTTGGAAAGTAGACATCTTGGGCTTTCCAGCAATATATAATAGTCCATAATTTGTCCGAGATTTGATGGCCCAAATTGGCGTCTAAACGCCAGCCAGAGACCATTTTTCTGGAGTAAAACGCCGGAACTGGCACCAGAACTAGAGTTAAATGCCCAAACTGACACCCAAGCTGGCGTTTAACTCCAAGAATGGCCTATGCATGTGAAAGCTTCAATGCTCAGCCCAAGCACACACCAAGTGGGCCCTGAAAGTGGATTTCTGCACTATCTGCACTTACTTACTTATTCTCTGTAATCCCTAGTAGCTAGTTTAGTATAAATAGCACTTTTTACTATTGTATTCGGATATCTCTTTTTCACTTTTGGATTTTGGAGGCTGGCCATTCGGCCATGCCTAGACCTTTTTCTCTTATGTATTTTCTACGGTGGAGTTTCTACACCTCATAGATTAAGGTGCGGAGCTCTGCTGTTCTTCATGAATTAATGCAAGTACTATTGTTTTTCTTTCAATTTACGCCTACTTCTTCTCCAAGATATACTCTTGTACTTAATTCAGTTAAGTCAGAACGAAGGGGTGACCCGTGACAATCACCCACTATCTTCGTTACTCGCTTAGCCAAGATCCGTGTGCCTGACAACTACAAGCGGTCTACATGATGTTCAACGTAGTCATTGGACGACAACCAGAGTATATTCTCTTGGGTCTCTAATACATGGACCGAGTCCGTGAGATTAGGATCTTCGTGGTATAGACTAGAACCATTGGCAGCATTCCTAAGATCCGAAAAGTCTAAACCTTGTCTGTGGTATTCCGAGTAGGATCTAGGAAGGAATGACTGTGACGAGCTTCAAACTTGCGAATGTTGGGCGCAATGACAGTGTGCAAAATGATAAGGATCCTATTCTGATGCTAGCGGGAACCAACAGATGATTAGCTGTGCGGTAGCTGTAACTGGTATTTTTCATCCGAGACGAGAAATCTGACAGTTGATTAGCCGTGCAGAGGCCGTACCTGGTATTTTTCATCCGAGAGGATCATTGGTGCACGAAATTGTGATCTCAATGGCGCCAAAAACTTGGTACACACTATCATAATCTCAATTCTTCTTCACAACTTCGCACAACTAACCAGCAAGTGCACTGGGTCATCCAAGTAATAAACCTTACGTGAGTAAGGGTTGATCCCACAGAAATTGTTGGCTTGAAGCAAGCTATGGTCATCCTTGTAAATCTCAATTAGGCGGATTCAAATGGTAATTGGATTTTGATAATTAAAATATAAATAAAATATAAAATAAGATAGAAATACTTATGTAATTCATTGGTGGGATTTCAGATAAGCGTATGAAGATGCTTGTTGCTTCTGAACCTCTGCTTTCCTATTGCTTTCATCCAATCATTCATACCCCTTTCCATGGCAAGCTGTATGTTGGGCATCACCGTTGTCAATGGCTACCTCCCGTCCTCTCAGTGAAAATGGTCCAAATGCGCTGTCACCGCACGGCTAATCATCTGTCGGTTCTCACTCATGTTGGAATAGGATCCGTTGATCCTTTTGCGTCTGTCACTACGCCCAGCACTCGTGAGTTTGAAGCTCGTCACAGTCATCCCATCCCAGATCCTACTCGGAATACCACAGACAAGGTTTAGACTTTCCAGATCTCAAGAATGACCGCCAATAATTCTAGCTTATACCACGAAGACTCTGATCTAAACCAGGAGCCCAAGAGATAAACGCTCAAGCTATTGCAAATAGAACGGAAGTGGTTGTCAGGCACGCGTTCATAGGCGAGAATGATGATGAGTGTCACGGATCATCACATTCATCAGGTTGAAGTACGAGTGAATATCTTGGAATAAGAATAAGCTTGAATTGAATAGAAAAATAATAGTACTTTGCATTAATTCATGAGGAACAGCAGAGCTCCACACCTTAATCTATGGGGTGTAGAAACTCCACCGTTGAAAAATACATAAGTGAAAGTGGTCAAGGCATGGCCGAATGCCCAGCCCCCTAAACGTGATCTCTAAACATAAAATTATTCAAAAGATGTGAAATAAATCACTAAAAGTAGTTTTTATACTAAACTAGTAGCTAGGGTTACATAAGATGAGTAAATGATGCAGAAATCCACTTTTGGGCCCACTTGGTGTGTGCTTGGGCTAAGCATTGAGCTTTCATGTGTAGAGACTCTTTTTGGAGTTAAACGCCAGGTTGTAGCCTATTTCTTACATTTAACTCTGATTTGCAACTTGTTTTTCGCGTTAACTCCAGAATAGGGCAGGAAGTTAGCATTTGAACACCCGTTTGCGTCATCAAAACTCGTGCAAAGTATGGACTATTATATATTGCTGAAAAGCCCTAGATGTCTACTTTCCAACGCAATTTATAGCGCGCCAATTGGGTTTCTGTAGCTCCAGAAAATCCATTTCGAGTGCAGGGAGGTCAGAATCCAATAGCATCTGCAGTCCTTTTTCAGCCTCTGAATAAGATTTTTACTCAAGTCCCTCAATTTCAGCCAGAAATTACCTGAAATCACAAAAAAATACACAAACTCATAGTGAAGTCCAGAAATATGATTTTTATTTAAAAACTAATAAAAATATACTAAAAACTAACTAAATCATACTAAAAACTATGTAAAAACAATGCCAAAAAGTGTATAAATTATCCGCTCATCAATCATACAGCTTGCCCTGGAAGGGAGAACGCATGATTGGAAGAAGGCAATAGCAAAGCAGAGGTTCAGAAGCAACAAAGCATCTCCAAACGCTTATCTGAAATTCCCACCAATGAATTACTTAAGTACCTTTATTTTATTTTATGTTTTATTTATCTTTTAATTATCAAAAACTCATAACCATTTGAATCCGCCTGACTGAGATTTACAAGATGACCATAGCTTGCTTCAAGCCTACAATCTCCGTGGGATCGATCCCTACTCACGTAAGGTTTATTACTTGGACGACCCAGTGCACTTGCTGGTTAGTTGTGCGGAGTTGTGAAAAGTGTGAATCACAATTTTGTGCATCGAGTTTTTGGTGCCGTTGCCAGGGATTGTTCGAGTTTGGACAACTGATGGTTCATCTTGTTGCTTAGATTAGGTAATTTTATTTTATGTTTAAGATTTTTATTTTTATTTTCGAAAAAAAAAATTTGTTCTTTAGAGTTTTTAAGAATGAATTCTAGAGCTTCATGAGATATGTTGAAGCCTGGCTGGCTGTTAAGCCATGTCTAATCTTTTGGACCGAGTTTTCCACTTTCCTTTGTAGAAAGGACATGTCTCTAATTGTTATGCTAAAGCTTGGCTGGCCATTTGGCCGTGTCTAATTCTTTTGGACCGAAGCTTTAGACTAACATTGCACGAATCCTGGAATTCTTATTAAAAATTTTGAATTTCTTTATTTTCTTTTTCCAAAATAATTTTCGACAAATACAAAAAAATTTAATAAAATCATAAAAACCAAAAAATTTTGTGTTTCTTGTTTGAGTCTTGTGTCAAATTTTAAGTTTGGTGTCAATTGCATGTTTTTAATTTTTCTTAAATTTTCGAAATATATGCATTGTGTTCTTCTTTGATCTTCAAGTTGTTCTTGATGATTTTCTTTGTTTAATCTTGTGATTTTCTTATTTTGTGTCTTTTTTTGTTTTTCATATGCATTTTCAAATTCATAGTGTCTAAACATTAAAAATTTCTAAGTTTGGTGTCTTGCATATCTTTCTTTTCTTAAAAGTTTCAAAAATATGTTCTTGATGTTCATCTTGATCTTCAAAGTGTTCTTGCTGTTCATCTTGACATTCAAAGTGTTCTTGCATGCATTATTTGTTTTGATCTTAAATTATTATGTCTTGTGTCATTTTGTTATTTTTCTCTTTCTTCATTAATTCAAAAAAGTCAAGAATAATATCTTTCCCTTATTTTACTCATAAATTTCGAAATTTTGGGTTGATTTAGTCAAAATTTTTAAAATTTAGTTGTTTCTTGATAGTCAAGTCAAAATTTCAAATTAAAAACTTTATCTTTTCAAATCTTTTTCAAAAATCAAATCTTTTTCATTTTTCCTTTTTATATTTTCGAATTCCTTAAATAAATTTTCAAAATCTTTTTCTTATTTTTTTTCACATTTTCGAAAACTATACTAACAATTAATGCTTTGATTCAAAAATTTCAAGTTTGTTACTTTCCTGTTAAGAAAGGTTCAATTTTAAAATTCCAGAATCATATCTTTTAGTTTCTTGTTAGTCAAGTCATCAACTTTAATTTTCAAAATCAAATCTTTTTAAATTTCTTTTTCAAATCTTTTTCAAAATAGATTTCAATCATGTCTTTTTCAAAACTTAATTTCAAAATATTTTTCTAACTTCCTATCTTTTCAAAATTTAATTTCAAATCTTTTTCAATGAACCACTTGACTTGTTTGTTTTAATTTAAAAAAAGTTTACTATTTCTTATCTTTTTCAAAACCACCTAACTACTTTTTCACTTCTCATTTTCGAAAATAACTAACCACTTTTTCAAAATTCTTTTTAATTAACTAATTATTTTAAATTCTAATTTTATTTTATTTCTTTTAATATTTTCAAATTCTAACTTAATTAATTAAATAAAAATAAAAAAATATTTTTCTTCTCCCTCTTTTTTTAAAATTCGAATACTTTCTCTCTCATCTCTTTCTATTTATTTTATTTATTTACTAACACTTCTCTTCTACTCATAATTCGAACTCTCCCTCTCTGTGTGTTTGAATTCCCCTCATCCTCTCTCTACCTCATTCTTCTATTCTTCTATTCTTATACTCACATAAAGAAATCTCTATACTGTGACATAGAGGATTCCACTATTCTCTTTGTTCTCTTCTTTTTCATATGAGCAGGAACAAGGATAAAGACATTCTTGTTGAAGCTGATCCTGAACCTGAAAGGACTCTGAAGAGGAAGCTAAGAGAAGCTAAAGCACAACACTCCGGAGAGGACCTTACAGAAATTTTCAAAAAGGAAGTAAATATGGTAGCCGAACCCAACAACAATGGTGGAGATGCAAGGAAGATGCTTGGTGACTTTACTGCACCAACTTCTGACTTCTATGGAAGAAGCATCTCAATTCCTACAATTGGAGCAAACAACTTTGAGCTTAAGCCTCAATTAGTTTCTCTAATGCAGCAGAATTGCAAGTTTCATGGACTTCCATTGGAAGATCCTCAACAGTTCTTAGCTGAATTCTTGCAAATCTGTGACACTGTTAAGACCAATGGAGTTAATTCCGAGTCTACAGACTTATGCTTTTCCCCTTTGCTGTAAGAGACAGAGCTAGGATATGGTTGGACTCACAACCTAAAGAAAGCCTGAACTCTTGGGAAAAGTTGGTCAATACTTTCTTGTCCAAATTTTTTCCACCTCAAAAGTTGAGCAAGGTTAGAGTGGAAGTCCAAACCTTCAGACATAAGGAAGGTGAATCCCTCTATGAAGATTGGGAAAGATACAAGCAATTGATCAGAAGGTGTCCTTCTGACATGCTTTCAGAATGGAGCATCTTATGTATATTCTATGATGGTCTGTCTGAATTGTCCAAGATGTCATTGGATCACTCTGCTGGTGGATCTCTTCATCTGAAGAAAACACCTGCAGAAGCCCAGGAACTCATTGAGATGGTTGCAAATAACCAATTCATGTACACTTCTGAAAGAAATCCTGTGAATAATGGGATGACTCAGAAGAAAGGAGTTCTTGAGATTGATACTCTGAATGCCATATTAGTTCAGAATAAAATATTGACTTAGCAAGTCAATATGATTTCTCAGAATCTGACTGGATTGCGAGCTGCATCCGACAGTTCTAAACAAGCCTCCTCTGAAGAAGAAGCTTATGATCCTGAGAATCCTGGAATGGAAGAGGTGAATTACATGGGAGAATCCTATGGAAATACCTATAATCCTTCCTGGAGAAATCATCCAAATTTCTCATGGAAGGATCAATAGAAGCCTCAACAAGGCTTCAATAATAATAATGGTGGGAGAAATAGGTTTGGCAATAGCAAGCCTTTTCCATCATCTTCTGAGCAATAGACAGAAAATTCTAAGCAGAGCCTCTCTGACTTAGCAACCATAGTCTCCAATCTATCTAAGACCACTCCCCAGTTTCATGACTGAAACAAGGTCCTCCATTAGAAATTTGGAGGCACAAGTTGGTCAGCTGAGTAAAAGAGTTACTGAAACTCCTCCTAGTACTCTCCCAAGCAATACATAAGAGAATCCCAAAAGAGAGTGCAAGGCCATCAATATAACCAACATAGCCGAACCTATAAAGGAGGAAGAGGCAGTAATTTCCAGTAAGGAAGACCTTAATGGACGTCCACTGACCACTAAGGAGTTTCCTCCTGAGGAACCAAAGGAATCTGAGGCTCATACAGAGACCATAGAGATTCCACTGAACTTACTGTTGCCATTCATGAACTCTGATGAGTATTCTTCCTCTGAAGAAGATGAAGATATTATTGAAGAGCAAGTTGCTCAGTATCTAGGAGCAATCATGAAGCTGAATGCCAAGTTATTTAGTAATGAGACTTGGGAGGATGAACCTCCATTGCTCATCAATGAACTGAATGCCTTGGTTCAACTGAAATTACCTCAGAAGAAACATGTACTTTCTAATGAACCGTGGAAGGTATAGGTCCTTTCCTTCCATAACGCACCAACTAAGGATGATCATGGCAGCTGACACCTTAGACTCGTGAGTACTAGGCATAACATAATTACTCAGTATCTGTTGTCACAGCCTAGCCTCATCATTGAGATAAATAATCTTTATACCTCGTGGAGTTAACTTTGACTTTCCCATAGCCCACGGAACATCAGGATCAATGGCTATGGTACGCCGCACAGCATCCCAATCAAAACTCATGAATCTAATAGACTCTTCAGCCTTCTGATAACCATCTGTATCGTCTGTTTTAGGCTAGAAGTGGAGGATATCCTCTATCGCCTCCTCTGTGACCAAGATCTGCTTTCCCCTAAGCTGCACTGCATCAAGGGTCGTCTTATAATAGTTACAATAGAACTCACGGACCCATGATGCGTTAACCTCTGCCAGATTTCTCTCCAAAAATACCCAACCTCTCTATTTGATCTGATCCTCAGTGTACTTCTTTAACTCGGTTAGTATTTTGAGTGTCCTTTCCATGTAGAGGTGCCTTTTTTTCGCAAAGACCGGAAACTTGAGTTCACAGTAAAGGTTTGCAAATTTAACTTGGTCAGTAGTAGGCACTAGTTGATCAGCTTTTTCTTGATCAGTGAAGTTCTTTTCACACCAAGATTCATCTGATAGAACATCTAACAGAGTGACGGATGACTGTCCTCTCTTCTTCTTACTGGAGCTGGCTGTAGCCTTGCCTTTGCCTTTCCTATCAGACATCCTAAAAAACAAAAATTCCAAGATACAATTTATCAAACTAAAGCAGAGAAATAAAAAGGCAAAGAATATGCAATCATAACAAGCAGTAGATAGGCAAAAGAGGAATGAAAGCCAAAGCATGAAGTGAGTCATAAAGAGATAAAATCTTGGAATGAAAGAAAGGTAGGATTCAAAGAAATCAATCAGAAATCACAATCCAAGAATTTATACAATGAAATCTAAAGTGCTTGTTTGCTAAGAAATAACAATTATCATGCCGTGAAAGGAATTAAAAGAGTTAGTTCGAAAAAAATGAAAATGAAAAAGAAAAGTGAAAAAGTCAATTTAGTTAAAGTCAAAGAAGTAGGTTAGAATGAGTGGCATGGTAGTGTAGTTCCTAACTAAAAGAAGTTCAAAAGGTTTAAGAACAAGAAAGCTCACATTCAAGCATATAATGCAAACCATTGATGATAAAATATGTAATGAAAGAAGCACAAAAAAATAAAATAAAATCATCAACAATGCAATTCAAATAAGAAGGGAACCAAAAGGAATGGAAATGCTAACCCATCATCCCATGAATTGGCTTTGGTTTAAACCAAATAAATCACAATTCAAAAGTACTAAAGTCAATTCATGAGTGGAAGTTGAGGAAAACAGTTTTCAGAAAAATTGGGCAGCATTCCGGCAGTAATGTGAGCGTTTCCGAAATAAATAAACAACAGCAGATCAACAATTCAAGTCAAGCTCATATGAAGTTCAATATTTGTCAATTAGCATGAAGAACAAGAAAATTCATATGACTCAGGCATTATTAAGCAAAACAAAACAGCTAGCTAATTCCCAAACTCAATCAATCAATTTAGGTTTCCTATGAATTCATTAACAATTAAAAGTAACAAAACCATATATAAATTCACAGGAAATAAGCAAATGAGCCAATAAAACAGCAATAAGCAAATATTCCATAACCAATCAAGCATATGCAGCATGCTTTCTTTGATCAATGAACAAAATAATGGCCGAAACCATGGCGTCAATTCAGCAGAAATTGCTCAAAAAGGAAGATATGCAATCAGCCTTCCTTTAGTAAATTCAACAATCAATCATTAATAAGGAATATGGGTTCAAAAAATTAAGCTCCACTGAATCAACAATGAAGATCAGATCAAAACAAGAATTCAACATCAATAACAACTCAGATCTGAAATCCATCAAAATCATACAACAAGAACAATATCAAGGGACCAATTCAACTCAGATAAGAACTCAGCAGTTTCAAATAATACTCAGCAGCATCAAGAAACTAGTTCGGCACAAGAGTAAATCAATGAAACATTAACATAGCATCAATAACAATTGAAACCTAATTAACAGCATCAAGCAAATTAATTTAGCACAAGGCAAGTCATTACCAGCACAGGCAAAGAAGGATTAACCATTCCAAGATAGCAAAAACAGAGCAATTATCAGACCTAAATCCACTAACCACATCCTAGCTACCTAACCACCTAAATCAACTAATAACATGCATCTCTAATCTAACTAAACAAAACAGAAATTAAACAAAGCTAACAAAATTATCTAAACAGAATGATAAAGTAAGAAAGGGAATGCAGGGGATGACAGGGAAACCTGGGAGGTGCAGTAACAGAATTGGAAAAGGAAGTGGAGGAGTAGTGTCATCCAGAGATGGCAGCAGCACAGCGGTGCAGTGGAATGCAGAGCAGGGAAGCGTAGCTTCTACTCCAGTTGCAGCGACGGGAGGGAGGGAGAGAAGAGAGAAGAAGGAGAAGAAGAAGAAGAAGAAAAAAGAGAGGAAGGAGAGGGATGGGTGGTCGGCGATGGTTCGGGGTCGCCGGTGGTGGCTGCGGTGTGAGGGTGATGGTGGCGAGTGGTGAATGTGTCAATGGAGGGGGGAAGGAAGTGGAATGAGACGTTGGAGGGGAGAGGAGAAGAGGGGGCACGAGAGAGAGTAGGGTTCTCGCGTATGGGGTTAATGAAATCAAATCCACGTGTACGCGTGGATCACGCTTGAGCGTGGACTAGACAGAAATGTATCGACGCATACGCGTCATAGACACGAACGCGTGAAGGGAGTTTAATGAAGATGACACGTACGCGTGAAGAACATGTACGCGTCGGCCGAAATTGTGCTAAACGCACGATTCCAGCGTTGTTTTGGCACAACTCTCTGTTTAGATTGAATGGGGCAGCATATACGTGCGATGCGTGCGCGTCGCGCATGCCCACGCGTGGTGTGCTAGGATTGAAATTGACGCGTACGCGTCAAGGATGCGTACGCGTGGCTCGAATCGTGCCTCTAGCACACCAGCCGCATGATTCCATTATAACTCTCGGGCCGTTGGATGGGAGAACCAAATTGGTATCGACGCCCACGCGTGGCCTACGCGCACACGTGGGTTGGCCCTTTTTTATGCAGAATGCAGAATGCAGATGATTATGCAGAAAGTATGAATAAATACTGTGAAAAACAAAATAAAATAAAACTAGGAGTGAAAAGCAACGATCATACCATGGTGTTGTCTCCCACCTAGCACTTTTAGTTAAAGTCCTTAAGTTGGACATTTGGTGAGCCCCGTGTCATGGTGGCTTGTGCTTGAACTCATCTTGAAATTGCCACCAACGCTTGGACTTCCAATAAGCTCTATCTATTCCAAGTAAATTTCCCAAGCCTTGATGGAGTTCTTCACAAGTTTTGAGCTTCCTAAATTGATCCTCTTGTATTCTCGGATCCCAAATCTCGTTTCTACACCCGTCTTGAAGTGGATCACCATTGTCCCAACTGGGTAGCAAGCAGTCCGAATTCTCAATGCAATACCAAACTCTTCTCTTTGATCCAACCAAATGTTCACTAGCTTCACCCTTGAGTCTATTTCTTGAAGTATCAACCTTGATGAGCCTTGATTTGCAACTCCAACTACTAAACCTCCTTCTCTTACGCTTAATGCCACAAAGCTTCCTAAGTTGGCCATCTGTTTCAAGAATGCCATATTCAAGTGGGAGAGTAAAGCGAATAGAGATAAGTCTTACCCACTTAAAAAAAAGGAGTAGATGGCAACCTAGGTAGAGAAGTCTCCAATGATCTTGACAAAGCATATTCAACTCCCGTCCACCCTTTCCGAAGGACGTCCGCTTCCTCATCATTCTCAGTCTCAATCAGAGAAAGGTCTTCATATTCACGGAGTTCATTTGCGGATGTAGATTCTTCACTAGGAGGACTTGATTCATGATTCTCATCACCAAGGGAACTTGCTTCTTGATCTATCCCATCCAAGTCTTCATAAGGAATATGCCATGGAGGTTGTGCACTGGCCTTCTTGACATCAATTTCAATCTTCTTGGAGGAATACTCTGCAACTCTAGATTTCCATGGAGGTTCGGCGTCTCCTAAGTCTTTAACCACTTCTTCCTCTTCAATAGGTGCGGCTTCCTCCACTTGTTCCCATACAAAGCCACGTTTCTCATTGTCCACCCTAGTTTCTAGTGTCTCCTTCATGCTATGCTCTTCTATTGGTTCTGCACATGTAAACATGGGAGTGCTTTGAGTATCGAAGCGCAGAGAAGCTAAACTACCTACTACCCCATCAAGGTAGCTACGAACTCTTGTGTTGTCCTTTGCATCTCTCTTTGCCCTTGAAGAAGAACACTTAGAGTGTCATTCATTGAAGATTGGGGTGGATATGAGTGTTCATTACTTGGGAGGAAAAGTTCATGATATGAGGGTGGTTCATCATAACAAGGATGCGGTGGTTCGACACTCTCCATATTTTTTACTTGTTGCACAACACACTTCAATTTCTTGTTCTCCGGTTGAGATGCTTTAGCCATGAGAGTTTCGTATACTTTCCGGATGTCCACTTGCTCTAATTGATGAAGGGTTGCTTGAAATTTATCCAGTGTTTCTTTGAGACGATCCCTTGACTCTTGTCCTGCTTGGATTCCATAATTAGGATTATATGGCTCTTGGATTGATGGATATGGGCATGGTGTATATGGAGGTAGTGGTTCTTGGGAGTAATTGTGTTGGAATCGGGGTGGCTCTATGTATAGTTCATATGGCTCATAGGGTGGTTGGTATGATGGATAAGGTTTAGGATCATATGAGGGTGTTTGGTAGTAGGTGGCTTGTGAGTATGGTGGTTCAAAGCTATGTTGAGGAGGGGGTTCATAGGTATATTGTGGTGGGTGTTGATTGTCACAAAGAGGTCCACCATAACCATTGTCTTGGTAAGCATCATAGAATGGTTGTTGATAATACCTTGGAGGTGGTTGTTGCCAAGAGGGTTGATCAAATCCTTGTGGCTCCTCCCATCTTTGATTGTCCCATCCTTGATCCAAGCTCTCGTTGTAATCTCTTCTTCCTACAACATGATTGTAACCAAACTCATAGCCAAAGGGGTGAGAATTCATAGTAGCAAGAGAAATAAAAACTAATAAAAATTAATGAAAATAAACTCCTAAAACTAGAAACACTAACAAAGAAACAAAAAAGCAAAGTTATTCACAATAACCAATAATAAAGCACACGTTTGCAATTCCCCGGCAACGGTGCCATTTTGATGAACGGATTTTTGCTAGTAAAGAATTTTACAAAAATAATCTCATTGCTAGTATAGTTTCTAAACCAACAGAGAATCTTTTCATACAAAAAATTTGGTTGTCACTTAAGCAAACCCAATAAAAATAATAACTAAAGTATTTGAACATCGGGTCGTCTCTCAAGGAATTGCAGGGAGGTATAGTTATTATTGGTTATAGAAAAAGTATCTTTTTGGGATTTTGAATAAGGAACAAGAAAAGTAAATTGCAAGAAAGTAAACTAATAGCTAAGAAAGCTCTTGGCAAGGTATGAGAACTAGAAGTCCTATCCTAGCTATCCTTATCAATTGTGACATCAATTTTCCATTGCTACCACTTAGTTAACCTCTAACTATGAAGGAAAGTCAAGTGGATGAATCAATTTGATTCCTCAAGTCCTAGTCAACTCCTAAGGAAAGACTAGCTTTAAAGGGATCCAAATCAACTAGCAAATTTCAATTATCAATCAACAAGGGAGTTTGATAACTCAAAAGTCTCCAATTGCTCAACCAAAGCCAAGAATATAAAAATCTAACTTAAAACCATCACAAGCATTTTATCAAGCACTTGGAAGGCACAACATAAAAACATAGAAAACTAGCAAGGAATATTAAATCCAAACAACCAATTGCAAACATCAATGACTCACAAATAATAGAAGAAGCAATAAATATGAAATACCTCAACTTGCATTAATAAGAAAATCAAATCCAACATGAGAGTTCATAAACTAAATTGGAGAATAAATAAATCAACAAGAGAAGATAGATAAACTAAAGGACTAGAACAAATAAGAGTAGATGAAAACTAAATTAAAGCAAAGTAGAAATCTGAGATTAGAAAAGCTAAACCTAAAATCCTAAAATCTAGAGAGAGGAGAGAGCCTCTCTCTCTGGAAAACTACATCTAAAACCTAAAAATTATGTGAATGAAAGTTGTATCAATGAATGAATGATTCCCCCACTCTGTAGCCTCTATTCTGTGTTCTCGGGCTTGGAATTGGGCCAAAAAGGAGCCCAGAAATTGCTACCAGCGCTTTCTGCAATTTCTGCACGTGGCGCATGTCACGCGTACGCGTAAGTCACGCCTACGCGTCGCTTGGAAAAATTCCTTGTCACGCGTACGCATGAGTCATGCGTACACGTCGCTTGTCTTCTGCGCTAGGCACGCGTACGCGTCGCCCATGCGTGCGCGTCGCTGCCAGCTTTTCAAAGCTTCATTTTCTTGCGTTCCTTCCAATTTTGCATGTTTCCTTTCCATCCTCTAAGCCATTCCTGCCCTATAAAGCCTGAAAACACTTAACACACAGATCACAGCATCAAATGGTAATAAAGGGTAATTAAAATTGACAGTTTAAAGGCCCAGGAAACATGTTTTCAACTATATCACATAATTAGGAAGGATTTGTAAAACCATGTGATTTATATGAATAAGTGAGCAAAGAACTGATAAAAACCACTCAAATTAGCACAAGATAAACCATAAAATAGTGGTTTATCATTACCATTGACCGAGCTGTGATGATTCACTGCATCATGCTCGGTAATAAAGTGGAGGTGCAGCGTGTGATCCCTCAGGAGTTATACAACATAGTGGCGAAGGCCTTCACCTCTGCTAGATTGGCCCTCTCCCACCTTATCTTCCATCCGTGAGAGGCTGCTCGAGTCCGCATTTACGGAGATACCCCTATTGATGTTCACAGACCAATTACTAGGCGGGGTATAGAGTATGCCAAGGAGCTTGGGCAAGCACCGCCTGAGGAGCCAGTTCTCCCTCCTCAGTAAGAGAAACCTGAGATGCCTCATGGATATTATTTTTCTTCTCACGACTATTGGGATTAGTTGACTACATCTATCAGGCAGCTGACATTGTCTATTAACCAGCTGAGGATAGAGTATCAGGACCACTCTGCTCTCCTTCATCAGCTAGTGGAGGAACAGTAGAGTCAGAGGCGAGAGTTGGAGGAGTTAAGGCGCTGGAGAAGATTCGCGGGAGGGAGCAGCCACCAGGACTGAGGTGGTTGAGTTTCATTATCTGCTGCTTACTTACTTCTTGTTTTTACCAGTTATTTTATCTTACTTTCTGTTATCTGTTTGAATTCCTTTGCATGATTATTAGTAGTATTTTATTGTTTTTCTAGCTTAGTTATTTAGTTTTATATTTTATGTTTATTTTGAAAAATATCTCATGTATTGCTCACTGATCTTGAAAATCAAAAGAAAAAAAAAGAAGTAGTAAAATGTATGAGACTGAGTTATATATTCTGAGTTGTTCTGGTTACTTTGATGTGGTGGTATTATTTATGATTCTGAATGTATGAATTGAATAGTGCATAATTGGTATTAAAGTCAGGAATGTTGAGTCTTGAGGTACACAAACTTAGAGAAATATTATGGATTCTCTAAATTGAGTAAGAAATTGATCCATGAAGCAAAACAAGTAGCAAAAAGAAAAAGAAATTAAAAAGCAAGGTCCAAGGCTCTGAGCATCAATAGTTAGGAAGGTCAAATATGATTAAAAGCTCAAAGAGTTATTTTTCTAACCATATGCTTGTGGTGTGAATGTGTCATGTAACCTTGAGACAGAGCATTAAGAGTCGAGACCAAGTGTAATTTCAGAGTATGCGAAAGGCTCTGAGCACCACTGACTGGGAGGAATTAAAAGAAAAGAACTAGGACTCAAAGAGTTTTCTAGTTAAGTGCTTGTGGTATTTTTGTGTCAAGTTAAGCTTGAGGACAAAAAACTTAGAGTCATGGCAAGGCTCGAGGTGCAAAGCACCAAAGAAAAGATAAGAAAAAACTGTGTTAAGGGATTAATCAGAGCTTAAGAAGGAAGAGAATCCATAATATCATTCGAGTTCTAATTCTGAAGGATATCAACATTTCCTAACTTCAAAGGATAGTGAGATGCCAAACCTATTCAGAATCACAGTGTCATTAACCCCACTCAGTAATTGGATACAAGGTTAAATGAACACTCAAGTCTTAGGCAATTTCTCTACTCAGTCCTATATTGTTTTTAGCTGCTTGATGACAAGCAATAGTTCAAGTTTGGTGTTGTGATGCATGAGCATCTTTTCTCTATTTTCTATTTATTTTAGATACAAATTTATTGAGTTTTAATTTAATTCTAGTGTTTTAAACCTCTTCGGATGCTACTTTGAGTCGCTTTGGTGTTTTAATTATTTCAGGTAAAGTTTGGATCAGTTTGGCAGAGTTCATGTGCAAGAAAAGAGAAGAGTTGGAAGCTGCCAAGCTTGCGCTAAATGCAGGCCCGAGCGTTTAGCGCCAGCAACTCAGAAACGTGTGGAAGCCCTTTGCCCATTGGGGCGCTAAATGCCAAGTGCCAGGAAGAGAGAACCAAAGGAGGAGTTTCTGCCCATAAGGGAGCTAAATGCCGAATCTGGCCTTTAGCGCCAATGATCCGGATCACACTTCACCAAAGGAGCATCTTTAGTTGGATTCAGTTTTTAATTGTTCTATTTTATTTTATTTTAGTTATTTTTAATTACAAACAAAATCTTTTAGGTTTACAATTTATTATTTTATTTTAGTTTCAAATCAAATTAGGTTAGATATAAAAGGAAAAAGATTCAGCCCATCGGGGGATCTCTTCTACCTTCTCTCTTACGCACTTTTGCATTTTCTGAACCCTAGTTTTCTCTCTGAGACATAAGCCACTAAACCTCCTTGGTTAAGGTTAGGAGCTCTATTTATTTCTATGGATTAAGACTATTATTATTCTATTTTAATTTATGTATTTATTCAGTTTCAAGGATTACTTTCGTTCTTCATCTTATGAATTTGGGTATATCGAAAGAACAACCCTTTTTCTATATGAATTCTTGTGATTCTTGGAAAAGTTATCTCACTTGAATACTAGCTTGAAAGTAAATTTCTCCTAAACTACTAATTACTTGGATTTAATGGGATACGTGACATATAATCCTCTTATTTGGGTAATTAGGGTTTTTGTGGCTAATAAACTAGAATTGAACCTAACCCTCTAATCTATATTAAGTGACCAAGGAATTGGCAGTTGATTAGGTTAGAGGAGACTAAATCACTAAGGAATTAGAATTTAATCAATTACAGTTTGCCATGAAATGAACCTTGCATGATTAAAATAGTTAGTAAGAAAACTTAATTCGGAAGAATAAACAACTTCGAAACCTTAACTATCTTCTCACATACGCTTCACACCGATTCTACTGTTTGCTTTCTTAAATCTTTTGAATTACTGTTTAATGATTTTGAACCCCAAAACACCATTTTCTAGTTGCCTGACTAAGTGATTCATTCGACTATTGTTGCTCAGTCCATCAATCCTCGTCGGATCGACCCTCACTCACCTGAGGTATTACTTGGTACAACCCTGTGCACTTTGACAGAGGAAAAATGTCGATAAAGATTTTCACAAAAATTTGCATTGCAAGTATAGTTCTAAACCGATAACTAAACCTCAGTCAATGTTTATACAAACCCAATAAAAATTAACCGAAGTATTTAAACCTCGGGTCGTCTCTCAAGGAATTACAGGGAAGTGTACTTATAATTGGTTATGGAAAAGTATTTTTGGGGTTTTTGTGATAAGAGACAAGTAATGTAAATAGCAAGGAAATAAAACAGCCACTAAGAAAAGTCCTAGCAAGGATTGAGAATTGAAATTCCTATCCTCATTATTATCATCAATTGTGATGGTAATTTCCTTTAGCTTTCACTTAGTTAACCTCTAACAATGAAGGAAAGTCAAGTGAGTAAACTCAACTTAAGTTCACAAGTCCTAATCAAAGACTAGATTTAGTGAAGCCTAAGCTAACCAGCAAGTCTTAATTACCAATCAACAAAAGAATTTTGATAACTCAAGAGTCTCTAATTGATCAATTCAAGTTAAGAACATTAAAATCTAATTTAAAATCCAACCAAGCATTTTATCAAACACTTGGAAGGCATAAAATAATAACTTAGAAAATTAACAAGGCATAGCAAAATCTAAGACTAACAATTATAAGAGGAAACAATAACAACAAAGTAAAGAAAGCAATCATAAACATGGAAACATAAATTGCATTAATACGGATTAAAGAAAACAAGAAGAATTCATAAACTAAATTGGCAACATAAAGTAATCAACAAGAGAAATAGACAACTAAGGTACTAGAACAAATAAAAGTAGAAGAGGAATTAAATTAAAGTAAAGTAGAAATCTGAATTTGAGAAAAGCTAAACCTAAAAACCCTAAAACCTAATAATTGTGAATGAAATTGTGAATGATTCATTCCCCCTCCCAGCTCCACTCTGCAGCCTCTATTCTTCATTTACAGGCTTGAAACTGGGCCAAAAGTAGCCCAGAAAATGCCCCCAGCATTTTCTGTAAATTGCAGCATGTGACGCTCTGTCACGCATATGCGTCAGCCACGCGTACGCGTCACTTGTCTTTTTCACTGTCCATGCGTAGGCGTTAGCCACGCGTGCACGTCGTGTTTCTGTTGCAACAGTCATGCGTACGCGTTGCCCATGCGTGCGCGTCGTTACCAGATTCTGAAATACTTTATTTCTTGTGTTCCTTCCACTTTTGCATGCTTCTGTTTTATCCTCTAAGCCATTCCTGCCCTATAAAACCTGAAAACACTTAACACACATATCACGACATCGAATGGTAATAAGAGAGAATTAAAATTAGCAAATTTAAGGCCAAAGAAGCATGTTTTCAATCATAGCACAAAATTAGGAAGGAAAATATAAAACATGCAAATTATATGAATAAGTGTGAGAATAATGGATAAAATCCAATCAATTCAGCATAAAATGTACCACGAAATAGTGGTGCATCAAATCTCCCAACACTTAAACATTAGCATGTCCTCATGCTAAGCTCAAGAGAACCAAAAGAATGAAGAGGAATGGTAAAATTTATGAAATGCAACCTATCTATATGAATGCAACTACATGCTGAATGCTCTTACCTACTTGGTTAAAAGTAAATCAAATTCTTCAAAAACAAATATGAACTAGATTCCACTAATTCAAATCATAAAATGAAGTACATATAGACTTGCAAGAAGAAAGCTTGTGAAAGTCAGGAACAAAGAATCGAGCATCGAACCCTCACTGGTAGTATATACACTATAATCATTCAGGTGTTTAAGGTTCGATTCTCTCAATTCTCTACTAATCTTGTTTTCTAAAACTTGCTCTTCTTCTACCAATCAACAAAAATTTAATGCACAAATACACATATCAAGAGGTCTTTTAAGGGTTGTAATGGGGTTAGGGTCAAAGTAGGATTGTATTTGGTCAAGTGGACTAAAATCTGAATCCTTGATTAACCTAAACTTCTCACTTAACTTAAGACAATCCATGTAATTAAAATATAAAACCTGACTACCCATTGACTATGTTTCCCACATATTAATGCATCTCATTCTTTTAGTACAGTACATATACATTGCTATCACCATTTACTTTGGGGCATTTTGTCCCCTTTTATTATTTGCTCTTTTTTTCTTTTTCTCTTTTTTTTTCTTTTCTTTTCTTTTGTTTTTTCTTAATACATATGACTAAGGTATTGAATACATGAACATGTCCTTAACATTTTTTTTTCACATTTTCATAAAAATATACAACACCCAATTCTCAAACCAAATGTTTCCAAACCCAACTTCCCCACACTTAATTCATGAGCACTTTCACTAGTCTAAGCTAACCAAGGATTCAAATTAAGGACATTATTGTTTTCCGCTTAGAGTTAGTGATATGCTAAAGTAAAAAACAAATGGGGTTAAAAGGCTCAACATTGGTTTGCAAAGGATAATTAAAAGGATAAGGCCATATGGGTATGTAAGCTATAGTGAAACAAAGGCCTCAATCACATAAGTGCATGCATACATCAAACAATGAAAATATAGAATTAAGCAAGACAAAGATCACAATTTTAGAGAGAACAACACACACCAAAACAGAATATTGGTTGATAAAATGCAACCAATTCAAATAGGTTCAAATTCTCACTGGATTTGTGTGTTCGAGCTCTTAAACCATGTTCCAAAATAAATTCTTCAAGCAAGTTCAACAAAAATTTTAATTCAAATGAGTGAAATACTCTAAGCAGTTTTTTTTTTTTTTTTTGGAAAAGAATTCATCACATCAACCAAGTAGTGGTAGAATGTGCACAAAATCTAACAAACATGCAATCAATCATGCAAATGCAACAATGAACTAACAAAGAAAATTAAAAATTGGTATTGAGAAGAAAATGACTAACCCACGGAAGTCGGTATTGACCTCCCTACACTTAAAGATTACGCCGTCCTCGGTGCATGCAAAGATATGCAAGTGGACGGGTAGCCACAACTGATGCGCTTTCTCAAAAGATTGTATGGAGAGACTTGTTGTGCCCCAATTAGAAACTTTTTCTTTTCCCTCTTGGTGGCCAACCTAAAAGGAGAGAAGAAGAAAGAAGAAGAAGAATCCACAAACAAAGATATGAAAAGAAATAAAATATATGGGTAGGATAATGCCAAATAATAATAAAGTTCTCAACTACATGGTAGCTACAACATACAAGTGAGAAAATTATATAGGCAAAGGGCATGGGGAATAAATACCAAACAAGTCAAGAAGCACCCAAAACAATGCAAGAAATACGCAACAGTTGAGTAAGAAAAGTTAACACCAATGGAAAATTAGCAAACATAGGAAAAAAAATAAAAACATGCATAAAGTGAAAATGCAATGAATGATAGTATGCTAATGCAATTTGTAAAAGAGAATGAAGGATAAGAAAAATGATAAGTGAACTTTTGAAAAGTGAGAGAAGAATGTAAGAAAGGAAGAAGAAAGAAGAAGAAAGGAGAAAGAAAGAAAGAAAAAGAAAGGCATAAACAAAGCGCGAACACGACACGTGCACATAGGTCACGTGTAACAGGAACAGGCATGCGACGCGTGAGCATCGTCCACGCGTACGCGTGGATGACCCAAAATGAAAAGTGACGCATGAGCGTACGCGTGACTACTCATCGTGCTAGACGCGCGATTCCAGCATTACACCCGCACAACTCTCTGTTCAATGTACCAAATTACGCCGATATTCATTCCGTGCGTACGCGTCGCCGACGTCCACGCGTGGAACCCCAAAATGGCTAGTGACGCATACGTGTGGATCACACGTACGCGTGGGGTGGGTTGTGCTCTAGGCACCCCTTCCGCACAGTTCCAGCGTAACTCTCTGTTCAATATACTAGAGAGCGAACCTCCATATGATGCATGCGCGTCACTGACGCTTACGCATCATGTGCACTTTTTTTTATAAACGAACAAGCTACCAAAGTAAAGCCAAACTTTATTAAATAAGTAA
Organism: Arachis ipaensis; assembly: GCF_059453495.1. Taxonomy (NCBI): domain Eukaryota; kingdom Viridiplantae; phylum Streptophyta; class Magnoliopsida; order Fabales; family Fabaceae; genus Arachis; species Arachis ipaensis. Next base: position 116,202,627 of record NC_142443.1, on the reverse strand, counting down.
AACCACAGCTTAAACTCAATAATCCTAACTAAAAATAAAAATTCAAATTATTACCAATATAAATAAAAGGAAAAATAGGAAGAAGTTACCATGGTAGGGTGTCTCCCACCTAGCACTTTTAGTTAAAGTCCTTAAGTTGGACATTTTGGTGAGCTCCTTGTCATGGTGGCTTGTACTTGAACTCATCTTAAAACTTCCACCAACGGTTGGACTTCCAGTAAGCTCCAACATTTCCAAATGAATTCGCTAAGCCTTGATGAAGTCCTTCACAAGCTTTGAGCTCCCGAAGTTGATCTTGTTGTATGCCGAGATCCCAAATCTTGTTTCTACACCCGTCTTTAACTTGATTATCCTTGTTCCAACCGGGTGGCAAGCAATCCAAATTCTCACTGAGGCATCCCAACAACTTCCTAGACCCAATCAATTCAGAACTATACCAACCATTGCACTTAGACCTTGAGCTTCCATCCATAATGAACTTTGAATGGAAATTCCAACCACTAACCATCCCCCTTTTACTCTTAAAGCCATAAAGAGCTCTAAGTTGTCCATCCGTCTCAAGCAAACCGTATACAAACAAGAAATGATCTCCAATGGTGGCCCTACCAATGTATGCTTCACTCTCTTGGACTCCTCTTTGATGATCTCCACCTCTTGACAAGCTTCTTCAACATCAACCTCTTCCTCAAGTCTAACGGGAGAGGATTCAATTATAGATAAAAACTCATCAATTATGTAATCCATTCCATGATTGATGAGCGGATAATTTATACGCTTTTTGGCGTTGTTTTTACATAGTTTTTAGTATGAGTTAGTTAGTTTTTAATATATTTTTATTAGTTTTTAAATAAAAATCACATTTCTGGACTTTACTATGAGTTTGTATATTTTTCTGTGATTTCAGGTAATTTCTGGCTGAAATTGAGAGACTCGAGCAAAAATCTGATTCAGAGGCTGAAGAAGGACTGCAGATGCTGTTGGATTCTGACCTCCTTGCACTCAAAGTGGATTTTCTGGAGTTAAAGGAGTCCAAATGGCACGCATTCAATTGCGTTGGAAAGTAGACATCCAGGGCTTTCTAGCAATATATAATAGTTCACACTTTGCCCAAGTTTAGATGACGCAAACTGGCGTTTAACGCCAGCTTTCTGCCCTATTCTGGCGTTAAACGCCAGAAACAAGTTGCAAAGCAGAGTTAAACGCCAGAAACAAGTTACAAACTGGCGTTTAACTCCAAAACGAGTCTCTACATATGAAAGCTCAATGCTCATCCCAAGCACACACCAAGTGGGCCCGGAAGTGGATTTCTGCATCATTTACTCATTCCTGTAACCCTAGGTTATTAGTCTAGTATATAAACTACTTTTAGAGATTTATTTTATATCTTTTGTTAAGCTTTAGATCATATTGTACACGTTTAGGGGGCTGGCCATTCGGCCATGCCTGGACCTTCATCACTTATGTATTTTCAACGGTGGAGTTTCTACACACCATAGATTAAAGTGTGGAGCTCTGCTATTCCTCATGAATTAATGCAAAGTACTATTGTTTATCTATTCAACTCAAGCCTATTTCTTCTCTAAGATATTCATTCACACACAAGAACATGATGAATGTGATGATTATGTGACACTCATCACCATTCTCACTTATGAACGCGTGCCTGACAAACACTTCTGTTCTACATGAAAGCAAGCTTGAATGCATATCTCTTAGCCTCCTGATTTACGATCAGAGTCTTCGTGGTATAGGCTAGAATTATTGGCGGCCATTCTTGAGATCCGGAAAGTCTAAACCTTGTCTGTGGTATTCCGAGTAGGATCTGGGAAGGGATGGCTGTGACGAGCTTCAAACTCTCGAGTGCTGGGCGTAGTGACAGACGCAAAAGGATTACTGAATCCTTTTCCAGCATGATTGAGAACCGACAGATGATTAGCCGTGCGGTGACAGCGCATTTGGACCATTTTCACTGAGAGGACGGGATGTAGCCATTGACAACGGTGATGCCCAACATACAGCTTGCCATGGAAAGGAGTATGAAGGATTGGATCAAGACAGTAGGAAAACAGAGGTTCAGAAGGAACAAAAGCATCTCCATATGCTTATCTGAAATTCTCACCAATGAATTACATAAGTATTTCTATCCTATTTTATATTTTAATTATATTTTAATTATCAAATCTCCATAACCATTTGAATCCACCTGACTGAGATTTACAAGGTGACCATAGCTTGCTTCAAGCCGACAATCTCCGTGGGATCGACCCTTACTCACGTAAGATTTATTACTTGGATGACCCAGTGCACTTGCTGGTTAGTTGTGCGAAGTTGTGACAAAGAACTAAGATTTTGAACGCGCGTATAAAGTTTTTGGCGCCGTTACCAAGGAATGAACGATCACGATTTTGTGCACCATGTTTTTGGCGCCGTTGCCGGGGATTGTTCGAGTTTGGACAACTGACGGTTCATCTTGTTGCTCAGATTAGGTAATTTTATTTTAATTTTACATTTTTATTTTTATTCTTTTTTTTTTTGAAAAATTTTCAAAAAAAAAGAAAAAAATATTTTTATAAAATAAATATTTTAAATTATTCTATGTTCTTCAGAATTTTTAAGGATGAATTCTAGAGTTTCATTGTGATATGTTGAATCCTGGCTGGCTGTTAAGCCATGTCTAACCTTTTTACCGAGGTTTCAACTATCATGAGAAGAGCTTCTTTGTCTTTCTCAGCAATTTAGCTGTTGTATGCAATGTTCTGCTAAAGCTTGGCTGGCCATTGGCCATGTCTAGTGTTTTAGACCGGAGCTTTCACTGAAAGCTTGGCTGGCTAGTAAGCCATGTCTAATTCCTGGACCGGAGTTTTAGACTAACATTGCAAGATTCCTGGAATTTTTATTAAAAATTTTGAAATCCTTATTTTTCTTTTTCAAAATAATTTTCGAAAAATCAAAAAAATTTTATAAAATCATAAAACCAAAAATAATTTTGTGTTTCTTATTTGAGTCTAGTGTCAAATTGTAAGTTTGGTGTCAATTGCATGCTTTTAATTTTTCTTTAAAATTTCGAAAACTCATGCATGTGTTCTTCATGATCTTCAAGTTGTTCTTGATGATCTTCTTTGTTTGATCTTTGCAATTTTATGTTTTATGTCTTTTCTTGTTTTTTATATGCATTTTCAATTTGTTAGTGTATAAACATTGAAAATTTCTAAGTTTGGTGTCTTGCATGTCTTTCTTTTCTTAAAAATATTTTCGAAAACATGTTCTTGATGTTCATCCTGACATTCAAAGTGTTCTTGGTGTTCATCTTGACATTCAAAGTGTTCTTGCATGCATCATGTATTTTGATCTTGAATTTTCATGTTTTGAGTCATTTTCATGTTTTTCTCTTTCCTCATTAAAAATTCAAAAATCAAAAAAATATCTTTCCCTTTTTCTCTCATAAATTTTCGAAAATTTGGTTTGATTTAGTCAAAAAGGCTTTAAAATTTAATTGTTTCTTATGAGTCAAATCAAATTTTCAATTTAAAAATTCTATCTTTTTCAAATCTTTTTCAAAAATCAAATCTTTTTTATTTTTTTCTTTCATAATTTTGAAATTTTCAAACTTTATTTTCAAAATCTTTTTCTTATTTCTATTTCATATTTTTGAAATCAATGCTAACAATTAATGTGATTGATTCAAAAATTTTAAGTTTGTTACTTGCCTAGTAAGAAAGGTTCAATCTTTAAATTTTAAAATCATATCTTTTTGTTCCTTGTTAGTCAAGTAATCAACTTTAATTTTTAAAATCAAATCTTTTTAAATTTCTTTTTCAAATCTTTTTCAAAATCAATTTCAAAAGCTTTTCTAACCTCTTATGTTTTCAAAATTGATTTTCAAATCTTTTTTAAATTAATCCTATCTTTTTGTTTGATTCTTATCTTTTTCAAAATCACCTAACTAATTTTCCCTCTCTAATTTTTGAAAACTCCTATCCACTTTTTCAAAATTCTTTTTAATTAACTAATTGTTTTAAATTTCAATTTTATTTTATTTCTTTTTATATTTTTTAATTCTAATTAATTAATTTAATAAAAACAAAAATATTTTTATTTTATTTTATTTAATTTTCGAATTCTTCCCTCTCTCATCTCCTTCTATTTATTTATTTATCTACTAACACCCCTCTTTCACTCAAAAATTCGAACCCACTCTTCTCCTCTGTGTTCGAATTCTTATCTTTTCCCTCTTCCATTATTCTCTTCTTATATTCATATAAGGAATCTCTATACTGTGACATAGAGGATTCCATATTTTCTTTTCTGTTCTCTTCTTTTTCATATGAGCAGGAACAAGGATAAGAACATTCTTGTTGAAGCTGATCTTGAACCTGAAAGGACTTTGAAGAGGAAGCTAAGGGAAGCTAAAGCACAACTCTTTGGAGAAAATCTGACAGAAATTTTTGAAAAAGAAGGAGACATGGCCGAACCCAACAACAATGCAAGGAAGATGCTTGGTGACTTCACTGCACCAAATTCCAACTTACATGGAAGAAGCATCTCAATCCCTGCCATTGGAGCAAACAATTTTGAGCTAAAGCCTCAATTAGTTTCTCTGATGCAACAGAATTGCAAGTTTCATGGACTTCCATCAGAAGATCCTTTTCAGTTTTTAACTGAATTCTTGCAAATCTGTGATACTGTTAAGACCAATGGGGTTGATCCCGAGGTCTACAGGCTTATGCTTTTCCCATTTGCTGTAAGAGATAGAGCTAGAATATGGTTGGACTCTCAACCTAAAGATAGCCTGAACTCTTGGGATAAGCTGGTCACAACTTTCTTAGCCAAGTTCTTTCCTCCTCAAAAGCTTAGCAAGCTTAGAGTGGATGTTCAAACCTTCAAACAGAAAGAAGGTGAATCCCTCTATGAAGCTTGGGAGAGATACAAGCAACTGACAAAAAAGTGTCCTTCTGACATTCTTTCAGAATGGACCATCCTGGATATATTCTATGATGGTCTGTCTGGATTATCAAAGATGTCATTGGACCATTCTGCAGGTGGTTCCATTCACCTAAAGAAAACGCCTGCAGAAGCTCAGGAACTCATTGACATGGTTGCAAATAACCAGTTCATGTACACTTCTGAAAGGAATCCTGTGAGTAATAGGACGCCTCAGAGGAAGGGAGTTCTTGAAATTGATACTTTGAATGCCATATTCGTTCAGAACAAAATATTAACTCAGCAAGTCAATATGATTTCTCAGAGTCTGAATGGATTGCAAGCTGCATCCAACAGTACTAAAGAAGCATCTTCTGAAGAAGAAGCTTATGATCCTGAGAACCCTACAATAGTAGAAGTGAATTACATGGGAGAACCCTATGGAAATACCTATAATCCCTCATGGAGAAATCATCCAAATTTCTCATGGAAGGATCAACAAAAGCCTCAACAAGGCTATAATAATGGTGGAAGAAACAGGTTTAGCAATAGCAAGCCTTTTCCATCATCCTCTCAGCAACAGACAGAGAATTCTGAGCAGAATCCATCTAGCTTAGAAAATATAGTCTCTGATCTATCTAAGGCCACTCTAAGTTTCATGAATGAAACAAGGTCCTCCATTAGAAATTTGGAGGCACAAGTGGGCCAGCTGAGAAAAAGAGTCACTGAAACTCCTCCCAGTACTCTCCCAAGCAATATAGAAGAAAATTCCAAGAGAGAGTGCAAGGCCATAACCTTACTTGGTGTGGCCGAACCCAGAGAGGAGGAGGAGGACGTGAATCCTAGTGAGGAAGACCTCCTGGGACGTTCACTGACCAATAAGGAGTTTCCCTTTGAGGAACCAAAGGAATCTGAGGCTCATCTAGAGACCATAGAGATTCCATTGAACCTCTTTTTATCATTCATGAGCTCTGATGACTATTCATCTTCTGAAGAAGATGAAGACATTGTTCAAGGGCAAGCTGCCCAGTATTTGGGAGCAATCATGAAGCTGAATGCCAAGCTATTTGGTAATGAGACTTGGGAGGACGAGCTTCCATTGCTCATTGATGAACTAAATATCTGGGTTTAGCACACTTTAACTCAACAGAAATAGGATCCTGGTAAATTCCTAATTCCCTGTAACATAGGCACCATGACCTTTGAGAAGGCTCTGTGTGACCTGGAGTCAGGCATAAACCTCATGCCACTCTCTGTAATAGAGAAACTGGGAATCTATGAGGTACAAGCTGCAAGAATCTCACTAGAGATGGCAGACAAATCAATGAAACAGGCTTATGGATTAGTAGAGGACTTGTTAGTAAAGGTTGAAGGCCTTTACATCCCTGCTGATTTCATAATCCTAGACACTGGGAAGGATGAGGATGAATCCATCATCCTTGGAAGACCCTTCCTAGCCACAGCAAAAGATGTGATTGATGTGGACAGGGGAGAGTTGGTCCTTCAACTGAATGAGGACTACCTTGTATTTAAGACTCAAGGTTCTCCTTCTGTAACCATGGAGAGGAAGCATGAAAAGCTTCTCTCACTGCAGAGTCAACCAAAGCCCCCATAGTTAAACTCTAAGTTTGGTGTTGGGAGGCCACAACCAAACTCTAAGTTTGGTGTTGAACCCCCACATTCAAACTCTAAGTTTGGTGTTGGGAGGTCCCAACAATGCTCTGAACATCTGTGAGGATCCATGAGAGCTCATTGTCAAGCTATTGACATTAAAGAAGCGCTTGTTGGGAGGCAACCCAATGTTATTTAATTATATCTATTTATTTTCCATTACTATTTTATGTTTTCTTTAGGTTGATGATCATGTGAAATCACAAAAACTACTGAAAAATTAAAAACAGAATGAAAAATAACATTAAAAATAGCTCACCCTGGAGGAAGAGCTTACTGGCATTTAAACGCCAGTAAGAAGCATCAAACTAGCGTTTAACGCCAGAAAGAAGCATCAAGCTGGCGTTAAATGCCAGAAACAAGCACCAGACTGGCGTTTAACGCTAGAACAGAGCATGGAATTGGGGTTAAACGCTAGGATTGCACTGCAAGGGCGTTTACACGCCTAATAGGAGCAGGGATGATACATCCTTGACCCCTCAGGATCTGTAGACCCTACAGGATCCCCACCTACCCCACCTCTCTCTCTCCCCCTCCATCTCCTCCATTTTCTTTCTTCTTTTGCTCAAGGATGAGCAAACCTTTTAAGTTTGGTGTGGTAAAAGCGTTGTTTTTTGTTTTTCCATAACCATTTATGGCACCTAAGGCCGGAGAAACCTCTAGAAAGAGGAAAGGGAAGACAAAAGCTTCCACCTCCAAGTCATGGGAGATGGAGAGATTCATCTCACGGGTCCATAGCTCAGTAGTAGAGCATTTGACTGCACAAAAAGAGAGCCCACTCATGGACCTAAACAAGAGCATGAGGTATTTCCTCACCAAGAAATCCCTGAGATACCTCAAGGGATACATTTTTCTCCACACAACTATTAGGAGCAAATAAGGATAGGAGCACCAAAATCACTAGGGATGAAGCAACAAAGGCAAGGAAGAGACATAGAGGAGCTCAAGAGCACCATTGGTTCTTCAAGAAGAGGAAGATGCCACCCTCACTAAGGTGGACCTGTTCCTTAATCTCCTTGTTCTTATTTTCCTGTTTTTCAGTTTTTGAGCCTTATGTTTTATTTATGTTTGTGTCTTTACTATATGATCATTAGTGTTTAAGTGTCTATGTCTTAAAGCTATGAATGTCTTATGAATCCATCACCTCTCTTAAATGAAAAATGCTTTTAATCACAAAAGAACAAGAAGTACATGATTTCGAATTCATCCTTGAAATTAGTTTAATTATTTTGATGTGGTAACAATACTTTTTGTTTTCTAAATGAATGCTTGAACAGTGCATATATCTTTTGAATTTGTTGTTTATGAATGTTAAAATTGTTGGCTCTTGAAAGAAAGATAAAAAGGGAGAAATGTTATTTGATGATTTGAAAAATCATAAAAATGATTCTTGAAGCAAGAAAAAACAGTGAATACAAAAGCTTGCGAAAAAAAAGAAAAGAAAATTGGCAAAAAAAAATAAAAGAAAGAAAAAGAAAAAGCAAGCAGAAAAAGCCAAGAGCTCTTTAAACCAAAAGGCAAGAGCAAAAAGCCAGTAACTCTTTAAACCAAAAGGCAAGGGTAATAAAAAGGATCCAAGGCTTTGAGCATCAGTGGATAGGAGGGCCCAAAGGAATAAAATCCTGGCCTAAGCGGCTAAACCAAGCTGTCCCTACCCATGTGCTTGTGGCGTGAAGGTGTCAAGCCAAAAGCTTGAGACTAAGCGGTTAAAGTCAAGGTCCAAAGTAAAAAAAGAGTGTGCTTAAGAACCCTGGACACCTCTAACTGGGGACTCTAGCAAAGCTGAGTCACAATCTGAAAAGGTTCACCCAGTTATGTGTCTGTGACATTTATGTATCCGGTGGTAATACTGGAAAACAAAGTGCTTAGGGCCACGGCCAAGACTCATAAAGTAGCTGTGTTCAAGAATCAACATACTGAACTAGGAGAATCAATAACACTATCTAAATTCTAAGTTCCTATAGATGCGAATCATTCTGAACTTCAATGGATTAAGTGAGATGCCAAAACTATTCAGAGGCAAAAAGCTACTAGTCCCGCTCATCTGATTAGAGCTAAGTTTCATTGATATTTTGGGATTTATAGTATATTCTCTTATTTTTATCCTATTTGATTTTCAGTTGCTTGGGGACAAGGAACAATTTAAGTTTGGTATTGTGATGAGCGGATCATTTATACGCTTTTTTGGCATTGTTTTTACATAGTTTTTAGTATGATTTAGTTAGTTTTAATATATTTTTATTAGTTTTTAAATAAAAATCACATTTTTGGACTTTACTATGAGTTTGTGTATTTTTCTGTGATTTCAGGTAATTTCTGGCTGAAATTGAGGGACTTGAGCAAAAATCTAATTCAGAGGCTGAAGAAGGACTGTAGATGCTGTTGGATTCTGACCTCCCTGCACTCAAAGTGGATTTTCTGGAGCTACAAAAACCCAAATGGTGCACTCTCAATTGCGTTAAAAAATAGACATCCAGGACTTTCCAGAAATATATAATACTTCACACTTTGCCCAAGTTTAAACGACGCAAACTGGCGTTTAACGCCAGCTTTATGCCCTATTCTGGCGTTAAACGCCAGAAACAAGTTGCAAAGCAGAGTTAAACGCCAGAAACAAGTTACAAACTAGCGTTTAACTCCAAAAAGAGTCTCTACACATGAAAGCTCAATGCTCAGCCCAAGCACACACCAAGTGGGCCCGGAAGTGGATTTCTGCATCATTTACTCATTCCTGTAACCCTAGGTTACTAGTCTAGTATATAAACTACTTTTAGAGATTTATTTTATATCTTTTGTTAAGCTTTAGATCATATTGTACACGTTTAGGGGGCTGGCCATTCAGCCATGCCTGGACCTTCATCACTTATGTATTTTCAACGGTGGAGTTTCTACACACCATAGATTAAGGTGTGGAGCTCTACTGTTCCTCATGAATTAATGGAAAGTACTATTGTTTTTCTATTCAACTCAAGCTTATTTCTTCTCTAAGATATTCATTCGCACACAAGAACATGACGAATGTGATGATTATGTGACGCTCATCACCATTCTCACTTATTGACGCGTGCCTAACAAACACTTCCGTTCTACATGAAAGCAAGCTTGAATGCATATCTCTTAGCCTCCTGATTTACGATCAGAGTCTTCGTGGTATAGGCTAGAATTATTGGCGGCCATTCTTGAGATCCGGAAAGTCTAAACCTTGTCTGTGGTATTCCGAGTAGGATCTGGGAAGGGATGGCTGTGACGAGCTTCAAACTCGCGAGTGCTGGGCGTAGTGACAGACGCAAAAGGATTACTGAATCCTATTCCAGCATGATCGAGAACCGACAGATGATTAGCCGTGCGGTGACAGCGCATTTGGACCATTTTCACTGAGAGGACGGGATGTAGCCATTGACAACGGTGATGCCCAACATACAGCTTGCCATGGAAAGGAGTATGAAGGATTGGATGAAGACAGTAGGAAAACAGAGGTTCAGAAGGTACAAAAGCATCTCCATATGCTTATCTGAAATTCTCACCAATGAATTACATAAGAATTTCTATCCTATTTTATATTTTAATTATCAAATCTCCATAACCATTTGAATCCGCCTGATTGAGATTTACAAGGTGACCATAGCTTGCTTCAAGCTAAGCCGACAATCTCTGTGGGATCGACCCTTACTCACGTAAGGTTTATTACTTGGATGACCCAGTGCACTTGATGGTTAGTTGTGCGAAGTTGTGACAAAGAACTAAGATTTTGAACGCGCGTATAAAGTTTTTGGCGCCGTTACCGAGGAACGAACGATCACGATTTTGTGCACCAATGATCAACCTCCTCAAAGTCTTCAACTATGATATGCCTTGGAGGTTGTACACCCTCGTCAACATCAAATTCAAACGTCTTAGAAGGAAGCTCTATGACTTGAGATTCCCATGGAGGTTCCGCATCTCCTAAATCTTTAACCGCTTCTTCTTCTTCAATAATTTCGGCGTTCTCCACTTGCTTTAGTACAAAATCCAGCTCCTCCTTGATGACTTGATGATTAGGACTTTTGTGTGGTTTAGAATTTACAATAAATTCTCGTTGTAAAGTATAGTTCCTAAACCAACAAATATCCTTTCATACAAAAATTTAGGTTGTCACTAGTACAAACCCCTAAATTTATAAACTGAAGTATTGGAACCTCGGGTCGTTCTCCCTAGGAATTACAATAAAGTATTCTTGTTATTGGTTATGGAGTATGTTTGGGGTTTTTGAGATTTTGGACAAGAAATATAAATGGCAAAGAAGATCAACTAACAACTAACAAAGCTCTTGGCTAGATATGAGAACTAGAAGTCCTATCCTAGTTATCCTCCTCAATTGTGACCACAAATTATCCATTGCTACCACTTAGTTAACCTCTAACCATGGAGGAAAGTCAAGTGGATGAATCAACTTGATTCCACAAGTCCTAGCCAACTCCCAAGGGAAAGACTAGCTTTAGTGGTATCCAAATCAATTAGCAACTTCTAATTATCAATCAACGAAGGAATTAGATAACTCAAGTGTCACTAATTACTCCACCTAGGCCAAGAGGTACAAAATCTACACTAAAATCTAACCAAGTATTTCATCAAACACTTGGAAGGTACTAAAGAGAAGCATAGTAAATGGATAACAACAATAAAATCTAACAACAATTATTGCAAAGAATTAATAACAACAATTAAAGAAAATAAGATCTACATGAATTACCTCAAATTGCATTAAAAGAAAATAGAATTAACAAGAGTAGATCTACAAACAAAATAGAAGAAAGAAATAACAACAATAGAAGAATGATGAATGTAACAACATAAAATTGAAAGGTAGAAGAAGAGGAAAGCATGAATTGAAACCTAGATCTAAATTATTGAACTAAACCTAATCCTAATTCTAATCCTAGAGAGAAGTGAGAGCTTCTCTCTCTAAAGCTAAGACTAAAACTAATCCCTATGTGTGTTATAATGATCATCCCCCCTTTCCTCCCTTCAATCCTTGGTCCTTTTGAGTGTTTTTGGCACCAAAGTTGACTTGGATTGGACCCTACAGGCCTTGAGAATTCGCTGGCCACGATTTCATTAAAAAAATCATAAATCAACACCGACGCGTACGCGCACAGCACGCGTACGCGCACAGCACGCGTACGCGTCCATGGGCGATTTCGCAAAGTGCGCGTAAGCGCCTGGTCCGCGCGCGCGTCCATGGCCGAGTTCAACTCTTTGGCTTTTCATGATCTTCTCCACTTGCATGCTTCCTTCCTTGCTCCCTTGATCCATTCCTAGCCTTTTTCAACCTGAGATTACTAACAAACACATCAAGGCATCTTATGGAATCAAGTAGAAAGTAAAGTTATCTAATCAAAGGCCAAAAAGCATGCTTTTTACACTTAAGCACAAATAAGGGAGAGATCGCAAAATCATGCTAAATCATTGGCTAAATGTGAGAAAAGGTTAGCAAAATGCTCTAAATCCAACACAAGATAAACCCTGAAAATGGGGTTTATCATGACTTCCACCTCTTGTTCAACCTCCCTTAATTCTTCAACTATTCCTTCATCTTCAAGGGTCTCTCATACCTCCATCGTTTGGGCCTCCTCTTGCTTTTCCTGAAGTATAGATGCGTGAACCCGATCCATTAAGTCCCTAAGACGATCCCTTCTCTCTTGTTCTATGATACCAGCATAATTGGGATCGTATGGCTCTTGGATTGATGGATATGGGTGAAAAGAAAGTGCACTAGAGCTCGAGGGTGGAGTATTGGGGGTAGAGGATGGATCCACACGGGATATAAGAGTTTGGAGAGTAGAGGTGAGACTAGTGAGAGTAGAGGTAAGTGTGGTTTAAAACTCTCTTTGCCATTGGCGAATAACACTAAAGGTATCATCTATGGGAGTTTGGGGTGGATAGGAGGATTCATTTGTTGGGAGAAAGGGCTTATAATACGAAGGTGGTTCTTCTTGATAAGGATATGGAGATGGTGTATATTGAGGTGGTGGTTCTTGGGGGTAATTGTGTTGGAATTAGGTTGGTTCTATGTATGGTTCGTATGGTTCATATGGTGGTTGGTATGGTGGATAAGGGTTAGGGTCAATTGGAAGTGTTTGATTGTAGGTGGCTTGTGAGTATGGTGGTTCAAAACTATGTTGAGGAAGGGGTTCATAGGCATATGGTGGGGCTTGTTGGTAACTACAAGGGAGTCCACCATAGCTATTGGATTGATATGCATCCTGGAATGGCTCTTGCTCATAGTATGTTGGTGGAGGTTGTTGCCAAAAAGGTTGATCATATGCTCGAGGCTCGACCCACCTTTGATGGTTCCATCCTTTATGCATATCCTCATTGTAATCTCCACTTCCTACAACATAATTATAACCAAACTCATAGCCAAAGGGGTGAGAATTCATAGTAGCAAGAGAAAATAAAAACAAAAACTAATAAGAAATAATGAAAATAAACTCCTAAAACTAAAAACAACTAACAAAGAAACAAAAAAGCAAACATATTCACAATATTCACAATAACCAATAATAAGGCACACATTTGCAATTTTCCGGTAACGGCGCCAAAAATTTGACAGAGGAAAATGTCGGTAAAGATTCTTACAAAAATTATTGCGTTGCAAGTATAGTTCTAAACCGACAACTAAACCTTAGTCAATGTTTAAATTGTTTGTCACAATACAAACCCAATAAAAATAAACCAAAGTATTTAAACCTCGGGTCATCTCTCAAGGAATTGCAGGGAAGTATGTTACTATTGGTTATGGAAAAGTATTTTTGGGGGTTTTAAATGTTGAACAAGGAATGTAAATGACAAGGAAATAAAACTAGCAACCAAGGAAAGTCCTAAAAAGGATTGATAATTGGAATTCCTATCTCCATTATCATAGTCACTTGTGATGGTAATTGCCTTTTGCTCTCACTTAGTTAACCTCTAACAATTGAAGGTAAGTCAAGTGAGCAATTCAACTTGAGTTCACAAGTCCTAATCAAAGACTAGAGTTAGTGAAGCTCAAGCCAACTAGCAACTTTCAATCACCAACCAACAAGAGACTTTGACAATTCAAGAGTCTTCAATTTACTCAATCTAAGCTAAGAACATAAAAATCTAACGTAAAATCCAACCAAGCATTTTATCAAACACTTGGAAGGCATAAAGTAAAAACATAGAAAATTAACAAGGCATAGCAAAATCTAAGACTAACAATTGCAAGAGGAAACAATAACAACAAAGTAAAGAAAGCAATCATAAACATGGAAACATAAATTGCATTAATACGGATTAAAGGAAACAAGAAGAATAATTCATAAACTAAATTGGCAACATAAAGTAATCAATAAGAAAAATAGATAACTAAGGTACTAGAACAAATAAAAGTAGAAGAGGAATTAAATTAAAGTAAAGTAGAAATCTGAATTTGAGAAAAGCTAAACCTAAAAACCCTAAAACCTAGAGAGAGGAGAGAGCCTCTCTCTCTAGAAAACTACATCTAAAACCTAATAATTGTGAATGAAAGTGTGAATGATTCATTCCCACTCCCAGCTCCACTCTGCAGCCTCTATTCTTCACTTTTGAGCTTGAAACTGTGCCAAAAGCAGCCCAGAAATCGCCCCCAGCGTTTTCTGTAAATTGCAGCATGTGACGCTCTGTCACGCATATGCGTCACCCATGCGTGCGCATCGCTACCAGATTCTGAAATACTTTATTTCTTGTGTTCCTTCCACTTTTACATGCTTCTGTTTCATCCTCTAAGCCATTCCTGCCCTATAAAATCTGAAAACACTTAACACACATATCACGGCATCGAATGGCAATAAGAGAGAATTAAAATTAGCAAATTTAAGGCCAAAGAAGCATATTTTCAATCATAGCACAAAATTAGGAAGAAAAATGTAAAACATGCAAATTATATGAATAAGTGTGAAAATAATGGATAAAATCCACTCAATTCAGCATAAAAGGTACCACGAAATAGTGGTACATACACTTGCCGGTTAGGTTGTGGACTTTGAATTTCGTACCAGTGCCCCTAGAGCTTACAATAATGGTAGAATAGTTTCAAGCAATTCGAGCCAATATGACCTTTCTGTTTGCATTTACGTTATTTAATAGAAGGACAGTCTGAGAAGGAATGTCTAGAACGGTTACAATTTTGACAAAATTTATCCTTTCCGCATGTGACAGCAAAGACGGTTTCACTCTTAGGGTGAGTCAATCCCAAGTGCGTTTCTTCATACTTAAGAGGAGGAAATGCATCTTCAAGAGTAGGCAAGGGATTTTGATGAAGAAGAGAAGCTCTAACCAACTCATAGTCATCAGTAAGTCCCATAAAAAACTGTATGAGACGTGTTCGGTTTCGATAATCCTTATATGCCTTTGCATCAGTGGAGTCTTTAAGAACAGGCTCACAAGAGGTCAATTGATCCCAAATAAGTTTCATCTGAGGAAGCAAATCAAAAACTGCTTGTCCACATTCTTGCTTAAGGCTATGAAGCTCCTTTAGGAGTTGGTATTGATAGGAGAGATTAAAAATAGTGTAACATTTTGCCAAACGATCCCATACCTCTTTAGCAGTTTCAAAACGCCCGAACTGTAAATGAATGCATGCAGTAGAAGTGTTGCAAAATCAAGTGATAATCTGATGATTTTTACTATCCCAATCTTCCAATTTCTCCGTAAAGTCTTTCTCATCAACATCCTCCTTGGATTTGGAGGTCCCATCTTTTGATTTTTTAGTCACAATTGGCTTAATAGGACAAATAACATTACCAGTCACATAGTACCATAATTTTCTCCCTTTAAGAAATCCTCTCATAGCTTTAACCCAATGATCATAATTGGAGCTATTAAGGATAACAGGAATAGGCTGAAAAAATTCAGTTTTTCAATAATAGCAGAAACAAAGACAAAAAGATAAGAAATTGCAAATCGGGTAAAAAACAAGAAAACGGAGGACAGGATCGAAAAGAGCTCACCAAAAAATCTTAGGAAAGGTCCCACTGTCCGCCACATTAGCAACCACGTCAGCTATCATGTCAGCAGAGAAGGACACCTGGCGATCGTGAGAGGAGGAGGGAGACACGTCAACACTGACGCGCCGAGGATGAGGCACGCAAGTCTGAAGGTGGGTTGGGTCGGGCCGGTAGGGGCGCGGGTTGAAAGCGGGTCCGTGGGGTGTGTCGTTGCATGACACGTAGTGCGTTGCGGGGCCGTTGATCCTGGGCGTAGATCCAACAGCGCTAGAGGCGTCTGGAGGGAGGAAGAACCTAAACCGAACAACGAACTTCAAGTGGCGCGTCCGGTGACTATTCTGGATGCGTTGAAATCGTGACGACTAGACGAAGACGGTAGTAACGGCGTTGACGAACCAAAGCGTCGGAAAAGAATAAAAAATAAAGGACAAAGAAAACTAACGGAGGAAACAAAGCAAAAGAACTATGAACTAATTTTTATAAAGAAAAAGAAACTTATGCTCTTGATATCATGTTAGAAACAAAAAGATAATGTAAAAAAAAGTGCTTTGTGTATTATTTAATGTGTGAAAAAAGATACAATATACAAGAATATATATAGATATTAGAAGAATTAAAACATTAAAAATATAAAATTTTTTAATAAATATACAGATATATATATATATATATATATATATATATGATACTAACTAATTTAAATTGATCATAATAATTTTTATTCAAACGTACTTATAAATAAAATAAAAATCATTTTTATGAAATGAAAGAAATTCGATATAAAGCTTTTCTAGAACCTATTTAAGGTCGAAAATACAGATTCCGAAACGCGCTGCCCTATGTCTTAGGGGATCCCCATCCATGATTGCTTTGCTCTACATCGATTGTGACATCTTAGCCTGATTGCCTACCACCAATGCTATATATGCTTCATGAGACATTACATATAATTATTATTATTATTATGGTATATCTGACTGACTTGCAAGTTGCAATGCATATTTCGACACACGTCATGGTTACATGGGAGATCGATCAGATCAGAGGTTGCCCTTCAATCTGGTTCGTGAATGATCTGTTGTGATAGCAATGCAAAGGTAAGGTGGTTATTATATGTATGTTAATCGGTTGAACCTACTCGATAAACTAGCTGATTCATTGACACGTACATCTGTATGTAGTTTTAATTTCTAAGTAATGTTATTAGTGAAGGAATGGAATACTTCATAAGTAAAATTTGATTATATATAGAAAGAAAAGTATAGGATATTAATATATTATCTGTTAATTTATTGTTAATAATAATTAATTATTATATTTTAAATATATATATAAAGAGATATATTTACAAAAAAATATTTATAAAAATATTTTTGTTAAATACAGTTATAAAAAATATATTTTTATTAGACATATTTATAAAGACACTTTTATTAAACATAATTATAAATAAGAGTTGGTAAAAGTTGACAGAAATACTGTTAATAATATAATGGGATTATATATAAAATAATTGTGTTAGGGATATACACACAAAAAAATTAGTTATTAAATTAGTTATATATATAAAATATATATTAAAAATTAATTAAAATATATTATATATTTTTATATATAAATATATACCAATTATTTGATAATTAATTTTTATTGTACACATAATATTTTTATATATAAAAAAGTAAATAGTAGCGATAACAAACTAGGTTGCTCAATATAAATAGAGGTATGTGTTTCTTAACCATTAACCATTAACTTTTAGGAAAGAATTTGGTAACCAAAAATTTTTAACTATAATTAGTTAAAATTTTTTATAATTTATTTTATTTATATAACTTAATAATATTTTAATTTTTTATCTCACTCTTTTTCAATTTGCTTATCATATTTTTATTAATTTCACTTATTAATGATATTAATTATAATATCATATCTTTAACTATTAGACATTCTTGTAATCACTATTTAATATTTTCTTTTATAATTTGAATGTTATAATGCCATATGATTCTCTCTTTTATGTTTAATTAATAAATAGATATCAAAAAATGGCATCTTTAGAGAGAGATTCAAATCTTATATTTAAGAATACAATAATGACTAATAACAATTAAAAATAGTAATAATATTCATTAAATAATTTTAATTATAATTAATTTTTATTTTCTTTAATTCATTTATTATTATTGCAAACATTGACAAATGTGAAAGCTTTTTGTTTAATAGATTTTTTATTGTTAATCTGGATCATGAAGGTTGTTTATTCTCTCTAGCTAAAAATCACAACTCTATTTCAATTACAAGCATAATTGGAATAGGTCAAGGAAATTTACTAGAAGGAGTTGAAGAATAATTTGAACAACAGACAAACTCACCTGATGAGATTATTGTCCGTCAATCAATTTTCGAGAATATGAAAAACCACACTAGCGAGCTTTGATGAGGTATGGTAATAAACTGATTTAATTTTTTTTGTACATCTATAATTATATTGTACTAACTAAGTTCATACACATAACATTCATAAGTTCATATACATAACATCCATAATTACATACAACTAACATCTAAAAATTAAATTCATGTTTATTAGATATTACATCCATACACATATTATTTTTTAGTTATTGCATAAGTAACTATCAAATTAACACAGATATTTTTAAATTTTTTCATAATTGAATTTGAAAAAATGTCAAATTCTTAAATTAATTTATTCAATTGATAAATTTACTCATAACATCCATAAATTCATCCGCATAACATCGATAATTTCATATTAATAACATCCATAATTTTGTATTAATAATATTCATAATTTTACACATATGATGTCTATAATTAATAAATTTTTATAATTAATATTACCAAATTTTAAACTATGTGTTTTATTGTATTTTTCAAATTATCTCATATGTACATTAATAGGTCATGATTTTAATTATTTTAATATTTTTATTTAATATTTATATGTATGCTTATTTATTGATTTTAATATGACGAGTTAATAATTATTTTTAAAAATTTATTTTTTAATTTTTGTTTATATCTTATCTTTTATTTTTTATCTTCTAATAGTTTATACGTAAAATATGAGTTGTGCAATAAAAGTTGTTAAAATTTTTGAATTTAACCTTTATAATTTCTACAGAAAAATTGTATTTTAATGGGTAATAATGTGATTGAAGAATTTTAGGAATTTAATTTAG
The DNA here is from genome assembly GCF_059453495.1 of Arachis ipaensis. Lineage (NCBI taxonomy): Eukaryota > Viridiplantae > Streptophyta > Magnoliopsida > Fabales > Fabaceae > Arachis > Arachis ipaensis. The sequence continues at coordinate 116,183,840 of NC_142443.1, read as the reverse complement.
AAGAAACTGAAATTGATTTTGAAAAGAATATTAATGACTCCAAACACGCAGAAAAATAATAGGTAATAAGAAAAATAAATAATAAAAAGATGTATATCAATTATTTATAAAAAAAAATTAATTTTTAACTACTTAATATGACTCTAACTTTTAAAGATGTAAATAAAAATAATTTGTTTTGAAAAGCTAATGGTAGCTTTTAATTAATAATGGACCTCTGCAATAACTTACTGGACCTAAGTGACAGATCTTAAAAACAATAAGAGTACGTGTTTGGTATTACTTATTGGAAAAGTATTTGTATTTTTAAAAGTATATAACTCAGTATTTTATGTTGCTTAAATTAAAAAATTCATACGTTTAGCTTGTGCTGTTGATTTTGGAAATTTTTTTATGTGCTTTTAAAAGTACTAGTAGTGATGCATTTCAAAAACAGTATTCATCACTCAAAATTTAAAAATTTAATATAACTAAATATCTTAATAAATATCTTAATTTAATTATCATATTTATGTCTAATATAATTAATTATTTTAGATAGTAAAAGAAATTTTATCAATTATAACTATAACAACTTTTGAAAAAACGAAAAATAAACAAATTTTGTAAAGTAATAACAATACCAAACCCATTGTATTATTGGAAATTTAATAGTTAGTAGCCATTACAAAAATAATGGAGATATAAAAACTAAAAAAATTATTAGCTAATTCTGTAATTTAAAATAATTTAAAATAGATTTGTAGAGGTTTAGGATGAATTTGGATAAGTTTACAAACGATTTTTTTATTTTTAATTTATAAAAAATTATAATATTAATATTTGATATAATTTTTAAAATTAATTTATAATTTTAAAAAGTCATTTAAAGTATTTATAAAGAAATTAAAAAAAACTTTTTTTATAACAAAAATTTTTTTATCATTCTCTTTTTTATAATAAATATCTTTATAACTAAAAAATTAAATATAAAATAATTTATTTATCAGTTATTTTTAATATAAATTCTTATGTTTTAAGCTTTTTTTTTTTAAAATTTAATTAATAAAGTTGTTCATACAAACTATTTGTTTTGTTTGGTTGAACTGACCAAATATTATAAGTGCAGTTAAATGGTTAGCTGATAAATTTTGAATTTGATAAATTATTTAAAGTCCAAGGATAAAATTTTTATTAAGATAATAAATACCTCTATCACACAGGTAACTAAATATGTTTTGAGTTATTTAATACTACTAATAGAGTAAAAAGAAACGAAAAAAAATGATAAAATATTTTGTATGCAAACTGAATTATTAGGCACTCTTGAATTTTGGCCCTTAGATAGGATTAAGGAAAAATAAATAAATAAAAATGACTCCTACCTCGACTAAGGACTCGTCGGCCTCTCTCTCTTCTTTCACTTCCAACCTCACTTTTTCTTCTTTTGAGAAGAGAAAATATAGAGAGAAGAGAAATTTCACTATTTCAATTTTTTTTAAATCAATTTTTTTATTAAATCGAAATTCTGGTTGAAATTCCATTTCGATTAAAGTACTCCTCACATTTTTCTTTATACTATTTAATGTGTAAGTATCTTTTCTATTTTTTTAATGAATTTGTATTTAAATTTGTTAAGTTTAATTATGATTTAAGTATTTTAAGTCAATATGAATGCTACTTTGAGTTGTGTTCAATTTGATTTATTTCAGATAGCATTCGGACGGATTTAACAGAGTTCGTATAGGAAAAAAGGAAGAAAGTGGATGATGCTGTCAACCCTGACCTCCTCACACTTCAACGGGTATAACTTGAGCTACAGAGGTCCAATTGATGCGGTTCCAGTGGCATTAAAAAACTAACTTCTAGAGCTTTCTAACGAGATATTATAATTTATACTTTTCTTTTGGAATCACGGACTTGGTAGCGCCAAACTTGGGATTCTCCAAATTTGACTCCATGATCATTACAAACTCCCAATTCATGGTGTCTTGGTGGCGCCAAGGATTAAGAATTATTGATTATTGGACACGGGTGGAGTGGCGCTAACCCAAGTTTGGTACCAACTTTGGAAAAGTCAGTGGTTCCCACGTCTCTACAGCGGCCAACAACGAAGATCTTCAATATATTTTGATTAAACTTTATTTTATTTTACAATAGGAAAAGATATTATTTAGTTTTAAAAAATATATTTTACATTAATTAGGATTAGATATAAAAGGAAAAAGATTCAGCACTTCGTTCTCTCTTCTTTCTTATGCACCTCATTCTACAGTTTATACTTTGAAACCCTAGTTTTCTCTCTAAGTCATGAGTAACTAAACCTCCACTGTTAAGGTTAGGAGCTCTGTTTATTCTATGGATTAATACTATTACTCTTCTATTTTAATTAATGTATTGATTTCAATTTCAAGAATTGATTTTCGTTCTTCATCTTAAGGATTTGGGTAGATCGGAAGAATAACCCTTATTCTAACTTGTTCTTGTTAAATCTTGGAAAAGTAATTTATTTGAACAATAGCTTAAAAACAATTTCTCCTAAATCACTAATTATCTGGACTTAACAGGATACGTGACATATAATCCTCTTATATTTGGGTAATTAGGATTTGTGTGGTTGATAAACTAGAATTGGACTTAAACCTCTAATTAAAATTAAGTGACCAAGAAATTGGCGGTTAACTAGGTTAGAGGAGACTAAATTACTAAGGAATTAGGGTTTAGTCAAATATAGTTTGCCATGAATTGAATCTTGCATAATTAAAATAGTTGGTAAGAAATAGAAATCCGGAAGATAAACAACTTTGAAACCTTAACTGTTCTCTCATATAATCTTCACAACCCGTTTACTGCTTGCTTTCTAATTCTCAGAATTTACTATTTAATGCAATTAAACTCTC